>NW_026067928.1:3966194-4252993 GCF_014885135.2 Alexandromys fortis
ATATTCCAGTCTGTGTAGATATTGTAGATATGCTGCAGAGCTGGGATTTGAACTGATTTCTAGATGGCCTCAAAGCCTGAGATCCCATAAGTCCTGGAGTGTGCTCCCAAACTGTCCATGTGGCCAAGTTGGCCAAGTCCATGCGGAATGAGGCAAGGGCCTGGCAGATGGATGACTCCCTAAACATCTATGCATTAAGCCATGCTATCTTGTCATCTTGTGCCTGTGCTTATGGGATTCTTTTCTCCTTTTAGTATTTATTTATTAAGTTACGACATGTAAGTGCTCAGGTTTTTACCTTGTCTATGAATAACTAAAGAAAAGAGACGATGGCCACAAATGCATAAAAACAAGGAGGAACCTCCCACTCAGAATCGGGAGCATCAGTCAGAGGTGCTTGGGGTGAACAGGAGAGCAGAAGAGACTAGCAAGCTGTTCGTTATAATGTCTGCAATTTACCACAGAAATATTGCATGGAAGCATTACATCTATGGAAATACTTCTTAGTATTTCATATTATCTCTTCCAGACCCTCACAATGCTCAGCATGGTCACTTGTCCCCAGTAGAGGCTCAATACATATTAAGGAACAATAGAGTATAATTGTGTCTCTAGGTTATTGAGGGAGAGATACTTGGGTGCCAATTCTCATATTGCCAGAGTTGAATTCTGGTACTGACGATGAAGAATCACATTATTGTTTTTGAAGGACACTCATTTGCTGAAGGTATAAAATGAGCTGGGATTTTAGATGCTTATCAATTAAATGACATTTAGCCTTTTATGTTGCATCATTTAGCAGCAGGCTACTAATCAGAAATTCATTCAGTTCTCAATTGCTTGATATAGTGAGACTGAAAATAGATATTTCAGGAAGTTGCTTTACCAAATTATTTTTGACCTAAGAAGGATATCCACCAAGCACTGACTTGTAGAGTCTATTATGTTGAATGGCTTCTACTTAATTAAAATTGTGTTTGTAGCCTAGAAATTATCTCTTAGGAAATGTTTTCTCTGTAACTGAGATTGTTACATAAGAAGAACTAACTTTATCCACTGACTGCTGCTGTTTACTGAGGGAACAAATATACTTCCATAAAATTCAAATAACATGTTCTTAGGTTCCCATCGAATGCCATCATCTATTGAGATGATGCCTGATCCTCTTTAAAAGGTCAAGAAAGAACAGCTTCAAGTTGCAAAGAAACACATCTTTGGATAATGGCTAACACTGGGATCAGGATGGACCAACGGATAAAATATAAGAGAAAAACTCAAGCAAAAGAGAACACTTAACATAGCTTAAATAAATCCACCTGCCCTTCAGTCCCAGCTGGTTTTCAGTTGTGCTCTGTGGGTCTCTATTCCTGCTCATTACAGATCAAGAGGCTGGAACTCATGCTCATTGTTATGAGGGTGAAGAGTTCCCAAGTACCATGCAGGTCTGGGAGGGACCGTGTGAAAGATTGGTGCAGTAAAACAATCATAATGAAATGGCCAGCGGGGGACATATACATCAGCAGGTAAATTACTGCGGGTGGGATAATGCTGCTTGTACCCTCCCGGTGGATCAGTGGAGCAGAGCCAACGTTTCGGCTCCTCGGCGGTGCCGGTGCGGGTACTGCGAGTTTATTTGTATTAAGCTTTGCTTTTATTAGTGGAAGGTTCTGGGCAGGGCTTCTCTAATATGTCATGATTGTTGTCATGCAATTTTGGAAATGATTTGTATTTGCACAGACTCACTGCCATCTACCATTCCGATTTTAATCACATTTTGATCTTATATTACACACGGAATGGTAGAAAGATAATTAAACTTTGTCTCACCGTCCTTTGAGGCATATTTTCACATATTAATTGTTGATTAACCTGCCTTTTGGTCTAGCAGCTGTAAATCCACGCCACCTTCTCAATTTAAGCACTAGTATTTGAAGCACTGAAAAATGAAGAAAATGTCTAAAATTTGGCTTTGGGGACTCTCAAAAGTTGAGGTCAAAACTCAAGGCAAGATTCGGAAAAATATATAATTGTCCCACATTAGTCTTCATAATCATACAGTTGTACTTTGGGGAAGTATGTGGCCCGGAGGGAGTGGGATCGCTAGAGGTTAGCTGCTCCCAGGACCTGGTAGCCCCCCTGTGTGTGCTCTGGCTGGAGCCCTGGGCTAGCAGTGACTGCAAATGCAAGGCCCAGTAGAGACCAGCACAGGGTTTATTTAGCAGCGATTAGGAAAGTAGCAAGTTTCCTGAGATTTTCCATGGTGCAAGAACTGATGAAATGTCACGACTGACCTCTAGACAAGCTGATCTGCCTCTCTTCTGAAGCTCCTTTCCTGCCCAATGCATCAGAGGTTAGGGCAGGCTCACCACATACAAAGACGACACAGACAGTCAGCAGATCGCGTAAGGCCAAGGTTATCATTGAGGAACATGGGATGTACTCACTCATATTTGGTTTCTAGCCATAAATAAAGGACATTGAGTCTATAATTCGGGTTCTTAGAGAAGCTAAATAAGAAGGAGAACCCAAAGAAAAACATATAGGCATCCTCCTGAATATTAACCTTCATCAGGCGATGAAAGGAGAAAGAGACAGAGACCCACATTGGAGCACCGGACTGAAATCTCAAGGTCCAAATCAGGAGCAGAAGGAGAGAGAGCACGAGCAAAGAACTCAGGACCGCGAGGGGTGCACCCACACACTGAGACAATGGGGATGTTCTATCGGAAACTCACCAAGGCCAGCTCTGGGTCTGAAAAAGCCTGGGTTAAAACCGGTCTCGCTGAACATAGTGGACAATGAGGACTACTGAGAACTCAAGAACAATGGCAATGGGTTTTTGATCCTACTGTACCTATTGGTTTCGTGGGAGCCTAGGCAGTTTGGATGCTCACCTTACTAGACCTGGATGGAGGTGGGGGGTCCTTGGACTTCCCACAGGGCAGGGAACCCTGATTGCTCTTTGGGCTGACGAGGGAGGGGGACTTGATTGGGGGAGGGGGAGGGAAAGGGGGAGACGGCGGTGGGGAAGAGACAGAAATCTTTAATAAACAAACAAACAAACAAACAAATAAATAAAAGAAATATCCCAACAAGCTCATGCACTTGAATGTTTGGTTTCCAGTTGGTGGTGATTTGGAAGGTGGAGCCCAGCTAGAGGAAGTAGACGGCTGGAGGATGAGTTTGAGGTTTATAGCCTGGCTATGCTTGTGCCAATGTGGCCTCCTAGTCCAGCCTGATGCAAGCAAAGTCCCACCAGCATGGTCGCAAACTGTTTCTGTGCCTATGCCTTTCCCACACAGTGGATGCTATCTCCTCAAATCACCACCCAGAATCAATCTTTTCTCCACTCAGCTGGTTCCTGTTAGGAATTTCATCGGAGCAATGCGACAAGTAGCTTAAGAAACACACTGTGAATCAAACAAGGGAGGGAAATCGAATGAACCAAGGGCCAAGATCCAAAGTTCATCATTACTGACATATCACAAGACCTCCCTGAAACTTAGATGCCCTGCGGAACATCGGGATTTGGTAGATATTAGGTTTTGTCACCTTAGAGACTGTGAGCTTCCTGGGGAAATTAATTTCAGTTATACAGCAATAAAAAAACAATGCACTTTTACACATCTGATTTGTGGACACAAATTAGTTTCCGTAACTCAACTCCATTAATATTCATGGAACGCTGATGCAGGGTTAGCTGTCTTTGCTATGGTTTTCTAGAGGCATGCAGCTCTAATACGCCTTCCCTGGTCTTATTTTCAATTCTCAACTCCAGTGAATGTTTTCCTCATAGCACCTAGCAGCTATTCTTTGTATTAATTGAGTAGTTTTGTCTATATTAATAGTAAATAACAAAGGCCACCTAGCTTCATGGCTTGTCAGCAACAGAGGGTACTGAACTGCATCTTTTTCACATATTTCTAAAACACTGTGATCTTAGGATTTTTAAGTTATGACTTTCCAGTCTAAAATCTGCTCTTTTGAAAGAAAGTGGATGGGTTCCGGGTGATACGGCTGTTGATAAACCTGTAGCCCATCGATTTATAATATGGCGGATAACAAAAGAGTGGTACCCATACAAAATGGCATTTTATTTAGCTGTAGATTAAAAAAAATTATGAAATTTGCAGGTAAATGGAACTGGAAAATATTGTACTGAGTGAGGTAATGCAGACCCAGAATGAAAAATGTCTCAAGTTCTCACTGATGTGTGGATCTTAGCATATAACCTTCAAATATCTCTGTGTGTGTGTGTGTGTGTGTGTGTGTGTGTGTGTGTGTGTTTAATTTGGAGTACCCATAGAATACAGGCAATTAGATGTTGGTTCAGGATTCAGAAAAGAAGATCTCAAGGGAGGGAATATAGGAAAACACAGGTGATATCAAGTGTGTGAGGAACTAATGGGGGGGGGAGGGTTGGAGAGGGAAAGAAATGGGAGACGAATGCAGAAGAGGAGGTTGCTGGAGGCATGACTAATATTAAGGACGTTTGAAAAAAGTTATGTGGAAAAACTTTCTGCATATAACCTAATTCTCCTTAAGCACCTATTAATCCACAGGTCAGATATTAGGGCACGAGTGTCTTTGGAGTTCTTATGAAACAGCATTAAAGCTTTCCTATAAGATGCTAAGTTAGAGATGAAGAAAAACTTCCCACTCTTTAATTGCTATGAGGATAACTTCCTTTATTGTTTTAGGCTGTTGTCATAGCTACATGAGTATACACTGATGATAAAGCATCAATCCCCTGTTCTTCTTGAGCGTTTTCCCTCTGTTGGCAGATAGCTGGGGCAGGTGCGCAGAACAGAACCTGGGAAAATGGCTTTTCCCCCTAGGCCTCTATTTGCCCTCCATGTGCTTTTGTTGGAGTTGTGTCTTTCTCTGAACCTTAGCTCTGTTGTGCATAAAAAGAGGATTCAAGTAGGTGACGTTGGGTCTTTATTCATACAGAGCTCTCTTGGTTACCTGGGTTTTCCTTCATTGTGAGAAGTAAATCAAAAGTTCCTGAAGACCAGTGGCTAGGGCCCAGGTATGGGAAAACTACTAAAGGTTATATTTCTGTTATATTTCTGCAAAAGTCGATGTAGGACAATGCTTGTTTCTGTTATCAGTGCGGTACATAAGGAAAGCAGTGGATGAACCGAGGGAGTTTTGAAGCCGCATTTATTTTGTGAAGGGCACATTGATATGTATGGCGATGCTCAGTTGTTGCAGAGATTGACCTCTCAACAAGTGAATGTCCCTCCATCGCCACCTTTAAACCCTCTTCATTCTTCCCCAGTTTCCCTAGTAACTGTCCTGCGCAGACTAGGCTATTGCAGAAACAGATCCCAAGACAAGGCTTGATGTGAGCAGCTTATTGGAACAGAGAGAGAATGGAGAAGAAAGATGACAGGGTTCTGTGAGTGAGTGGTGTTGCTGCAGCTGGAAACACCTGGCAGGCTGCACTGAGCATGCTCCACAGATGCTTTCTCTTATTAGGGACAACACAACGGAGGCATCAGTATCCTGCTTCCCATCTCTCTCTTGTTAACGGAGTAAGTGCTCCCAGATTATAGCCTGTGCCCCAGATAGGCCAGGCATGCTTCTGTGGCCAGAGAAAGCCCAAGGCTGGAATGTCACAGATGCTTGTGGTAGGTAGCAGGTGGTGTGTATGGAAATGGGGATGGAGATGCCAAGGGGATTTGGGCAGGACACCAAGAGCATCTGCCATACTACCCTACTCCAAGTCCGCATGTAGCTGTGCAAAGAATGATCTTCTAGCCTCAATGCCCTCTTACTCTCATTCCTTATATCCTTTCCTTATAGGAAACATTCCCTTCCATGTAAAGGTCCTTTCAAGTCTTCTCGTCTCTATACATCATAAGAGGTGACCCATCCGATTTCTTTTTATAAGACAAGACACACAGTTTTGCTTCTGACCTTTACTAAGCTGGTCCTTCCACGTGTGATGCATTCTTCGGTCATTTTAAAGAGTCCATGCTCTTTGTGCTACATGGAGTTTCATCATGGAGAACACAGTTGATGTGTTCATGTTTTTCCAGATCAGTTACATGTTTTTTACGGGTTATTCCTTTCAAAGACTGTACTCACACCTGTAGAGTAATGCTTTAGACAATTTGTAAACAGTTTAGTTGGGTTTAGTAATATACTCAAATAAATAAAAGTATGGAAAATAAATGAAAAACCCCTTCTACACACAAATTGGTGTAAAGAGCAGAAGCAAGCATACTATTTTGTGGTGAATAATAGTCCAAAGAGAGATGACAGAAAAGGAAACAAAAATTTTATGAGGATAAAAATGTTCTTTAGTGAAGATCAAGACACATTAAAAGAGATTGCAATTTCCAATGTAGATTTTTTTCTAAATAGAGGAATAGAAATAAAATATTGCAAAATACAATTTTTTAAATTAAAGCATTCAATAGGAAATCTTACTCATCTCATTTTTCAAATAAAAATGTATATAAAGGAATTAGTTTTTCTTTAACATTGTTTTTAAAAAAGATCAAAATGAATTGTGATCAAGTAAACTCTGAATCAATTGGGCATATTTATAACTTTTCTTGAAAACATGCAAAAACATAAATATACACACGTAAACAATTTATCTAAATAAAATGTATATTTTTAGGTTTCCTACAGGTATCTAAAATCCATGCTATCAAGGACACAGATGTCTAGCTATACACCATTTCTTTCTGAAGCACTTATTGGTGAAGGTTCTATTTCTAAGACATATTCCTGAAAAATGAATGAATATAATGAATATAGTAACAATCATACTGCAAAATCAATTGAGAAGCAATGTTTGCCAAGTGTGCCTTTTTTTTTTTTTTTTTTTTTTTTTTTGGTTTTTCAAGACAGCGTTTCTCTGTGTAACAGTCTTGGCTGTCCTAGAATTCACTCTGTAGACAAACTTGGCATCAAACTCACAGAGATCCACCTGTTTCTGCTTCCCAAGTGTTAATATCAAATGTGTGCACCTCTGTGCCTGGTTGCCAGGTACTTCTTATACACTTTTCACCAGTGAGGGCTGCACAGTCCTATGACTTTAGACAGGAACCAGTAAGCATTAGCACAGCATGTATCACTGTTCTATACTGTCCCATTCCTTGTTGAGTGTGTGCTGTTCACTGCTGACAGGTTCCTTTTGTATTACACTGTGTGGAGACACCGGTCTCCAGTTCTGAACAATTGTGGACAGTGTGTATGTATTGACAATTAGCTGGTGAGGACAGGAAAGGTATCTCAGTTGGTGATAAAAATGCATGTTTGTGTATATTTTTTAAAGAACTGGTCAAGTGTCATTGAATGAATGATAGAGAACATTTTTCTTTTATGCCTTGGCTTGTGAGAGCCATAGTGAATCCATAGCTGAGAATGGTAGAACAATGGTAATTGGATGCTGACTGGAAGGTCCTGAGACATGATTCAATTCCATGGGCTTCAAAGAAAATGGAAAAACAATTGCAAAATGTAAGTGCTAAGGAAGTATTTATAAACAATATATTCATGACCCAGGTTCATTTCTAATAAGTTCTAAGATTGTAAACCCTCTGGATGAAAGCATGCAAACTATAGCCTTGCAAGTATTGATGGCAAATATTGATCCACAGTAATTTTATTTTATTTTTGTTTACATAGGATTTCTCTGTGTAGCTTTGGAGCCTGTCCTGGCACTAGTTCTGTAGAGCAGGTTGGCTTTGAACTCACAGAGATCCGTCTGCCTCTGCCTGCTAAGTGCTGGGATTAAAGGCATGTGCCACCATCTCCTGGCCACAGTAATTTTATAAGACAAACAACTAGCTACAGAGCCAGTGACCTCTTAATAATGACAAATTAAAATATTGATATATGAATCATTAAATCACTGAATAAACAACAAAGACATTTCCATTTATAAAAGAGAATCAGTATTAAAATATGTTCTTCAGAGTTCCAGTTAAAAAACTTTTTACTTCTAAATCATAATACTGCTCAAAATATAATCAGGGTCTGGAGAGTTGACTGTGATTAAGAGCACCAGCTGCTCTAGGAGAAGTTTCAGATTTGATTACAAGCCCCCACATAGCAGCTCACAGCCATTTATATTTCCAGTTCTATGGTATCTGGTGCTTCCTTCTGGCATTCCTGGGCACTGCACATACATGGTGCACAGATATATAAGGACAAAACACACGTACACATAAAAAAATGCTTCATACGTATGTTTTTGCTTTTATTATTCACAAGAAAACTAGAGAGCTTGTTAAAACCCATCTAAAATTCAGAAAAATCAAATAATCTTAAGAACTTGGTTTTATAGTCATGTCTTTTCTGTGTGCAAGAGATTACTATGAAGTAACGATTGACCTCTGCGAGTTCACTTATTACAGGCCATCGAGAATGAAGTTGGGATCATTACTTTCCTAAATATCTGATGATGTCCTTTTAGCCTACGATTCACTTGTCTGAGACTTTGGCATGAATATCCATCTTTATCTAGTTCGCATTCTACATTTCTTATGGAACACAGTTTCATACTGTCTGTTCTTTTTAAGAGAGCTGATGAATGATGAAGCTGCGCAGATGTTTCCTTGGCCCCATCACCCCAGTTCTGGTCATGTAGCTCCATAATCGGTTCACCTACGCTCCATGGCTTATTGATCATTTTAATGTCCTGGTCCTTACTCCCTCTATTGATTCCAGAATACTCAATACATATTCTTTAGCTAATTTGAGTTCTTTCCTTGTGATCAGTGTATATTATCCTTGGACATCCAGTACCTTTACTAGCTTGGATGTTGTCTCTCTCTCTCTCTCTCTCTCTCTCTCTCTCTCTCTCTCTCTCTCTCTCTCTCTCTCTGTCTGTCTTTTGTGTGTGTGTGGTCTTTCAGGAAAGTGAGAGTCTGGTTTGTACCTGGCATAATTGGAATTACAGGCAGAGAGAACATCTTCATATCCATAAAGAACAAATGACAGACAGTGGTGGGTGGTTAGACTTTTCTGTCATCACTTGGATTCCATCACACACTCCGAAAAGGTTTTGGGTATCAGCTTGCTGCTGGGTTATAACAGCTGGAGATATTCAAGTGTTGGGGGAGGAACTGGCTCAAATCACACTGGGTGGTTTTAAGAAAAAAGAGAATCACGGTATTCTTAATTTAAAAACCTTCACCTGGAGGCCTGTGACTGGTGTTGCTGGTAGAATTTTTTGATGCTAACAGACCAGAAAGAGCTAAGAAACAAAAGAAAGTCTGGTCATGGGCTGCCAAGCCAGCGCATTGCTTAGTCTATCTTCTTTCCAGGTCTCTGAGAGAAATATTAAAGTATTAAATGGGACAAAATGAGACACAGAATATTGAATGAGGGATAGCTGGAAATGTCTGAATGTTTTAAATAGTTGTGGATGCCAAAAAAATCTCTAAACTTCCTTTTCTTTGTCTTAGAGAACCATTCTTCCCTTGTTGGAGTCAGTTCTCTTTAGTTCCTAACCTCTGTCCTTCATGTTCATCTCAAATCAATAACTAGATTTGGATTTCAGCAGAGTCAATTATGATGACAATCTTTATAATAGGTTTATGTAACAAAACAAATCCATCTTCCAATTTATGTAATAAAATACCTGAGGGGAAAATAGATGGTACTGAATCTGAACCTGCTCAATCAAAGAGCAGAGAAAAATACATTTAGTTTAGTCTAATCCTTTTTTTCTTGTTAAACTTAGTCATGAGGCCACTATCTGAATTCATGAAGGCAAGACAGTTGGGATGATTTGAAGGAGAAGTCAGCCCATATACTCAGGAACCTGGACACACGGTTCGTAGGGTTCTTAGTTGGTGGTGCTGTTTGGGGGAGGTTTAGGAGGGCTGCAGGAGGAAGTATGTCCGTGGGGGAGGGCTCTGAGACTACATGACCTTGCCTTCACTTCCAAGTCCGTCTCTGCTTCCTGCTGGTGGTAACGGATGTGTTTTTGCAGCTTCCAACTGAAGCCTCTTGCCCTTTCACCACAATATTCTTATGGAAGTATAAGCCTAAGTAAACTCTCTTCTGTAAATTGCCTTGGTCATGGTGTTTATCAAAACAACAGAAAAACAATGGATAAAGTAGTTTTGGTGCTTAGGTAGATTAAATACCCGAAAACACTACTGAAATGTGATCAGTCTAACAAAAATTAAGCTGACATAAATTGTTTGTCATAATACACAGAGAGGAATTGAAAGACATCATTTGTAATATAAATCTTACATTTTTCCCGTGTTTCAGAAACGGACACAGAAGACAACCCTTCATTAAAACTTTGAGAAATGCCTCAGTGATGGAACCAGAGAAATCATTATTCCATGTGGTTAGGGCTTTTGTTTGGAATATGTTCAGGCAAACAGTGATGTTGAGATGTCCTTCCTCCTTCCACTGGAAATGGGAAAGATCCTGTGGGGAAGGGAGGCAGGGGCAGAGGTGGCCGGGCAGTCAAGCCTCTAGGGGCTCTGTATTTCTGCTTTCCCTAACCTTGACTTATTGATCTTGCAACCTATAGATGGGTAGTGTGTGGGAAACTCACAGGACTGCTTAAAATTTCTAATAGATTCCCTGTGTCTAAAGAGAAGCTTACACAGACAGGAGACAGAGGCACTGCAGTATTTTCTGGCTTGTCGTTGTATTGGACTCTATATATATGCTGAAAGCTGGAGCGCAAGCAAGCTTGTCACCTGCTTTTGGATATTGACCGCAATGTAAATAATTTTTGTCAAAGATGAAAATCATTGTGGGTTTTTTTTTCGGTCAGAGCCAAAGCTTATGATGGTCTGATGACAAATGGAATCTTGACCCAAGTCCCCATCAGGCACAGTGGGTTCTCCAGATACATTTTCACTTCCTCTCTACTTTCTGCATGTATTCTAGGAAAAGGCATTCCGGGCAACTGGCCATTACTCCCAAGTATTTCCTTCCTTATAAATAATATTATCTTCAAGGAAAAAGCCAGAAGGGTCACTTTTCTAGAGCAACACAGCATTTCTATAGGGTCCCACCGATTTATTCTAGGAAGAATGGCTGGCATGACAAGGAGTGGTCATTCCCATCACGGTTCTGTTTAACTCCCCAATTAGACTGATGCAGAAGACAGATGGGTCTTGGAGAATGAGAGTAGATTATCATAAGCTTAATTAGGTGGTGTTTCCAGGAGCAGCTGCTGTTCCAGATGTTGTCTCCTGACTAGCTCTAATCAATACAGCCCCTGGCAATCAGTCCAGGCTGCAGCACAATACCTCTACCTGGCAGTCCATAGGAACCAGTAGGGCCAATGAAACTCGAACAGTTGGTAGCAGATTGGGATATTTTATGGAGCCCCAGTAGCAAATTCATAGTCAAGATACCAAATATTATTCTTATAATAAAATCTAAAGGCTCTCCAGCAAACTATTTTCTCTTCCTTCCTTCTTTTCTTCCTTCTTTCCTTCCTTTGTTCGTTCATTCGTTCCTTCATTATCTTCTTTCCTTTCTTCCTTCATTCGTTCTTACCTTCTTTATCTTCCTTCCTTCCTTCTTTCCTTCCTTCCTTCCTTCCTTCCTTCCTTCCTTCCTTCCTTCCTTCCTTCCTTCCTTTCCTTCCTTCCTTCAAACATTTCTTGAATTGTGCTTTACTTTCATAGAAATTGTATGTCTGGCTTTGTGAATTTAGTTTCCTATAATTTACTTACCTTGGGATTATTTACCAAAAGTGATAAATAAGCAAGATATACATAGGATTATATTGCTATCAAAACTGAATTCATCTGCAGGATTGAATCCAGTGCAAATTTCAGGGCATAAGCTAAATGGAACAGGTTTGTTTGTTTGCTCTCCCCACAAGTCTTCATTCTACATAGCTGCTTTCTTGTAAAACATTAAAAGTGGGGTTATGAAGGTATTCTCGTGGTTAGCCAGTAGCCTGAGAAGCAAATATACAGAAACAAATCAAGATAGACAGGCAGGTTGGTAGATGATAGGCACACAGATTCATAGATTGTCTGGTTTATAAATACTACTTGTGAATTTTCTGGAACCAACGTTAGTGTATTTATGCACCTTTACTGTCTGCTCAATCCAGTGTTGGTCCTAAAAGGAGGCATGTCTTGTGTATATCTCTGGGGAAAAGTAAGTGAAAAATTGACTTAAATACTGAATAAAACAGTGAGTAAAGTTAATAGTTTGATCATATGATTGGAAATTTGGAAGTATAATACTTTTGGCTTGAGAATAGTAGATAACCTTCTGGGAATGTACACACAGTTGAAAAGTGTTGCGAGGGCTTGGGGCATAGCTTAATCAATAAAGTATGCAAAGGCAGAGCAAAGACCAGAACTTGAGCCCTATCCCAAAGTAATGCATACTTGCAAACCATCACTAGAGAGGTGGAGACAAAGGACCCCTAGGGCTTATTTATCAGTCATCCTATTGTATTGTTGAGCTGTAGTCTAACGAGAGACCTGGTCTCAAAAAAGAAAGAAAGAAATTAAAAGAAAAGAAAAGAAAGAAAGAAAGAAGGAAGGAAGGAAGGAAGGAAAGAAAGAAAGAAAGAAAGAAAGAAAGAAAGAAAGGAAAAGGAAAAAAGTGAATGACATTCAAGGTTGTCTTCTGACCTCGCCTAGATGTATACCCGCATGTGCATGAACCGCAGCAGATACATGAACATAAGCATGTAAACACACACACTAAAGACATGAAGTTGGATAACAGTGTCAACATGGAGGGGAAATGAGATCAGTTTCATGATTTTACAGGACTCTCTGTATTAACTAACCTGCTTACTTTGGTGCCTACCTACAAATTTATATATTTAACTCACTTTTCATGTCCTGTTTACTTATACCACTATCATTTTTTAGTACCTAGGTTGGAAAATAAATGATATTTAACAGAATGGAGATGAAAATTAAAGGAGAGATAGACACTGCTACCAGACTGGAGAGCTTTGGTTCGAGTTGTATCGACGTTGGCTGATCCTCTAGTTGCATGGATTAAAAAGCAGGCTTTAGTTATATAAGTTATATAAAAGCTGATAACACAATATCTTACATAAGCACATTTTTGGGGAGAATGGAATACTGTGTTGTATGGATTGTAATTAGTGGAGGAGTTATGTGTTGGGAAATTGTCATGGTTTGGCTGCTATGGACCCAGTTTCTTATTATAGGAATCCCATTAGTTCAGGCAGAAGGCTCAGTAAGAAACCTGAGAAAGATAAATGTTCCTCTTTTGCTGTGAGCTAAGGGCGTGCCGTGACCTGTATATTTGGATGCAGTGGGCCATCCTGCCTAGGACTTTTGGATCTAGGAGAAGCAATATAAATAGGGTAGCATGTGTCCAGTCAGGAGGGAGATGGCAGGGTGGTCACTGTGCAGCACATGTTTCGTCTATCATGAGGTAGTCAGTGGGGGTTCCACAGAGCACTCCAGAGATGGCTAATGTTTTCAGATAGCCATTCCAGTAGAAAGGTCTTGGCTCTAACCCTTCTTGTTGATTTCTTGAGTCTGATTCCTATGTATTATTTACCATAAAATCTGATTAGCTACTGGCCTTACTGGGAACCTAGAAACCCTGGAAATTTTCTATGTAAGTATCTTTTTTGTCATAGTGGGATCCTTAGAAATTCCAGATAGTTATGCTAATATGATAGCTTATGTCTGACCTTTTTATACTAATTCAGGAGAATCTTGGCTATGCCAAAAGACCAAATATATAATTAGAAAATTATATTGATACCAGTCCAATCTACTTACCTCCTGTGAGGAAAGGGAAGCTAGCAATTTAGTTCTATTATGTGACCAGTAATTTAACCACAGACTACACAAGGGAAACCTCACCAAAAACTTACACACAAAGTGTAAGTGAACTTAGCTGCATGGTAACTTAGCTACATGTAAGCATATAGGGAGAACGACAGTCTAAAATCATGGAACCTTTGTGTTGGAGACATCCTCAAACCTTCCTTAGATATCTCTTCATTTCACGGGTCCTCGTTTATATTCTTTGGGTTTTTATTATTATTAAATATAGATTTCCTTTTTTCACAACATATTCTGAATCCAGTTTTTATCCCCACCCTACTACTATCAGATCCTCCTTGTTTATCCATCAACCCAAATCTGCATCCTTTCTTTCTCTCATTAGAAAGCAAATAGGCATCTAAATTAATAAAATAAAAACCAGAGCAACACATTTTATCTTTAAAAAAAAAAAACAATTCACTGTAAGCAGAACACTGTCTTGAGTTCTTATAGTAAATTACTGAAGGAGTTGTTATAGTAAACTATTGATCCTGAAAGGGTAATGAAAAAGTCTAACGTATAGCTAATTTTTAGATATAGTATGGAAGTGTAACGTGCCCCATAGACTTGTATATTTGAACATGGAATTTTCAGTGCTGTTTCGGGGATGTTTTGGAACCTTTACAAGGTGAGTTCAGCTTGTAGGAAATGAGGGGAGAGATGATGGACCCTGAGAATGGTAGTCCACATCTGCATCCTGTCCTTATCCTTCTGCTTTTCAGTTTGAGGAGAGAGGAGCAAGCAGTCTTACACTTCCAATGCTGTGTGTTTCCACCGTGATGGACCATATCCTTCCAAACCATGAATCTTCTATTCATCTTATATTACTTCTTATCAAGTGTTTGTCCATAGCACTGTGAAAAGGGATTGATGCAGATATGCAAAAAACCTGGGAACCCTGGAACCTATGGGTTGGTGTCTACCCTCTCCCATGGTCCCCATGCTTCCAATTTACTTAGGAGACCTTATTTTTTTTCTACTTCCCATGTAGATTAGACCCATGTATGTCTCTCTTAGGGTCCTCATTGTTGTCTATGTTCTCTGGGATTGTAGATTGCAGGCTAGTTTTCTTTGCTTTATCATATGTACTCACTCATAAGTGGCTTTTAAACATAAAGTTGGTGTATTTTTAACTTCTAGTAAACACTTTATGGTGACTTTTGCCACAAAAACTGCTGTTTAACCTAGGACTTATTTTTTATTTCTAACAATATAGCAGGTTTTTAATGCATGTATATTCAGTATAATAGCTATTCATGTAATGGCCAAATAGTCATACAGGATGAAATTAAGATTCCTATCACATCCCTCTGGTGTAAATTTACTCTTTTGGACCATCACTAAAGACCACATTAAAACTTCCTGGAAGGCGGTGCTACAGGATTATAAATAGAAAGATGGGGAAACCATCAAGCTATTGAGTAAGACTTCCTTGTATAAACTGTGGATGTGAAGCATATCAAGTCATTGTTTTGAAGAAGAGAATGTGTCTACCTATACATAAGAATCAGAAAACATAACTATAGACATTGACTGTAAAGACCTGTGAAGAAAAATAGAGGTGTCACGTGACCCTGTGAGGGGACAAAGACAGGACACTACGTGACACTTGCAGATCAAGTTCTGGAAAATACAAGAAAAATAAATTTTCTTTTTAATCTCCCAGATGAGCAAGAATGAGGAAGAATGTGGAGAATACAGCCATAAATATTTAGCGGTAAACTTTGTGTCCAGAAGAAAGAGGGAGTGATCCACAGAATATTGTCAGAATGAGTTCAGGCAGTTGGGAGGAACATTTCTCTGAAGCCAAGAGAATGGTATGATGTGTAGACTGAGAAGTCCTTGATATCCCAGGTGCCTGGATCACTGAGCGAGGCAGACAAGGCGATGGCCAAGAAGTAAGGCAAAGGGGAATTTTGTCAAAGATAGATCATCTGGAAAGGTCAGGACATCAGGAGCGACTGCGCATTGCCGTTGTCACGTAGACTAGACAAACTAGGTCAAACGAGCCTGGGAAAGCACAGACAGGGAGGCTCCTTTCCTCCTGGAAGGGGTGTGTTCAATGGCTTTCTCTCAAGTGGGGCTTGTTTTAGTTTGTTTGTTTTTATTCCCTGCTTGGAAAAATCTGAAGATAGAAATAATCAGTGAGAGTTATTACAGAATTCATTTTTTTGTGGCCCTCACTTCTGTACACTTCTCTGCTGTTCCTGGAGGAACAATGCCAGATTGTGTTTGTTTGAAAAATGAGAATATTTGAAGTTTATTAAATATGAAAATATGAGTCTTTAAGTTGTAAATAATGCAGTAATATCCTTTCTATTTTCCAAATAAGCAATTTATAGTCTTTCTCCTTGGGTTCATTTTTCCCTTGGTAAATATATCTTGCTGCCTTGAAAACATGATTAGAATTGACTGAATGTTAATCTATCCCTGTAACACGCTTTCAATATCCAGCTTTTTTTTCCTTGAGCGTGTAAAAATCTTTTCCTTGTAGTTGTGAGTCTTTCTTTCATGTCAGAACTTCACAATGGTTGTGTCCAGTTCTATTAAACGATAATAAGATTGTACCCAATAATTTTTATGAGCACAGTCTTTAGTGCTGGGTAAAAATATTCCAACAATAGTATTCACAAGGAGGATAAATGAGTTGTACGCCAGTAACTGGGGAGTGGAACTTGAATATCTTTGGCTTCTAGGAAGGTTAATGAATTGGTTTCAGACTCACAGCTTTCTGGAATAGCTAAAATCACCCAGAGGGTTTCAAATATGATCGTGGTTGTGTCTCGCATGGCAGCTGGTAGGTTGACAGATTTTTCTCCTTCTATTTTACTAAGACATCGACTTCATTTGGACAGAGCAAAAGGCAATCCCATGTTGTTTTAATAATCTGGGATCAAAATGACTCTCTTGTGAGCCCCTATCACACGATACACAAACGCACTGATCAAACATTACAGGACAATTTAAAATAGACGACTGTGAACTTGAGACCAAACCACGCCTCTCTAGACGTGCTCCCAAAATCATCCTGATTTGAAGAAAATCTGTTCTCTAGCAAAGGCCTGTAGGGAATGTGATTGGATGTCCTCCTTCTTTGCCTGGTATCCATGTTTGCAAATCTTCTTGTAGGGAAATACTTCCTTATATTTCATCAAAATCCCTGTGTGGAAGCTTAAGCCCAGTGCTTCCTCTTATAGATATACTTAAGACATGATGCAGCTGCCACTACCAGATGGCCCTCAAAACACACACACACACACACACACACACACACACACACACACACACACACACCTTGGGCTCATTTAGAGATAGCCAGCTTCTCCAGTCTTTGCCTCTCCACTCCATCAGTAAGAAGAAAATGCTTCACCTCATACCCCCTTTACCCTCATACCTTGAACATTACTCTCTTATTATATCTTTAGGGCTGAATCTCTCCACTTGCCTCTAATTATATTAATTATATTAGTTTCCTTATAACTAATGTCCAGAACTAAGATTCCAAGGCTGAAAGGTAAGCACATTTTAAATATTTTATTATTTTACTCATGTTGCCCTCTTCCTCTTGACAAGCATTGCTCTTTGTGCAGCAGCTGGTTGTGTGGCGAAAGAAGCTTTCCTAACTTGTCTTCTTTTCTGTGAGATGGGATACTTTTACACATAATTGGCCATTTGTCTTCACACATGAGCAATAATTTTATTTGCCCTTTTTATCCATATTTGCATTGTTATTTCCATTATATGTAATAGGGTTTATTTTTATTTTAAAGAAATTAACCTTTACTGAGAGCGTATTATCTATGCGACTCTTCCAGCTGTTGCTGGCTATTTAAGTCCAGTCATATTTGAAACACGCAGAAGTTTCTCATGTTTATGTTGCTAAATTTATAAGTTGGCAGGCTGTGAGTCAGAGAGGGGACGGGGAAGGTGATTACACCCATTTATATCCTCACTATGCTCCCTTTCTTGCTTCCTTTTGTTATTGTGATGGAGCAAGGCCAGATTGACGAGATGCACACATGTGGGGGCAAAGGGATCACCAGTGTGAAAACAGCATGCCTGGAGTTTTTCTGTATTGTCTGAATTTCAGCATATGTGCCAATGTGTTTGAGGCATAGTGCCACAAGATGAGACCAATATGAAATGAACTCAGAAGAAAATATGACTTAGGTTATATAGGGCCTTCAAGGCAGATTAGATCCTTTACCATAAGAGACAGGAAATGTGAGAGCTTCAAGCAGAGGAGGTATGTGACCTTGCTTTCAATTTAACAAGAAAACTTTCTATTGTTTGAAATAGTGTAATCTTTTCTCTTCAAGTTATTTGCCGAATTATCTATTTTTACAGAACTGTAAGCCCACTTTAATGATATAGAACATATAAATTATGAAATATTTATGTACCCCCAAGTTTAATTTCTGAATTTTCACTTTTTTGTTTTAGTTTTTTTCTTGCGTAAGTACAACACTGTTTTAATCACTGAACTTCACAGATATTTAAAATATAGTTGGATAGATTCCTTTATTTCACTCTTTTCTCAAAATATTTACCTGTGCACTTTTTCCTTTATATGTTTAAAATTTTTCATTGGCTTATGATTTCTGTAAATTAACAAAGTTGTGTTGAAAATGAATAAAAAGCCTGCACTGTACAACTTAGTGGTCCAGTCCTTAATATCCTCTGGTAAGGATTTATTATGTCTTACATATCACTTCTTTATTTTTTTTTTTTTGGTTTATTTTGTGGCTTTAAGATACCATGATTCCTCTCTTAACCTGATTACAGTGTTATAAAGATTACACACCTTATATTAAACAATTCTAAGGAGTTCTTATGCTCTCCTGTTTCTTTTGCCACTTGCTCTTTATACACAAGAGCTTCTTCATATGTGGGAACAATGAGACTTTGGTTTTGGACACGTCTGGACTTCAGTTCCAGTCCCGGCACACGCCTTGCTTGGATGTCTGTTTAATGTGCTGCATTTGAGCCTCAGTTTCTTAGATGGCAGGATGCCAATCATCTCTTAGAGCGGTTTTGTGGAGATGAAATGAGGTGAGCTATGTAAGCTGCAGCACAAGTTCACGACTCAATATTTTCTCCTTCCCTGACATCGTTAACAATTTGTTTTTCCAGGAAGGCTGGAAATCTATACTTAACCCTCCATGTCAGATCCACAGTAACACACAAAAACCAGATGACATTTCCAGATGGGGTTTAAGCGTTTTTATTAAATTTATCATCATTATTATTATTATTAATTTAAATTTTGGGTTTTTTGAGACAGATTCCTCTATGCAGCCCTGGTTGTTCTTAAACTTGTCATATAGACCAGGCTGGCCTGAAACTCAGAGACCCTACTGCCTCTGTTTCTTGAGTACTGGAATCTAAGGTCTGCACAACCAACCACAGCTGACAGTTTTTTTTCCATTTTCTCAGTCTTATATAATCTTGTTCTTCCTAAATTAGTTGAAAGTATTGATAAATAATAACATAAAAATGATCTTTTGCAATAGAAAACCATTTCTAAACTTAGGCGTTCCCGCCGTCTGTCCTGCTACTCCATTTACAGAACTTTCCACTTCTACCCACTGGGGAAATTGAGGGCATTTCCCTCAGAAGATCACACTGCCTTGAAACGATAGCCTCGCCCTTCTATTCTCCGGAGTAGCATTGATTTCAGTGCGATGAAAGGGGCAGCCATTTGAATGAAGAAAACAAGACTTACAACAAGGTTAGGGGTTTGGGGTATCAAAGGTATACAGGATAGTTAACTATTAATCTTATTTAACCCAGTCAGTTTGACTCAGCTAAACCCATCTGTCAGGTTATTCTTTTTGCTTTGGCTTCTTTTTTTTTTTTTTTTTTTATTAGAGTCTGATGTCCGTATTCCTTGATTTCTGCCTTTAACTCCTATTGCGAGGGTAAGCTAATTCTCATGCTTGTAAAAGCTGATGATCAGAGAAGCGAAGTCCTTTTCTATCAGCAATAGGAATTCACTCCAGACTTCAGACAGACACTGCTCTCTTCTGATTTGACAGCTTTCTTCCGATGATGCAAACAGTACTGCCCAGGTGAGCCTCTGATGTGTTTCTCACCTACTTTCCCCCAAAGAGCTTCATCTGTTTCTGTCTCAGGACCTGCCAGCAGTCTGATGGACTTGGCATTTCCCAGTCTCATTATGGCTACTCTCCCACTCTCTATTCCCATTTACTACAAGATGTAGCACCTGGCTCCACATTGCCACCCACAGAACGGTCACATCTTTCATTTATGAAGCCAATGGGGCTTTAGCTGTATATCTTCCTCCTCCTGCTATTATCTTTCTTGAACTCTGTTAGTCCAAATAAGCAGTTGGTACAATAATACTGGTCTTACTTGGCTGCATCATGCAAGACTAGCTTTGTGAAGTATTCTTGTTCTACCCAACAATATGTGGTTTCTCTTTCCTCATAATCATGTAACTATATATTTGTTCCTAAGTAAGCATGGGATTCTCCCTTGTATGATGCAACATACACTTAAGCATGACACGAGCACCAGAATAGGTATTGGGAGTGCAAAACTGAGCAAGGCAGAGTTGCTGTCACCAGGAATGCCAGCGTAGATGGACAGGCATGTAAAGCAACTATGAGTAGCCTGTTGAAAAAACTACAGCTATCAAGTAACTGTAAATTATTTCCAGAGCCCCTTCGAATGCACCTGATAAAATTATTCTCTTCCCTTGAAAGAACTCATGACTTTAAAAACTCAATTGCCCAAACAAGCAAAGGAAAGGGGACCATTGAGTAGGGCTAGAGAGGGTTATAGCAGGAGAAATAAACAGGGGGAATGAGAAAAATGGGGATGAAGAAAGAGGTAGATACAAAAAGAAAGGGATGGAGGAGGGATGAATCATGCAAAGGATATTTGAGCAACTCTTCAATGATTACATTATTTTATATTTACCTAAACTATATATGATACATATAAGTATTTCTACACATACATCTTAAGTGAAGTTATGCCACTTAGGCTGATAAGGCTCTCCCAAAGAGCCATAGACTATGTAACAGAATCCCCAGTTCCTGGCACAAGAAAACAAAATTTAAAAAAAAGCTTCCATTTGAGTTGTTTGGCAAGATGGTCTAAGTGACTCCCACGACAATGTATGTTATTGCTGTTGCAGTTGATTGCGGGTAAGTCCCTTTGGATCTGTGTATGTTGGACACAGGAGGAAAATCCTCTAGCAACTATCTGAAACTAGCAAGTTCTTGAATGATAAAGAAGAACTTATTACTGCAATTTTATTAGGACAGCATAATTTCTAACTGCATTCTAAAACTTGTATTTATACCCACAGGTAAATATACTTTTGACTCTTATTTTAAAATTCATCTTCTTTTCACTAAATGGAGACTATTACAAAAAACCACAACTGGTCATAATGAAGAGATCAACTTATTGTGTGGCGCCTACTTGCAATCTATGGTTTAAAATTAGAATTCAACAGCAGCACTAATTTCAGAAAGCCCACAAACACACAGAAATTAAACAGTGTTCCAATGAACCGCTCCTGGGTCACGGAAGAAAGAAAGAAAGAAAGAAAGAAAGAAAGAAAGAAAGAAAGAAAGGAAGGAAGGAAGGAAGGAAGGAAGGAAGGAAGGAAGGAAGGAAGGAAGGAAGGAAGGAAAGAAAGAAATAAATTAAAGGCTTCCAAGAATTCCATGAAAATGAAGGCATGACTTACCCAAACCTATGGGACACTATGAAAGCTATGTTAAGAGGAAAGTTTGTAGCACTAAGTACCTACATAAAGAAAGTGGAGAGAGCACACACTAGTGTCTTAACAATGCACCTGAAAGCACTAGAACAAAAAGAAGCAGACTCACCCAGGAGGAGAAGATAGGAAATAATCAAATCGAGGGTGGAATCAATAAGATAGAAAGAAAACAATACAGAGAATCAATGAAACAAAGAGCTGGTTCTTTGAGAAAATCAACAAGATAGACAAACCCTTATCCAAACTAATCAAAAGGCAGAGAGAGAACATCCAAATTAACAAGATCAAAAATGAAAAGGGGAAAAACAACAATGAGGAAATCCAGAGAATCATTAGGTCATACTACAAAAACTTGTATTCCACAAAATTAGAAAATGTAAAAGAAATGGACAGTTTTCTGGATAGATACCATAAGCCAAAAGTAAATCAAGTCCAGATGGACAGTTTAAATAGACCTATAACCTGTAAGAAAATAGAAGCTGTTATCAAAAGCTTCCCAACCAAAAGTTCCCAGGGCCAGATGATTTCAGTGCATAATTCTACCAAAACTTCAAAGAAGAGCTAGTGTTCCACATAATAGAAACAGAAGGAACACTGCCAAACTCTTTTTATGAGGCTACAGCTACCCTGATACAAAAACCCACAAAGACTCAACCAAGAAAAAGAATTATAGACCAATCTCACTCATGTACATAGATGCAAAAATATTGAATAAAATACTGGCAACTTAAATTGAAGAGCACATCGAAAAAGTCACCCACCATGATCAAGTCAGCTTCATCCCAGTGATCAGGGATAGTTCAACTTATGAAAATCTACCAATGTAATCCATAATATAAATAAACTGAAAAAAAAAAACACCATATGATCTTATCACTAGATGCTGAAAAAACATTTGACAAAGTTCAACACCCTTTCATGTTAAAGCTCTTGGAGAGATCAGGGATACAAGGATCATATCTAAACATAACAAAAGCAATACACAACAAGCTGACATCCAACATCAATTTAAATGTGGAGAAACTCAAAGTTATCCCACTAAAATCAGGAACAAGACAAGGCCGTCAACTCTCTCCATTTCTATTCAACATAGTTTTTGAAGTTTTGGGTAGAGAAATAAGACAACAACGGGATATTAACAGGATTCAAATTGGAAAGGAAGAAGTCAAACTTCCATTATTTGCAGATGATATGATGGTATACATAAATGACCCCAAATACTTTTCTAGGGAACTTCTACAGCTGGTAAATACATTCAGTAGGTGGCAGGATCCAAAATCAACTAAAAATAAATCAGTAGCCCTCCTATATATAAATGATAAGGAAGCTGAAAAAGAAATCAAAGAAATATCACCTTTCACAGTAGCCACAAATAACATAAAATATCTTGCTAAAAAAAAGTGAAAGACCTGTTTGACAAGAACTTTAAGTGCTTGAAGAAAGAAATTGAAGAAGATACCAGAGAAGGGAAAGATCTCCCATGCTCATGGATAAGTAGGATCAAGATAGTAAAAATGTCAATCCTACCAAAAGCAATCTATAGATTCAATGAAATACCATCAAAATTCCAACACAATTCTTCACAGACCTTGAAAGAACAATACTCAACTTCTTATGGAAAAACAAAAAACCCAGAATAGCCAAACAATCCTGTACAATAAAGGAACTTATGGAGGCATTGCCATCCCTGATACCAAGTTCTATTATAGAGAGCTACAGTAATGAAAACAAGTTGGTATTGGCATAAAAACAGAGAAGTTCACCAATAGAATTGAACAAAAATCCCAGATATTAATCCACATACCTATGAACACCTGATTTTTGACAAACTAAAATTATACAATGGAGAAAAGAAAATATCTTCAAAAATGGTGCTGGCATAACTGAATGTCAACATGAAGAAGAATGAAAATAGATTCCTATCTATCCCCATGCACAAAACTCAAGTTCAAATGAATTAAAGACCTCAATATAAATCCGACCACACTGAACCCAATAGAAGAGAAAGTGGAAAGTATCCTTCAATGCATGGACACAGGAGACAACTTTTTAAATATAACACCAGTAGCACAGACACTGAGAGTAACAATAAAGAAATAAGACCTCCTGAAACTGAGAAGCTTCTGTAAGGCAATGGGCAGAGTCAATCAAACAAAAAGGCAGCCTACTGAATGGAAAAATATCTTCACCAGTCCCACATCAGACAGAAGACTGATCTCCAAAATATGTAAAGAACTCAAGATATTAGACATCAAAAATCCAAATAACCCAGTCAAAGATGGGGTACAGAACTAAATAGAGACATCTCAACAAAAGAATCTCAAATGGCAAAAAATCACTTGAGGAAATTTTCAACATCCTTAGCCATCAGGAAATGCAAATCAAAACAACTCTGAATTACCATCTGATACCAGTGAGAATGACTAATATCAAAAACAACAATGATAGCTTGTGCTGGAGAAGATGTGAAATAAGGGGAATATGCATCCATTGCTGGTGGGGATGCAAACTCGTACAACCACTCTGGAAATCAGTATGGCGGTTTCTCAGAAAACTGGAATCCACTGACTCAGGACTCAGCAATACCACTCTCTGGCATATACCCAAAAGATACTCAATCATACTAAAAGGAAATTTGTTCAGCTACGTTCATAGAAGCATTATTTGTAATAGCCAGAACCTGGAAACAACTTAGATGCCCATCAACCAAAGAATGGATAAAGAAAATGTGGCACATTTATACATTAGAGTACTAATCTAATGTACTACTCAGTGGTTAAAAAAAATAACAATGGATGGACCTAGAAAAAAATCATCTTGAGTCAGGTAATCCAGACCCAGAAAGATGAACATGGCATGTACTCACTCACAAGTGGATACTAGTAAAGAAAAGTATATTGAGCCTATAGTTCATGATCCTAGAGAAGCTAAGTAACAAGGTGAACCCTACAAAAAACATACATAGATCTATCTGGAAAGGGGAAATAGATAAGATCACTTGACAAAATTTGGAGCATGGGGATGGAGGGAGTAGGGAGGGTGGAAGGGGACGGCAAGGGGAGAAAGGGAAAGGAGAGAAGAACTGGAGGTAAGAGGATAGTCAAGATCGAGGAAGGACAGAGATGAGAGCAAAGAAAGAGATATCTTGATTGAGGGAGCCATTATGTGACTAGCAAGAAACCTGGCACCTAGAGAAATTCCCAGGAACCCACAAGGATGACCCCCAGCTAAGATCCTAAGCAATAGAAAAGAGGATTCCTGAACTGACCTTGCCCTGTA
This sequence comes from Alexandromys fortis, assembly GCF_014885135.2. Lineage (NCBI taxonomy): Eukaryota > Metazoa > Chordata > Mammalia > Rodentia > Cricetidae > Alexandromys > Alexandromys fortis. The sequence continues at coordinate 3,991,026 of NW_026067928.1, forward strand.
GTCAGACTGATGAATATCTTAAATATCACTATGGACTTTTCATCTAGCAACTGATGGAAACAGAGACACAGACCAGCAGTAGAGCAATGGACTGAGCTCCAAAAGTCCAACTGAAGAGTGGGAGGAGTGAGAATGTGAGCAAACAAGTCAAGACCATGATGGGTTCACTCACTGACACAGTTTACCTGAGCTAATAGGAGCTCACCAACTCCAGCTGGACAGGGAAGGAAGCAGCATAGGTCCAAACTAGTCCCTCTGCATGTGTGTGACAGTTGTATGGCTGGGGCAGACTGTGGGGTCACTGGCGGTGGCACCAGGATTGATTTGTACTGCTTGCACTGGATTTTTGGAACCTATTCTCTTTGGATGGATACCTTGCTCAGCTTAGATATAGTAGTAAAGGCCTTGTACCTTCTCCAAAGTACATTCTCTCTGAGGAATGAATGGGGGTGGGGTTGGTAGAGGGAATGAGAGGAGGAAAGAGAATGGGAACTGGGATTCGTAAGTAAAAATGAAAAAAAAAATGTTTGTTTTCTTTTTTTTTAAAAAATGAAATATACATTAAAAAAGAAATATTTCTTTTCTTCTCTTCTCCCCAAGAGGAGCTGCTCGTGTGAATTCATGGAGAGAAACAGGAAACAGCCCTTAGATACATCCCCATGTACTAATAGATTATACTCTCACAAGGAGATGTGAACCAGGGCCTCTTAGTCCATGAGGTCACAGTGTGATCCCATCTGAGGTCATTTAAATCAATGCGGGGTTGTAAAACATTGAGCAACCCTAAAAGCTTCTGATTGTGCAATGACCAAAAGCACAGTTCAAAATCAAATCCATAATGAATCCGAGGTGAATCTAGCTATGCTTGCTCGTATTTCATCTCATGACTCCACTGTGGCCTAGGTTTTAAACACACAGCATGTGCACTTTATATACACATGCCATCACGCCTCACAATGCCAACGAATGCCGCCCAAAACACCATGGCTCTGATTCAAGTCTGATGTATGCTATGAATTATAATTTTTTCCTGTACATTTAAAGTTTCTGCTGTTACACACATAATGGTTTAATTATGAAGGACTGGGACTTTTAACAATCATCACTCCCCAGCATGTAAGCATTAGCATCATATTAATACGTATTGAAATTGTATAGAACATTTGCTTTTTTTTTTTGAAAATTGCTGTTTGAGTTTTTGACTTGTTTTTATCAAAAATCATGAAGTCAATTTTGTTTTGGGATTGTGATAGAACTTTAGAAATGGTTCTAAGTATACTTCTACCATATTGTATTATTTATTTATGCAAACCAGAATTTTCGACATTGATGATAAAAGTATCAGTCATTTCTGAAAATGCTGAAGGTGTCTTACATCTTTAAATAGTGAATATTCAGCCAAGATTTACTTCTTTATTTGAAAGCAAATAAGCATATTTACCTCACTATTATGTAAAATTGCCTTTATATTTAATAAGGAAAGAAATTATTCATAAGTCAAAAATTGTTTTAAAATAAAATTCCTGTGTCTTTATCAGTATATTTTATTTGTAAACCCATGTTATGTCAGTGTATATCCAAAGTCATCTAAAAAATTTGAGGGGATTAAGTGGGAAAACATTAAAGATCTCCATTTTGGACAACCTTTTACCTCTTGGAATGACCCATCCTTTAAATCGCCTAGAGGAGAAAGTCTTCTGTGACGAGGCAGGAAGACCCACTGTGCTCTGCAGTTTTTACTAGACAGTCACACCTGATGCTATTTTATCTGTCTCCCGCCTTTGTGCTCAGACTCTTGGCTGCCTAGAAGAAATGTTAATGAACTTCTGAAACCAAACCTCTCACATTGTAAAGTATAACCTGATTTTAGTGGGTAAGAAAAGAAAAAAAAAAATACCCCAAAAAAACCAAACCTACTTTTCTGCAGTGCAATTCAGCATCTTTCACAATAGACTGAAATGAACAGAGATTTTGTTGACTTTCCCTTTAGTCCTAAGTGCTCTTTGAGGAGGGTAATTAAAGCGCAGAGCTTAATTCAGCCTGGTACGCACAGTAATGGGAACATTAGGTCTGTAACCAATGGTCGCAAAAGGTGGAGACATTCCAGACTGAGAGTTTAGCTGGAACAAAAACACAAAGCAGAAGAAAGTACATTAAGGGGACTGTCTGCCCCCTCACCCGACCCTGAGCTCAAAGAGAGAGAGCCCGGGGAACATTCGGGACATGGGTAACTGTTATTAAGATGGTTTAGTCTGGGGTTCGTAAAACCTCAAATTCCTTACAAAAAGCTGAGATGCCATACGGGAGCAGGCAGGGCAATGATAACAGAAAGCTTGGGCAGACATATAGGGACAGAGGAAGGTCTGAATGGTAGAGAAGGCAAGAGGGCCTTAAGCAGAGGGCCCTCGGGGTGTTGAATGTGTTAATGCCCTCAGTCTGGTCTGTGGGAGGAGGAATGGATTTGAGCAATCATGCTCTTCTCTGTCAGTCGCTGTGGGTGTCCCTAGTGGGGAAATGGGCTCGTGGATCTTCCTTTCTAAGCCCTTGCTGGGGGTTGGTGAGCATATTCATACTCCTTGTTGTATACTAAGTCGGTACTGTGCCAAGTGAAGAATCACCCACCCTCAGGACGACACTCCAAACCCGGCTCTTACTTTCTCCACAGTTGGGAGCTGAGGTACACACAGAAGTTAGCCAATCTGCCCAGCTTTCCAAGAGTATGATTGAAAACTGACAAAAATCTAATGTTTATTTCTGTAGACAGTCAAATGACTAGCTTCTTCTTTTCTCATCCCCCAAAGCAAGGTGCCTGGAACTGCTGGAAACATGATACATTTATAATCAGTTCCCTCGATTACCAATAAAAGGTCTGGTGAGGGAAGTGAGCTTCCCTTATGACCTGATTTAACCCTAAGAAATACAAAGAATATATGCATGGAATTGAGGAGCCTGTAAGCATTGAAGCCCACCACAGCGAGCACTGTAGCTTTGGGTGTCAGGGGAAAGCCAACGAATGAGACACTCTGGGGTCCAAAAACGATCTCTGCTCTGATTCTGTATTTTCTGCAAGTTGTTAGTTGAAAGCACCCTAATGGATAGCTACTAGTGGGAGCTTTTGGTTCACAGTCACCCTTTGAAGGTCACAAAGCGTCCTATTCTGTGTCATTTGTATTTCCCTCCATAAGGCTTCTGGAAAGTATAGCTGTGGTTGAAACCACACTCAAAAGTTTTTGGAAATATATTACACCTATAAAAACCACGTGAAAAAGATCTTAGGAAAGCAAACTCAAGGATATGCTTATCTTCTTCAGCTGCTAGGTAGTGTGGCTGGAGCTCGGGCCTGTGACTCATTCTTACGGAGGGAGTCTCTATTGGTAGTCCTTTACAAACCAGCCATTAGGTTTGTTCTGGACCCTACTTCCCACTGTAGGGCTTGCATGCCTATGCTTCATGATAGTTTATGCTGCCCACTCTTCTTTGCATTTAAATCTTCATTTTAAATAAAAATTAAACGTGTTGTTCTGTGTTTTAAAGGGTATCGGTCAAATGTGGCGGTGCCTGACTGGATTCCCAACACACGAAGGCAGAGGCAAAAGAACTAGTGAGTTCTGGGTCAATCTGGGCTGCAGAGTTAGAGTGAGATGCTGTCTCCTACAAAATGCCCAGATAACAAGACTGGTAGCAACAACAGCCTCTTCCCAACAGTAATTCAAAAGGTATCATCTCAGCCCACATGGGTGCTGCTTCCGGTTATAGCCCGTGGAACATTTGAGTAGAAATTGTGTTCGCTGTGGACGCCATTTACTTTGATTGTAGGATGATAAAGTGGGGTCTTTCTATTGCTTGATAAAAGACTATGACCTAAAGTTATTTGAGGAAAAAAGGGGTTTAATTCATTTATATTTCCAAGTAGCCTTCCATCACGGCGGGAAGTCAGGGCAGGAATTCAAACAGGGTAGGAGCCTAGAAGCAGTAGCTGATGCAGAGGCCATGGAAGGGTGCTGCTACCTGGCTCCCTCATCATGGCTTGCTCAGCTTGCCTTCTTATAGCACCCAGGAAGCACAGAACAAGGGTGGCCACACCCACGCTCAGCTGGACCCTCCCCCATGCGTCCTCAATCAGTCAATCAAGAAAACGAACCACGGGCTTTCCCACTGGCCATCTGGTGGGGATACTTTCTCCACTGAGGTCCCCCGCTTCTAAAGTGACTCCGTATTTTGTTAAATTGACAGAAATATAGCCACTGAGGTAGTTTTGCCGTAATTGTCAGCAGAGGAGTGGTTAAAGTTACTGGGTCCTGTCACTCCTTCTGAACCTTGAGAAGGTTCTGCCACGACAGGACAGAGAAAGACATATCCACATATTGGACGTGATGTATAGTTATTAATCAGAGAAGATCATAGAAACAAAAATAATGTCCTAGGATATTTATATATGTGTATGCATGTATATTAAGCAAAACTATAACTTTGTTTAAAAATTAGCCAGAAGCCAAATTTAGGAGCAGACAACTATTTACTTCTGTCAAGGTAATGGAATCAGGTTATAAGATGAAGAACACTGAAATACGTACAAGTTGTGTGGCTCACATGAATCCATTTTTGATCTATGTGCTTGGTTACAAGACACTCTCCATTTCAGGAGATTGTTGCAATCTTCTTGTTAGGTAGGAAATATATTTTTTTCCTGCGCGATAATTCAATATTTCACACAGCAGTTTGAAATAAATGGACACTTGGTTGCCATCTCTTCGGGCAGACATAGAATTGTCTGGGCTAACACTGCTAGCTTCTGCACTGAGGTTTGCCTTGGAAATGCTTGAACAACAAGGATCCCTTTTGCCTTTTGAAGACCGTTTCCCTGAACATACCTTTAAAAGTCCAGCGCAGCCTGGGAAGACCTAGGACTACCTCAGCCCTGTCAGCCTTAGAAGGTCAGTCAAGAAGCCAGGGAGGCTGAAGGAGGCTGGGGAGGGAACCTGTACTTGCACCGTAGCCCTCGCATGGATGACTCAATTTCTGGCAGCCACGAGCTCAAAGCTCCTCGTGGGGCAGCTTCATAATTAAATGTTAAAATGAAAGTGTGCTTCTGTGAAGGAGCACACACTGATTTCCAAAGCCTAATTTAATATTCGTCTTCAGAGCTCAAAGCTTAGTAGAAAATTCAGCCTTAAGATTCTGCACACTCAAGCAGGTAGGGTATGATTAAGAGACTGCCCGACTTTCCAGACACTGAATGCCCATGCTCTGCTTTGGCACACTGTGGTTTATGTATATTCGCACGCAACTGGATCTTGGATTTTCTCTATGCTGATGAAACATGGTATTGCCAGTGTTTCCTGGGGGAGTCGCCATGCAGAGATGGGGACCAAGGTCAAGCAAAGCTTGTTAGAAGCTGAAAGTTCCCCAAGACAATACAGTGGTGATGATTAGGTCTTTGCACGCACAACAGCCTGGCTTCAGTGTGAAGGAGGCGCCCCTCCCGAGACTCTGTGCTATGCCAAGACCCATATGACTGACTGAAAAAAGCATGGGTGTGTGTGTGTGTGTGTGTGTGTGTGTGTGTGTGTGGAAATATTAACTCCATGGGGTAAGAAACAGGAAAGCAAAGCAATGAAATGAAGCAAAGAGCCCAAAAAATGCAAAGAAAGGATAATGGAATAAGTCAAGTTTGAGGTTGGGGACTGTCCTTTTGTTGATGCTGTATGGCTTAGGGAAACTTAACTTCTATTCTCAGTTTCCTGCTGTGGATGCATTTATATAATTCATGGAATGGTTTATAATTCCCACAACCTAGAATTCTATTTTCTCACTTTAATTTTCAGTATGTTGTTTGACTTTATTACAGCAAAATAAAAGTGTCTTATTTTTTGACAAAGTGTGGTGGGTTAGCAAGAGTGTTCATTTTGGAGGTATCCAAAGTCTCCAGATTTACAATTCCCCAACCTACCACACAGTCTGCACAGTCTCCTTAGCCATTGAAAGAGAAAACAGAGGAGGTGCAGAAGGCACCCAGCATGGGAAATCCTTCCCTCTGCAACATTCTAGACACCCCTTTCGCTCACTCTCTCTCTGCATCTGTTAAAAATGAATAACTGGGATAATTGAATAATGAACTGGGAATGTTTTTGAATGGCAGAACAGCTGCCCAACATTCATGAGGACTTGACTTAAATGCCACTACCTCAAAACAATATTAAACTTAAAATTATGCTTTGTCTATGATCTTGTACGATCTTTATTTAAAATCAGTGTATTACATTTGATTGACTGACTGCCTGGATTGGTAGGCATGTACATGCCGTAGCCTGATCCTAGTCCCGGTGTGTCTACTGTAGGGAACTTGGGGATCAACTTAGGCCATCAGGCTTGGAGGGAGGCTCCTTTTCTTTCATGTTTATGCCTCTCATCAGAACTAGCTTCACACTTTATAATCTCAGCTTACTCAGATCACAGATACTCTAGAATCCCTCTGACACCAGATAAAATTATGAATTCAGCAAATCCTTTTAAAAAATCCTCAGAAACATAGACTTGAAGAAGGATATAAACACCCTTCAAAATTTAGCATTCAGGAGCTCTGGAACGAGCCCCTCTTCTTAAAGAATAACCTTGAGGTGCTGCCGGTAGAACCCAGAACTCCTTGGGATAATCGAGCAAATTGTCTCATTCTGCCAGGGTGACCCCTTCATTAGATGCAGAGCTGGGCTCAGCTCACCTGGCCTTCTACGGGATTCTCACTCCCGGCTCTTGGCTGGGCCAGGTGAATGTGGTTTCATTCCTGCCTTAGAGAGAGGCAAAGTGGGCTTGAAGATGGAGGGAGATGGCAGCTTTGGGGTACAGGGGATCCTTGTCTTGGGAATATCACCGGAGGAAGGTCAGACAAGGGCATTTCCACAGAGCACCCGTGTTCTCAGATCTCAAAAATGCTAAGGAGTTTGTAGACTATATTGTCACCAAATCATGACACCTTTCTTATTTTGTCATCATACCCTATCCCATTTGACAGTAGAAATATGTTTTTCACTCATATTGAATACGGTCTTTTGGGCAAGTCTGAGCGTTCTGGAATGAGAGCCAATAAATTCCATGGGCACAGAACATTTCTCTCAACTCACCAAGTTTCTCTCTATATGAGGAAATAAAAGGAGCTCGGTATAATTCATGGGGTTCAAGGTTTTCCTTGTGGGAATGTGAAAATAACTCGGGCCACTTAAGTTTTTTTCTTTGTGAGATCAAATGCACATAGCTACTCTTGCCTGATTTTTTTTTTCACTCTATGGGAAAAATGGCTTCCTGTTAATTGTCTGTGTAGTCTCAAAGCTCTTTATAGACTTTTTCATAAGTGATATTAATAGTAATGGTAGATTTTTATTAATAATACATAATAACAATAGCTCTCATTAAAACCACATCAGTTAAGCGATTAGAGAAACAGTGAGAGTTGCGGTCAGAAAACAGTCCTATAGCCGCCATCAATCCTGCTGAAGTCGTTCATTTATTTGTTTTTTTTTTTCCTTATCAAACAGAGACAGCTATAATGACCGATTAAGAGCTTAATAAAATTCTGCCCTAATTGCGTAACTGCGGACTGGGGGTTTTGTTTGTGGGAATGTCCTTCGTGGTATCTTATGATGAGGTTTCCCCAGGAGAAAGAACAGAAGACAAAGCATCATTTGCAAGATGTTCCCGAGTGCTCCACGGTTTCCTTTTTTCTTCCTGTACTGTGGTTACTATCAGTAGTGAAAATGAGCAGGCTCCCGGCTTTCAGTCCCAGTCATGTTATGCACTGCCAAGTGACCCTATGACAATGACTCTAAGGCTTGGCTTCTCCAATGAGTCACACGAGGATATGTCTACTTGGTGGAAATTTTATTTTGATCATGGAGTCCTCGCTAGTGTTCTACCAAGTGGCCTCTGAACGCTCCCCTGGCCATGCTAACGTTCGTCCTGAGGCTCTCGTTTCCAGGGTTATTACTCAGCTTATGCACCTTCTCACACATGGGGAGGCCTCCCGTGGGCAGACAGGCTGGGCTTAGAGTTCCCGCCCTCCAACCATTTCTTGGCTCTCACTCTCTATCCGCCCCTAGACAACTGATGACAAGCAAGACCAATAAATTCATCATCAGATGAATGCCGGGAAATCCAGGCAGGCTCTGGGTTCTTTCTTCCCTGTTACTTTCTTCCTTATACATGAATGTATACAAAAACAGGTATAAAGCCATATATACAGTAAGAAGCCATATATATGGTAAGATATTAAAATTCTAAAATATACAAGGTAGAGTGCCATGATGAAAAACAATGTAATAAAAGTATGGTAGAAAGTCCACTGAAATTCAGGATGAAAATTTTTAAACACTGAGCTTGCAGGCAGAGAAAAGAAAGGGGGGATGGGAACAGTAAAAGTATTTAGGTGAGATGCTCACCCAAGATGCAACTCCTAGGGACAGAGATTATAGATACATACACACATATATAAGAAAAATTACATATTCATATGTAATCAGGTGTATAAATTATAAAGTTAATATCAATGCAGTTTTTTAAAAAAGTGAAGCTGTGTCTTCACATGGCTTTGCCAAAAAAGTATTAAGCACTAATAAAATATGAGCTGACCTAATTTATCCTGAGGCTCTTGGGAAGCATGCAGTTTTGAAGTTCACCCTGATCTTACCCCTGACAAAGTCGGCATCTATGTGGTTAGTTAGGCAGGAAGCTGACCTAGTGGGCAGGGACCAGAATGCTTGTCTGCACTTGCTTTGGTTTGCCATGTGCATTTTCCCACTCCTGGACCAGTGTGCCCTGCTGAGGTTCCTCTCCATGACTTCTGGTATTTGGAATGGTGACTTCTAAATAAAGATAGGTGTCTGGGAGAGAATGAACCAGAATGTGTTTATCTTCAGCTAAGTTTCAGCCTTCATAGATGACTTCCCTTGGAAGGAGAGAGCACATATCATCCCTCAAAACATATTTGAAAGGAAGCTTCATTAATCATTATGTGGCCATTCCTTAACCTTAGTCCCAAAGGTGTGGTAAGCTCTAAGTCCTTAGTGACACCTGCTGGGCAGACCTTTGCCCTTATTGCAGTATTCCATCAGCCTGCCTCTTCTTCAACAAGCAAAGCTGCTGGCCAGGAGGTGAGGGGCTGGCTTCAGGCTGCTCAGCTGCTAGCCAGTCTCCTCTTTGCTCCTTCAGGTGACCCTTGCCTGTGCAGCAGATTCTTAGGGGCCCTGCTTTTCCAGCTGCCTAGGCCCCAGAAGTCAAATAGAGAGCAGTTAAGGCAAAGATGGAAGTGGGTGCTGGGTAGGGAAGAGAGAGAGAGGGAGGGAGAGATGGAGAGGGCAGAGATAGGCAGAGAGACAAGTAGACATGGAGAGAAGAGAAAGATCCAACATTAGATACCCCTCCGCCCCGCCTTAAGTTACTAAACTGCTTCTTTGTCTGTAAACTCTGGGGTGAACGATGCCACTTCAGCCGTATGTTTTGCTCAAGCACAAACCAAATTATGCTATACTCGCGTATATCTGAACATATTGGTTTATCTTACATAGAGTTTAATTGATGCAAACTTGAACTTCAGTATGTTAGATTTTCAGGGAAAACACCATCCTGCAATTTAGAATCGCTATATTTTTCTTTGAACAAAGAAGAAAAAATAAAAAGAGCAAGGCAATTAGAACCCTGCTTTCTTAATTTGGTCCGCACTCTCCAACTACTACAAAAATCGCATTTAACCTCTTGTAGTGTGACTTCTTCTGTCCTTTCCTGTCCAGTGGCAAAATTTCTCTCTGAGCCAGCATCCGCATCCTTGGACAGATGTACTGGTGGGCAGAGTCCGTGTTAGCTGATCAAGCATGGCATTGTTTGCACTTATTCATTGCTCACCCAGCACTGTGGAAGTGGTTTTGCATATTAACGAAGTGCACAGTAACCTTTCTTTACCTCCTTCGAGCTCCACCCCCTCCCACCCGCCGGGGAAATCAACACTGTTACTCGCTGAGGAAGCTGCCAAGAGGTTGCCATGGCAACTGTTCAGCTTTCAGCAGCTACTTTTCTGGTTTGAAGGGGAGGGGAGAGAAGGAGGGGGTAAAAAAAAAAAAAACACCACACACCCAACAAACTGAGGAGAACTAGGCAGTTTTCTGATCAGAGTTCAGATAAGGAAGGTCACAGTAATTTGTGGGCACGGACTAAAATAACCCCAGGGATGGGAGAGTTACCACATGAGAAGCAAACTGAAAAGGTAAGTGCTCTGCAAAGGCAGTAATTAAGTTATTCAGTAGTGGTCACGAGCTGGAGCATTTCGAATTTTATCAGCTTATGTCATCTAAGATGTTATCTCGTGAGTCTTTTCGTTTTTCATCCCGAGCCAAACAATGAAAAATTTTTACAGGATTCCAAATGTCAGGGAAGGAGTGCAGGAGGGCAAACCAGCCCTAGAGGGGGACGCTCACATCTGAAAGTCATTTTCCAAAACTTCATTCAGCGCAGGAACAATGCGGCATTCAGACACAAGGAGTTGGAACTCTGTGCGGTGCCAGGTCAAAACACAGCCTCCCAGCTCCTCTCAGTGGGGTGGCTGGCTAGGTGTGCCAGGAAACAGTCTGATTTCAAAGGACAGGCTGGGTAAGGGTTAGGCAGGAAAGGGGCAGAGAGTCAAGAAATGGAAGTTAAGAAACCAAATGCCGATGGGTTTCAGAGACACACAAGGCTGTTTTAAATAGAGTCCAGACTCCCAGATCCTCCACAAAGAGTAGCTAACAGCTCAAGCTGACTCTTGACAGAGAGAAGAGGGTGGGGCAGGGTGGGGCCCTAAGCACTAGCAGGGAAGTGCTTGGAAACTGTGTCTCACCCTTTCTCTAGTCTGTCTGTCTCTCAGTAACACCTGCTCCTGCTGGCCAGCCAGCTTCCCAGCATCCTTTGCCTTCAACCTTCTCCTCATTATTGAGCCCCTTTAAGAAACAACATGAGAAAACAGTCTGCAGTTGACATTCTTATACAGGCTACCTCCTGAATGCTGAATGTGTTTTTGCAAAACCTAGCTGCAGCTAGAGTGTCCAGATACATTTAAAGGAATGAATTATAACACAGAGAAAAAGAATCAAACCAAACCAAACCAAACCAAACAAACAAACAAAAACACGCAGGGGACTGAGCTAAGAGTAAATAGATGCAATTACAGCCCCTCAACACACACACACACACACACACACTCACTTACACACACACAGGGAGATGCTGCTACTGCTACTTGTTTTCTTTTATATTTTATTTAATTTTTATGAATTTTTAACTGTGGTCCTGGCAGGGTAGTGCAGTAGCACGGTACTCTCAGATGCCAGGACCTGTTAAAGAGGTCACCTTTCAATACCACTATAAGGCATCAACGTTTGGCTAAGTGATAGTTGGTTCTTTGGTTGCACCAACTTGTGTCCTGACCCAAAATACAGCTATCTTTCCCGAAACTTCCACTTCGTGTGGATGTTGCCCACTTGCATATTTGAGTTGATTCTGACAAGCAGAGAAAGGTTGGAATAGGAAAGAAGAGTGTGGAAAAGACCAGGAAAGAAATGTCCATAAACACAGAAACCATTCAGTAATGGAAGCAAGAATCCTCATGGGGGGAGTGCAAAAGTTCACATGGTTTTGAAGATGCAGGGTATTCCCAGATGACAAGGGACCATGAGACAGAAGTGTGACGTTGTCAAAACAAACAAACAAACAAACAAACAAACCAGGAACGTATAGCCATTTATTCTGGCAAAGTTGTGCAAAGTCCTAGAGACCAATAGGTAAGGTGAAAAAAAAAATCTAGCCTCTATGCTGGACGTTTCTGTATGAAGCTGAAAGTTCCAAGAGTTAAAAGCCAGAGTGGAGCCTCCCCTATGTGACTGATGTAGCTAGAGGCGCCGGCTTACATAACTGTCACAGACACAGAATGACAGTTTCTTCAGCCTACAGTAAATGGGATGAGATTAGCTCATCAGCCTTGTTCTCCCGAGGATTTCTACCATTCCAGAAAACCATCTGTTAATACGACCTGTCTGCTAGACCCCCACACAGGACAGGGCATGGGTATTAGTATTCAAAGACATTCCTCCCTCCGGTGATCTGTTGGAGGCCCACCAAGTTTCGTCTCTGCAGCCAGTCGAGGCCAGGAATGAGATGCGGAGCAATAATAAGGAGGAAGGAATGAGAGAGAGCAAAGACACAATTCAGAGATGTGTTGTGACTCAGCCATAGATTCTTTCGACTGACCTGATCTAATTCCAGCAGCGATGCTGTCTGTGAAGCCCTGCCACAGCCAAATTTATTTTTATTTTGCTTGCTCAAAGGCAGTATACAGGGAATGCAAGAGCTCATCACCTTCAGGGAAAGGACTGCAGAGGGTATTACTCACCGCCACCCCCCCCTCCACCCTGTGTGGAAAGGTTAATTTGAATAAGGCTGCTGCTTCCACAAATAGAACAGTAACGGCGCACACAGGGATGGCCAATGAGAATGGCTTTCAGTGATGTCATACTTATACCTGCTTCTTAGTATTTGCTGAATGCTAACAAAGTGTTCCTTGAATCTCACATTTCATTGGTTAAGAGCCCTGCCATTCTGAATACTTCTGGAGAGTTTTAGGCACTGCAGTTTCTTTACAGGCTCAGAGGTTTTTTTTTTTTTTTTTTTTTTTTTTTTTTTTTTTTTTTTTTTTTTTTTTTTGTGCCCTCATAAACTGCTAGAGAGTGACCAGTTTAAACATCTGAAAACAAATATAGCAGATTCTATAGTTGAGACCTGACTTACAGGGTCTTTGGTACTAGGTTCATTAACCAGCAGAAGCAGGCTGAGAAAGGATGCTTCATTGGTGTGCCAACAGAAAGGATACCTTGCCTCACTCAGTGCTGTCCCACCAGGCTATAGGGAAACAAACTTATGCTGTCTGGTTTACAATGTCATCTTCCACAGAGCAGCACTTTCTCCAAAGAACTGGATGCAAGCTTTCCTACTGCGTGAGATTGGGGTCACCGGAGGAAGGGAGACCTACATGGTTTATTTTTGTCCTAAGTAGCTTTGATTTTTAAATCAGTTAAGCTTTATGTCATTATAATTTTGCCTCAGGTCACTCAGGTCCCTGGGCTTTTCCAGCGAAACTGCTGCAAATAAGCTTAGGAAAAGGCACACTGCCTTGATGAGACAGTGAGTTAGCTCTTCATGAGCTAGGAATTAGCCAGCCCACTGAAGGAATGAGAGGAAGCCTCTGGTCAGCATGAGCCCCAAGTGTGACTGGGAGGCTCGGGGGTGAACGATGGTGCTCAAGGGTCCCCGAGGCTATGGTAGTGACGGAGGTGCAGGCCGAGGCTCTCCAGGCAAAGTCAGGTCCCCAGAGGAAGAGCAGACAAAGACGCGCTGTCCACACTCAGCTGCTGAGGCAGGAAGCAAGCAGACAGGAGGTTAATCCACCGCATTGCTAGGACAGTGTATTAAATGCTCCAGTGAGGAGGGCAGGGCATGAGAGGACCAGTTAGCTTCTAATGGGCACAAAGCAAGGCAAGGGGTTCTTCGGGAGGAGGAGAAAATGCTTGCATATGTCTATAGCAGTCACCCCTGACTGGATATATATATGAATATTGGGGGGAGAAACAGGTGCACAAATTAGCAAAGATGACTCAAATTAGGAAGAACTAGAAAATACCAAGTGTTTTGATTGGCTTTGAAATGCCTGCCTGCAAGTTTGTGCATTTGAATAGTTGGACCCCAAACACTGCTGCATGGGGAGAGGGTCGAGCCTTAGGGCTGTGGAGTCCAGCTGGCAGAGGCAAGCTGATGCACCCAGGCCTTTGAAGGTTGTGTTCACCGCTGGTTTTAGTCTGGCCCTGTATCTGAGCTCAATATGTGAAGAAGACACATCGTAAGCTCTCGCCATAGAGAACAGGGCTGCCACAGCTGCCAGGCCTTCTCTGCTGTTAGCAACTGTACCCCTGAAACAATGAACTGAAATGAAACTCTGCTTCCTTAAGCTGCTTTTTTCAGGTGTTGTGTCTCAGTCACAAGACAAGTAACTAGCAGACAAAACACGTTGAACGTCTACACTGGAATCAGCTAACATCAATGAGGTTTGAAATTGAAGGTGTGTAGCCACCTATGCCTTTACTCACTGTCTTCAGGGTCTGGTGAGAGGTTATCTGGATGGCACCAAATCGTGATTTTCATTTACGACTCCACCCTTACACCTAAAGCTCAGGGGCAACAGAGGAGGGAGGAGGGAGAGCCGGAGGACCGTGACTAGACACTTGTGTCTTCTAGCTGTGACTGGGGAGATATGCCTGTGAAATCACAACATATGGCTGCCTAAGTAAGCCAGGCACAAGCGAGAGCTTCACTTGACAGGCGAGGATGGATGGGGGGACTTGCATAAGCTTCACCCTGACATGAGGGGTTACTAATGACAACTGAGAGAGGTAGAGTCAGCCTTCTCCAGGGACAAGCCTCCTGATAGATTTTCCATTCCCATGTGATCAGTTCCAAACACATACACATAGGAACAAATGAGATGGATATAGTCTTTGTTTACGCATGCACATCAATGAAGAAGAAGCCATGCATTTGGGAAAGGTGGTGGGGGAATCATGGGAGGTGGTGGGTTGAAGGATGGAGGAAGAGGGGAGGAATTGATGGACATGTATGTTATTCTTAAAAAAAAGCCCCTTTTTTAGTTTCTTATACCATAAATAAATGTATGTATGAATATTACATACTTACTGAGTCCATACCCTAGCAAGAATATGAAAATAGAAAAACATTGAACTTTATTCAAGACTTTTCTCATGAAATTATGCTGAATTTTTTCAAACAGCTTTTCTCCATGTGTTTTTGAAATGGTCATATGTTTTCAGTCCTTAAATCTACTTCCATGATGCTTTGCATGTATTGGCTTGGGTACGTTAGAGCAACCTTGTGTATATGAGATGGAATTGACTCGTCATGAGTATGACGTTTTTTGAGATGACATCTCCCTCTGTAGCCCTGTCTAGCAAAGAACTGAGTATTCACTGGATCTGCTTCCGCAGTGTGGGCATGCAGGGCAAATGTGATTTTCTGAATATGTTCCTAAATTCAGTCTAAAAACATTTTGTTGGGAAAATTGCATCTGTGTTCATTAGAAAAAAAATCCCTGTAATTTTTGGGGGGCGTGTTTTGATGTGTACAATCTTGGCTTTTTTTCTTTGCAGAATGAATTTGGTAGTATTCCATTACTTAATCAATTAATTTGTGGGACAGTTTGAGAAAAATGAAATTAGAAGCCCCTTCAGAACCTCACAAAAATCAATTCAAAACAAATCAAAGACGTGAATTTACCACCTGAAACACGGGTGTCAGAAACTTGAGGTGTCAGGTGGGGGGAGGATGGAAGGAGAGAATATTGGGAGAGGCAGCGTGAATCGGGGATCATCTTGGGGGATCGGCTAGAAACCTAGTGCAATGGAAACCTCCAGGAATCTACAATGATGATCCCAGAAAGGACTCCTGGTACTGGGGGATATGGAGCCCTAACTGGCCATCTCCTGTAAGCGGGAAAGACTTCCTGTGGAGAGGCTGGGACACCTAACCAGCCATATAACCTTTCCTTAAAATTTGTCCTTCCTAAAGAAGTGCTGGGACAAAGGTGGCGCAGAATCGTGAGAGTGTGAGAACTGTGTGACCTGCTCAACTTGAGACCCATGACACGAGTGGAGGCCCATCCTACACCGCCTGCAGGACCAGGGCGCAGAGGCTGCACAGCCCACAGAACAAGGATACAACCAAACAGAATGACCAAACAAACAAAACAAAACAAAAAAGCCAATGCAACAATTCCTAATGATTTGCTGCTGTGCTCATAGATTGGTGCCTAGCCCAGTTGTCATCAGAGAGGCTTCATCCAGAAACAGAGGGGTGGAAACAGATGCTGACTCACAACCAAACGTCAGGAGGAGCTGCAAGAATCCTGTCGAAGAGAGGGAAGGAAGGATTGCAGAAGACAGGGGGGTCAAGGACACCATAGGAAAACACATAGAATCAACTAACCTGGTCCCATTGTGGCTCACAGAGACTGAACCAACAACCAGGGAGCCTTCCTGAGACTGATGTAGGCCCTCTAAATACATCTTACAGTTGTGTAACTTGGCCTTCTTGTGGGACACCTAACAGTGGAAGCAGGGGCTTTCTATGATTTTTTTACTCTCTTTTATTTATTATTTTATTTTATTATTTATTATTATTATTATTTTAGAGTTCTTGGGACTCTACTCCTTGTACTGGGTTGTCTTGTCCAACATTAATATGAGGGGAGGTGCCTAGTCTTACTGCAACTTGATATACCACGTTTTGTTGATATCCAAGGGATATCCTTTTCCCAAAAGAAAAGGTGGAAAAGTGGATATGAGGAGGGGCAGAAGGAAGGTGGGGGGACTGGAAGAGAGAAGGGAGGGGAAACTGGCTGGGATATAAAATAAGAGTAATAATAGCGATATTAATATCGACAATAATAAAGCCTGAAACATTAGAACTGGAGGAGGAAAATACTCCCTCATATTAGCACAGCAAGAATTTTCTGGACAGGGCATATGATAGCTTAACAAAGAATTCCAAGATTGACAAATGAGATTACTGGAAAGTAAAAAGCCCTGTACAGCAAAGAAAACTACCAGAAAAGTGAAAAGGCAGATGACAGAGTGGGGAAAAATCTTTGTCAGCTATATTTCAGATGGGGGGGGCTAATATCTAGAAATACAGAAAGAACTACAAAGATCACACACACACACACACACACACACACACACACACACACACACACCTGCCCATGAATAAGTGAGTTAATGAACTAACTAAAGGATTCTCCACAGAAGAAATAAATCTTTAAAAACATATTCAGCTTCCATAGTCACCAAGAAAGGGCAAATGAAAACTACTTTGGGGTTCCATGACACCACCACCAGAATGACTAAGAGAAACAAGACACAACTGGTCACAAATGGTGTTGAGGATTTGGGGAAAAGGAACATTTATTTCCTGCTACTGAGAAGACAACACAATGCAGCCATTATGGGAACCAGTACAGTGGTTCCTCAACAAACTAGAAACAGATATGATAAATACCATGTGACCCAGCCCTTCCACCCCTAGGCACATACTCAAAGGACTCTGCATCCCACAGCAGAGATGCTTACACCCATGCTTGTCACTACTGGAGTCACTGAAGCTAGGAAGCAGTTTCAACTCAGATTTCCATGAATAGATAAGGATGTGATGGAAATGGAATACATGAACATGGAACTTGATTTAGTGATAAGCAAAAGCGAAATTATTAAATTACTAGGGAAATGGATGTATCTGGATATTATTATAATGGGTAAGAGAACTCAGATTCAGAAGGACAAATGTTTTATGTTGTTGCTCATATGCAGTTACTAGCTTCTAATTTTTAAATATGTGTGTAATTGGGATTGGTAGTGCGTGTCTTTAATCCCAGCACTTGGGAGGCAGAGTCAGGTGGATCTCATGAGTTTGAGGCCAGCCTGATCTATATAGCAGGTTCTAAGTTAGCCTGCACTACATAGAGATACCCTATCTCAAAAACCAAAGGCCAACCAAACAACATAAGGTGCATAAATAAGTATATATGTGTACATGTGGGCGTGACTTTGGATTCAGGTCATGAAACTAGACAGGGCGGGGAGAGGAAATCACATATACATGATATGAGTGTAGAAAGGAGACTTGTGGAGGTGGTAGTACACGTGAGAGGGTTGGGAATAGGAGTGAGGGACGAGGAAGGACGATCTAATCAAAACAAACTTGTATAAAAATGCCTTGACAACATCTATTCCTCTATAGACCATAAAGAAACACGTGAAATGAAATTGGGAATTATGAATTTTAATTTTGGGAAAGAGTGAAGAAAAATTCTACCATTCTGTTAAATTTAGAAGCCCCTGTAATTTCGCAGTAGTTTCGCCATCAAAGTATGTGTACATTCTGATATGAGAGATTTACTTATAGTAACAGCAGGAAAGTGAATACGATGGCCTCATGTGAGACAGCTTTTAGTAGCCGTGAACTTGGCCATGGTAGTGAATCTCTCCGAGCTTCAAGGTTCTTGACGGATGATTATAATGCTCACGTATGACAGTGTTGAGAGGCTTAGACTGAGGAGTACATATAGCATCTACCTCAGTAAATAGAAGATTTATTTGTTATCTTATCATGAGCCAGAGGATTTTTAAGGACTCATGTGATTTTCCTTCAGTCTCGCCGTTTTCTCTGTAACCTGCTTGTTCTACCTTTGGCAAACAGGCCTTCCTGATACTGTCCAAACATGTCTGTTGTCCTCGTGCCTGAAGAACTTTG
The DNA here is from genome assembly GCF_014885135.2 of Alexandromys fortis. NCBI lineage: Eukaryota > Metazoa > Chordata > Mammalia > Rodentia > Cricetidae > Alexandromys > Alexandromys fortis. Next base: position 4,009,407 of record NW_026067928.1, read on the forward strand.
TCCTGCCAGTTCCTCTTGTTTGGAATTCCCTGCCTACTAACCATACTTTTATTACTTCATTCAATTCTCAGTTCAAATCCCAATACTTGGGCTGACTTGACACCCGTTGAAACTGTTACTCCTGGTGTTTCCTTTCCTATACATCCCTATCCTGCTTCTTTATTACCAATCTTTTCTACTTGACATTTCTTTATTGCTATACATTTGGATTTGTTTGTTTTCCGTGGTAACACATGTATGTGGCACAGTAACTAACAAGGGATCTGAATTTGCCTGCCTTGTTTAAGAGGTAAACAATCTTTTCTTCTTGATGTAAGACTTTGTCCATCATAGATGCAGATGAAATTACAGGGTCATGGGACTATATACTCTGAATATTCTTGTGCAAAGGGAGTCAGTGTTCCTAAGAGTAGATGAGGAAGGGAAATTGGACCAGTGGTTTACAGGGGCTTGCAGAGCATCCCTGGGTGGAAACTGGTGTGTCAACCACATAACTGGTGTGTCCTGTCTGAGTCCTTCTTGTTTTGTTTTCCTTTCCCCCTCATAAAACATGCACCTAGTAGCTCTAATTTTCAGGAATGGTGGGATCTTCTCCATGAAAGCTAAATCAATAGAAGAGAACGATAGCAAATCCAGAAAGCAATAGTACATTCAGGAACAAAAGGCACTCTCAACACACACATACAAATTTACTGGAGAGAAGAAGAATACAAGTTTCGAAGAGTATTTTAAGAGTCTCCCATTTTCCACTCCTCTCTGAGTCAATTGTTATGATAAAATGGACTCATGTATTTCTCTTTGCCCAGTAAAGCAGGGCAATGATAAGATGATGTAAAACTTAAGCATCATCTCTGCTGATGTTCCAAATGGACAGTTCAAATGTCATTGAGTCGGCTTGTACTCCTTGCTCTTCCTTACAGTACCAAATCTGAAGGACCATCTGTCCTTCTGTTTCAGCTATGTTAGCACCGACAGCTGCCCTTTCTAGAATACCCCCACTCCAGTGTCCAGCATTGGAGGTTGAATGCAGAGCCTTGTGCCTGCCAGGCAATTGCCCTATGTCTGAGTTAATTGTCCTTAGAAACTTCTTAACATGATGGTAAAATCATGACCCACCAGAATGCTTTGAAAGCTTTGAGGTTTGTGGTTCAAAATTAAAACCCACCTCTATATGATACTCACTTTTAGTTCCTTTAGGTAAGTGCTGGTTAAGCTGGACAGTGTATACAAACATTCAGAAGTCATGGGGATCCTTTAAAAATCAGATTGTTGGGCTGGAGAGATGGCTCAATGATTACGAGCACTGGTCCTGAGTTCAATTCCCAGCACCCACAGGGTGGCTCATAACCATCTATAACTATTGTCTGATTCCCTCTTCTGGTGTGAAAATGTACATACAGACAAAACACACACACACACACACACACACATATATATATATAATACATAAGTAAATAAATCTAAAAAAATCAGATTGTTTTAGGATATCTGAAGAGGAAGGATTTCAGTTTCCAGCCATGTCCCAGGTGATGCCATGCACTGAGCTGTCCACTGTGCTCAGAAAAATAGGAATTTAGAATTTAGAGACATAACACCTCAGTTGGTTCTGCTATTTCAAATCTGGAGCAGGATTTTGAACATAGTTCTTGTGATTCTTCCCCATCCATCTCATTGCATCTTGGATCAGAGATTCCACTCTGAGAGATGTTCATTACTAATTGGTAAGCAAACGCCTTTGAGAGCACCTCTTGACACTGTCTCTTTGCAAGAGCTGACACCTACTTGCAGGAGCTGCTTTAGTTGATAACTCTCTGATTCTTTCCTGCAAAGCTACAATGACCTTCAACTCACACCCTAAGCCCTGTCCTTACATCTTATATTCTGTTACCTTATTTTCTTTTAAGATAATACTTTTGGTGAGGTCATTCCTTTGATTAAAGACCCCTGCTGGTTCTCTTGCTTAAAATAGAGGTTAAGTTGGCATATAGGCCCGGTGGCCAGACACAGTTGGGCTCCAATCCAAACAGCTCCAATTTCTTGGTATGTGACCTTGGACAAGCTGCTTAGCTTGTGCAAGGCACACGTTCCTTATCCGTAAGACAAGGGTAGTACTGTTACTCATTTCAGAGGGTTTCCATATGCTATAGATGAGAACACAGATAACTAAATCACCTAGTGTCATGCCAATCACAGTGGATGTTTAACAACTTATCGACCTTGTCATTTCCTTTCCCGTGTGGTGGGTTTTGCTTTTGAATATTATATGGCCCCTCTTGAAGTTTCTCCTGCCTGTTACAGCCTAAGCACACGCATTCTTCGCCTATTCTGACCATCTCATTTTCTGATTGATCTATTGAAAGACCTTTCCCATCATTGATCCAATGAATTCCAAAGGATTCGGCTTCTCTTACCATCCTAAAATGTGCACATTGGTACTGGGGGACATGTACCATTCTCACTTTCCTTCTTTTTTAGTAGTCTTTCCTGACCACTGTGGTAATAGCTCTGTGTATTATACTTGCTGTGCTGTGCTCTTATGACACGGCATGATATATGCTCAGATGGCACACACTTTTAATCCTCGCACTTGGGAGACAGAGGCAGGTGGATTCTTGAGTTTAAAGCCAGCCTTGTCTATAGAGAGAATCCTAGGACAGTCCAGTCTACACAGAGAAATTCCATCTCAAAATAAATAAATAAATAAATAAATAAATACATCATCTTTTTCTGTATCTATAAATATAAGTCTGAGAGTATCCCTAGAGCTACAAAGCATTCTCAGTAGTTTCATCTACAAATTCTTCCTTTCTAGCCAATTTTAGTTATTTTTTCAGGACTCATTTGGAATGTTTGCTACAGACTACCCCATGCTATTCTGGTGAGCACTTTCTGCTTTTTGTTTGTTTGTTTGTTTGTTTGTTTTTCATTTTTCGAGACAGAGTTTCTCTGCGGTTTTGGTTCCTGTCCTGGAACTAGCTCTGTAGACCAGGCTGGTCTCGAACTCACAGAGATCCGCCTGCCTCTGCCTCCCGAGTGCTGGGATTAAAAGTGTGTGCCACCATCGCCCGGCTGTTGACCACTTTCTGTATTATAACTATGCATTTCATAGACTGGGAAACTGGTAGCTTGAAAGGCGATATATCATGGCTCCAAATGTATAATTGTAACAACAAGCATTGGGACATATGTTTTTCCTTTGTTAACATCTCTTTTTCACAGAGCACTAGCTTATGAAATTTGTTGCCTCAGTCCGGTTACAATATCTTCTTTAATATAGAGGAAAGTGTGAGGAGAGATCTTTCCTAGGGAAGAATTTATGAGGCAGACAATGGCAATCTCTTGGCGGCATCATATATTCAAGTGGTTTGGAGCTATCAGTACAGAGATAAAGATAGCTCTGAACTGCACAATTATAAACTCTGGACACCCAGGAAATCCTTTCATTTTTACTCACTATTTGTTTGGAAGACACTACAGAGCAATCTTGCCTCCAAGGAAAACTGTCTTACCGGTGCATTTTTAACTTTTAAAGTTCCTTTCCAGTTTCAGCACACAATTGTTTCATCCGAGATTCTGACACAGACAAGTCGCTAGACCAAATCACACAGAAGAGCTCGTCCTTCTAGACCAAGAGTAAAGAAATCAAGCTAAAGACAAGGCAAATCAAATCCTGCAGACATCTCTGTGCTGTTCCATCGTGGGATCTGCTACTTTACCATGCTGCATAAGACTTTTCATCAGGGAACCTTGCTCCACAACCGCCTACCATTACAGGGAATAATTCTATACCTAACGGCATCTGTAGTTGACACATTTGTAGCTGGTTTAGCACCTGGGATTTGAGACCTCTTGGTCAACCAACTGTAAATGCTTAGAAATAATTTTAAGTGGGACTCTGAAAAAAAAATGCTGGGATTAACATTAATTTTTCAGTCATCTATTTTTTGGGGGGGTAAATTTTAGTTTTTGAGAACTTTGCTCATGAGTGCACCATTACCCAATCACTCCCATCCCTCCCTTCCCCCAAACTCCTCCCATGACCCTCTCCCAAATTCACAGCTTCTTCTTTAATTATTATGTATACATATATTTATATGCACACATGTATATAAAACCTACAGAGTCCATCTAACTTTGCTAATATATATGTGCACGTGCACAGAATTAACCGCCTGGTTTTGGGCATCCAGTGTGAGATATTGTCCCTAGAGGAAAATAATTCTCTATCTCTCTCTCAGTAGTCATTGGCCACCTGTAACTCTTCATGCAACGGTGGGACCATATATAATTTCCCTGTCATGTTGGCATGACAACCAGTGTCACCATTATATTGATCTTGTTTAGGCAACCATAGACTTAGATTTCATGAGCACATTTTCCATGTCTCACACAGGACATGCTATCATCTAGCAACAGATATTGTGAGTCTCTGGTTCTTATAGTATCTTTGCCACCTCCCAGAAGAACTCAAATTATCCCCATTTGCAGATAATATAGTATATGTAAACTTCCTCAAAATTCCATCAGAAAACTTCTAGAAATGACCAACGCTTTTAGCAAAGTGACAGGAAATAAATTAACTTAAAAAATCAGCAGACTTCCTACAAGCATGCTGAGAAAGAGATCATGGAAATGCTCCAATTGATAACAGCCTCAAAATATCTAAGAATAATCCGAATGCAAAAGGTAAAAGACCTATAAAATGAAAAATTGAAAATTCTGAAAATGAGTTTGAGATACTAGAAGACAGAAAGAACTCCCTTGTTCACAGATTGGAAAAATTAATATTGTGAAGATGACCATCCTACCAAAAGCAAATGATGGATTCAATATAACAACCCCCAATCTCCATCACATTCTTTATAGAAATAAGAAAAATATCCTTCATTTTCCTAATCATCTCTTGGAAACCTCTCAAACCCAAAGATATCTAGCATTCTAGCAGAACTGCAGGATTTACGTAGACGATATTGAGATTTAGAATATGCTAGACTATTTGGAAATAGGGCATTGTTTCCCAGGGATAGCTTAAGGAATAGACAGGGGCACACAATCCACAGATAAACACTGAGTTTAAAAAAAAAACAATCCGTGTCTTTTCTACTAGATCCTGGATCCTGACTCTCCTGGGAGAGTGGGGTTGCTGTATTTTCAGTTTGTTTTGTAAAAGGAGAATCCCACAGTATCTGCAGGCACAAATGCAAATGTGTATAGATGCAAACAGACATGTCTTTGCAGGCTGTAGCGCTCTGTGCATCTGTAGCTCGTCCCTTGGGCTTTCCATGGGTGTTGGCCAGCTGGAGGCTAACATCCTACGCACTTGCATAAACTATTGTAGCATCCTTGTGCAGACTGGATATGCCAAGCAGTGGAGACAGAAGTCTACCTCCAAATACAAAGAATCAAAGATAAATAAAACTTGGCTGTGACTCACTAGGCTGACAGATTCCTATAAATATAAAGAGAAAAATTAAAAGGATAAAGCATTCTACATATCATCCTACACAACTTGTTGAGTGAATTTTCTTGTCTGAGCTTAAGATTTTATATTTTATTCAGGGTTAAGATGGCTAATTTTCAGTTAATGTAAAATTATCACAAGTAGTAACACTGACAGAAATGGGAAAATTTAAATGTTATATACTCAGACATTTGTGGTATTTTACCAATCAGGTTATCAATAGTCCTGTGTCACTGTGTGGAAATGACGGATCTTAAGTACTTTTGCATGTGGTCAAGTAGGATTAAACTAAATATGGTCTATTTCCTTAACAGCAGAAGCACTGTAGATGTCTGTATGTTAACACTTTCTTGTTCTCTTCTATTCTTGGTAAACCTGTCTCCTCTCTCTACATATCTAAGGGTTACATTTCGTACCCTTATGCAATATCTGAATGCCTTCTGAGAAAATTTCAGTAAACTCACTGAGAGTAGTAAATGATGTGTCCAAGTGAGGCAAAGGCCATGGGGTTTACTTGTGCAGATTGATGGTGATTATAAAAATTGAGCCGGTACCACATGCTCTTTTGTACGTTGTTCTTCAGCTGGACTAGGGATGCTTCAAATGGGTCATATGGCGCCTGGTTTCAGTATGGAACGTGTCAGTTTGGAACATCTCTACCACTGTGAGAAGTTCGATTAGAAGCAGTGTTGATATACGAGTTTCACACCTAGGAGTCTGGTAATTGGAAGTGGCTAAGAGGAGAGAGTCTGAGGCTTTGCCAGTAAAGGGTTAGTTTGTGAAGTTACTAAAGACGAAGAAGTATGATGTCCTGAATTCACTGGAATTTTAACGCTCTTGGTAAAAAGAATTTTATGCTTAATAAAAACAAAGCATAAAAATGCGCCGATAGAGGAGAAATTATGTTAATCGGTTAACCTCCAGTTCTGTATCAAGTGTATTTTTGCTGCTCAGCTTAGCACTGTTAATGGGCCTGCTTGTTTCACAGTGTATCATTTACATAGCTAATAACATCAAGAACTTCTCTGTTCACATGGCCTCATAACAGCTCATTTTCAAGAGAGCCATTGGTACACCGTGTCCCCCCGCCGCCCGCGCAAAGATGAGAATTAAAGCAAACCGAAAGAAAAGAACCCCTGTAGGGAAAGAAAAAGTAGTATGGTGGTTAAAGCTGGGATCAGGACAGAGAGACGGTAGAGCTATGCATTGAGAGTATTGAGTGTGTATTGTTAGTGACTTTAGGGATGCGAATAGGCAGTGAGAAAATATTAATTTCCATTAAACTAAAAAAATATGGAATTATATTAAAATGAAACAATAGCAGTATGTTATTATTGTACAACTCTACTTCTAGGTGTACAACACAAAGAAGTGAAATCAGAGCTGGTGGGCAATGGTGCATGCCTTGAATCCCAGCATTTGGGAGGCAGAGGCAGGTGGAACTCCCAGTTTGAGACCATACTGGTCTACAGTGCAAGTTCCAGGACAGCCAGAGCTATTACACTAAGAACCTCTGTCTCAATAAATAAATAAATAAATAAATAAATAAATAAATAAATAAATAAATAAAGGGAAATCAATATATTGAAATGGCAACTGTAAGGCTGGAGAGATGGCTTGGTGAGTAAGGTCACTCTCTGCTCTTTCAGAGGACCTGGGTTCGATTCCTAGCACTTATATGGCATTGTACAACTGTCTGTAACATCTGTTCTAGAGGATCAGATATCTTCTGGCCTCTGGGCACCTCAGGAATGCATGTTGTGCACAGAATCACATGAAGAGAAACAGCAATACACATGTATATAAATAAATAAAAATTAAACACAGAAAAGGTAGCTGTCCTATACCTGTTGAAAATAATAATACTAGAATAATAGAAACTACCTGAATGTCAGTCAGTGAGATAAACCAGGCACATCAAGGCACAGCCTGCATGATCACACTCATTGGTGGAATCTAAAGAAGTGCTCTTTTAAAGGTAGAGAGCAGAATAAAGACGAGGGAGGGCAGAGAAGGAGGACGGGGATGATTAATGTCTTACAGGACTGCAGGAATAATGGAGCCGCTAGATGGGGGGGAGGGTGTAAAGCTCCTGTTTTTTTATATAGGAGAGTGACTGTGGCTCACAATATTGTAGTGACTACTTCAAGAGAGCTCCAAGAAAAGCATTTGAATCTTCTGAACATCATTATGGTCAGAATGCTGAATATTCTTACAACATGGTTTCACAATGTGCATGTATACAAAAACAACGCAAATATGTTGGGATTTATAACAGGAATAAAGAGAGGGGTGACTATAATATTTGGTGCAGTAGTCAGAGAAAATGCAAGCGGAAACCAATAACAAAGAATGATTGGACCAGAGTTTGCTGGGAATACCCCCGGTTACTACCTTTTTATTCTTTTTCTTTAACAAGAAAATAGAGAGAACAGTATGTATAATAACAAAGTTTAATAGTAAAAGAATTATGTTGAGAAAGTTATCACATTGGCATATAATTTTAAATATGAAAAAGTTCAAAGTTAACATTTTAGTGTTAAAAATATCTAATTACGACTTTGCTGATTTCAGATTTGGGAACAGTGTCAAGTACAATCTTTTTATGAAGATGTGAAAATTAAGAGGTTTTAGAAATCTAAATTTACCTTAGTATTGGAAATTTGGAGGATAATTGTTCAACAAATACTTGCTGAGCTCTGTCTTTGTGCTGAATGTTGCTGTGGACACTGGGGGAAGGAAGAGTGATCTGTGCCAAGCTCGTGGGTGAAGTTTACTTTCCAGTGGGAAGACAGACAATAAACTAATCAGCAGCGCATCAGCAAATATATAGACGTTTAGATGTTTTTATGTGTTCTGGAATAAATAATGAAGTCTAAAGAGACCTAGAGTATTGGGAATAGCAAATATTGACAATTTATCATGGAGGCTGCTATGTTCTGCAATGTTGAGAAGAACTGACTGAACACATGGTGTTGCGCCACAGAACTGAAGGAACCTAGGAGTCTGGATGTCGTTATCTGGATGAATTCTGTTCTGGGCATACAAGTTAGTTTATGCAAAGGTCCTCAGGCTGATGCATGCTTTGACAGTCTGAAAAACAGCAAGACTTGTGTGGCTGGAATTAAGTAAATAAAAAAGGAAGGAAAGATGCTGAGATCTTACAGAAAGGTGAAGCAGAGAGCAAATGATAGTCTCAGCCTTTGTAAGGAGTTGGGGTTTTGTGAAAAGGATGTGCAGACATGGGCGAATTCTGAATGAAAAGAGAACGCAATCTGGCCCAGGTTTTGCAGGTATCTTCCTGCCCTTCTGAGAATCTATCCTGCCTTATTTCTGAGAACCTTTTATTTGTTTGCCTCATAAATTCTAATGGGCTCTCCAGCTTTATTAACTACTGTGGTATTCATCCATATTTTAGACACACTTAATCAAATGTAGAATTTCTATTGTATTCTTTGAGTAATGTTACTTTATCTCTCTGAGTGTTGCATGTGTGCAACTAGACATGCATGCATGTGGATGTTTCCTCATGTATATGGAGGCTAGAGGTTGACTCTGGGTGCTTTACTCAGTTGCTCTAGACTTCATTTCTGTGAGAAGATCTGCTACTGAGTCTTGCTAAAGGAGCTCCAGGCACCATCGTCTCCCAAGTTCCCCAGTACTGGAATGGGAGGTCCTTACTCACATGTCTGTTTGTGCATGAATTCTGGAGGGTAAACTCAGGTTTCATGTTTGCATGACAAGCGCTTTACCAACTGAGCCGTCTCCCCAGGCCCCTCAGTTTGTCTTTAATTATATGATTATCATCAAAAGCCAAGGGATGTAAGTGTTTTTACACCCCCAGTACTTGTTCACTTTAAAATAATCTATCTCAGTGTTAATGCTGGTAAAAGAAATGGCATGGATGGTTTTGGTGTGTGTATTAGAGTATAGCTGAAGGATTGTTCTGTTCTCTCTCTCTCTCTCTCTCTCTCTCTCTCTCTCTCTCTCTCTCTCGGCTCAAGTGTGAATAGACCAAAGGAGGAACCCAGGAGCCAGGGTGTGCCACATCCCTATCTCTTATTCAAAAAAAAAAAAAAAAGTGAAAGAAAGAAGTAACTAGAAAGAGGGGGATGGGATTCCAGAGTCTGAACAAAATCAGCAGCTGCAGAAAAACTCCTGATTCTCCCTTTCCCAGCCTGGGGAGTATACAGTTCAGACCCCGGATGCAAGAAGAATCTCTCACTAGAAAGAAATGTAAGAAGATCACACTGTACACCTCTCCAAAACAGAAATCATTACAGATAGCTGAATGAAGACAGTGATACAAGCCTTTAAAATATATATTTTAGAGTAAAAGGAAAATTTGAAAAGGAGGTTGATGAATAAAAATGGTACCATGCTTTATAGCACTATATCAAAGAAATGTTTATTTCATTGAAAAGCCTTGTTCTTCCAGACAAGCCGGTCTACCTGTTTTAGAGCTTGTTTCTGTTTATGAGATAAGACTTTCTTTAGGTCTACACTCTGGCCTCTATTTTAGTCATAGAGGCATGTATACAACCAGAACTGTCAAATACAGCCTCTAAGGTAAAGTTCAAAGAGACTGGGGGGGGGGATCAAGAACAGATTTGGGAAATTCATGCTCAAGGTGGTGTTGGTGGGACTGCAGCTACATCATCTTGTTCCTTGGTTTCTGCTTAAGACTCTGCCTGAGATGGTTTCCTTTAGAGATAAACGCCACCATCCTTTCTCAGCAACGTACCTTAAAGCTGAAGAGCAGGAGGCATCATGCCCTTAACTGAGAATCATTGTCATTTCTCATTGCTTGTCATTTAAAACTCATTTTTGGTGGCTTGAGATTCACTTTCTGTTTGCTATATGCTACTAATATTGAAACATTAGATTGGAAAGATTTTTAGTCATCATGTCCAATAAAGAAATGCAAATCTCAGACTTAACTCTAGGTAGAGGTTTATAGAGAAGCATGTTTCGTGGGTCCTTGGGGCAGGACTGAAAATTCTGACAAGCTTTGAGGCTCAGAACCTCTGTGCTTCTCCAGATATGTTGCTGCCCACCAGCAGCAGGCTTCCTGAGTCACCGTTTGTCTCAGAACAGGAATAAAACAAATGAGAGGAAAATCTCAGCCAGGTTTCAGGATGCTGCAGAATGACTGTCACATGCATTTCCGAGTGACAGGGAGTTGTTTGTTTTTTTTTTTTTTTTTTGACAGGGAGTTTTTTAAAATGCAGTTTGGCAAACTCTACTGTGTTGAAAATAAACATTTTGGCTCACCTAACTTTTTATTTTTTGCCTGGATTCTTCACATACCTGCTTAGTTTTGCAGTGAATGATATGAACCCAGAAAACCCCCTAAAAGGAAATCTTAACCGGATTCCCAGCTCTGAGTGCTGTCCATAAAGTCTACTCAAAATAACCCAGTACCACGTAGTGATGACACTCCTCCCCAGCCCACAGATTGTTATTGTCTCTTTCCAGGCACCTGAATTCTTCCCACTCGCTGTCATGCCTCCAGACAACAGCCACATGGAGATGAAATGTGATTTGAAATGAATGTGTACATGCCTCTCTATTTTATTTCTGTGTTTTTACTCTTTTTATTTTCATTTTTGGCCAGGCCAGTGATGATAGGTTATTTTCTGAAAAACTTAGCCAGTCAAATGCATAGCAGACAACTCAGAAATCTTGCAGTCAGACACAGAAAGAGCTAAGGAGGAAAATGGAGAAAACATCCCATTGGGCTGCAGCATTTGAGTGTATGTAGGGATGATGTCATTTGTTTTCACAAAACCCGGTTTAAATTTGTTCCTGCCTTTCCAGAACTGCAGCGCGGAGCATCTGTGGAGACTTCTGCAGACTATATTTCAGGCGTTCGAGAGTGCGCGCTGCATCAAAATCCAACCAATAGCAAGGGGGAGCCTTGCCCTCCCTAGCCTATGTTTGTTCCCCCTACCTTTAGCGAGGGTGTGCTGCAGCTGCGAGGTGACTGCCCAGCGCCCTCCAGGCCCCTCCTGCCCTGCTCCAATTGAAGCATGAAGGCAAGCTTCAAATGGTTTAAAGGCGAACCTTGCCAAAACCAGGGCTGACTTCGGGCCACCCTCACATGTTCCTTTCACTGGCAGGTAACCTCCAAGGGAAGGCGTGTCTGGAAAGGATGATTTGGTTGGGGAGTTTTACATTCAAACTTAGCTGTTTATTTTGCAGCCCCTGCACAACAGGGGAACCATCCTGGGAAGTGAGAAAGAAGGAGATAGACATCCTGGGCTACTGGACCCTCGGTGGCCGAAAGAGAACCTCTGAATTCTATAGCTGTAATGATCTTTCACAAAGTAAACCCATTTCCGTGTGTATATTTGTAGAGGACAATTGGGAAATATGCACGGAAGAAAGATCACTAGTGCAATCACAAAAATCGATGGGTTGGATACAGAGTGGAAAAGAAATTGCTGAGTGGTACATCACCTATCTGTCCCTGAGTTCTTTCCCTCCAGAAAGAAATACAGGCTATTGGCAATAGATTTAGGGTGGGTTCTTCAGTTGGCACGGCAGAAACTGAACTCTGGCTCGTTTCTTACTGAAAGCCTATGAGGACCTTTACGGAAGAAAAGGAGGAAGACTAAAGAAAGCGACCCACAGACGATGGGCCAGCCTATGTCAGGGTCTCTATAGCTACCCACATCAGTTGTCATTGCTAGATGGACAGACGTCCAGCTTCCTATTGTTTCTCTTCTCATCATACTCAAGTGACCTGGGTCTCATCAGGGTGTCCCTTTGTCAATAGGCACATGCCTGTAAGGTTTTGAAAAAGTGGAGTCCTCAATTTGCTGACTCACGGAGTCACCTGGCAGAGGGAGAAGGGGCATAACACTCTCATGGGGGGTGATGGTACTGCTTCTAAAAGAACAGGGAGACCAGAAGGTCTTTCCCCTCTATTGACATTTCTATACCACTGTAGTCCTCTTGCCTGGGTTGGTCATCAACCCTTTTAACTCAGTAATTTTCAGTACTGTGGCTGGAACCCAGGGCCTCGTGTATGCCAAGGAAGTACTCTACCTCTGAGCTATATCCCACATCCTCATCTCCTTTCAAAATTTATCTTTGGGAAATGTGCAGACAGGACTTGGACTTTCAAACTTTCAAGAAGTCTTCCAAGTTGCTGGGATTGCAGGCATGTGCCACCATACCAGGCTAAGTCAAATGTACACCCTTGTTTGCCATGGGTACACATTTGAGAAGGTCAAATAAATGTTTGAAGCAGAAATGGTATTGAATTATACCAGGACAAGAGGCTTGGGCTTTGGCAGTCCTTGCCAACTAAGATGTGTATGAATCTGCTTTCCTTTTTCATAATTGTGCTTTCTCAGACTTGATCAATTTAAGAAAAGCCAAATGTTTTTCAAATAATGAAAAAGGCCACCTTCTTCTGTCCCCAGCATCTCTTTTATGCTTGGCATGGTATGTAACTTCTGGACCATTTCTATGGAATTTTCATTCAGTTCAATTCAATTATTAAACTCCTATGATTCTTTCTCATCCCTAGTTTTCAATGTGCCTGAGGAGTATGCTACCCCCAATCTCATAGTGGGTATATAGGTAACTCCTTTTTCTCTTTACTTACTATTGTTTTCTTTTAAAGGTATTGCCAACATGATTACCTTAGCATCGTATAAATGGATAAAGGATTAAATGATCCCAAACACTTCTATTTATGGAAATTACTGTGACTTAATGAAGAAAAGACATTTCAGTGAACAGAAAGGTGAAATATTTATGTATTTTAAAAGATTGGTATCTGCTCAAAGACCTTTAAACAACAACACTTAAATTCAGGGTGGCCTTTACAACACACCTTTTTATGAAACAGAGGAGGACACTAATATATCATTATTAGACAGTAGCTCTTTTATTGTGCTCATGGATTTTGTCAACCTACATATCTCTAGCTGGTCTTCCAGAGATACGACCTTCAGATTTCAAAATCACTAAGTTGGGCTATTACCTTCTCAGCCCGTGGTTCTTAGCCTTCCTAATGCTGCAGCCCTTTAATACAGATCCTCATGATGTGGTGACCACCATCCATACAGTTATTTTGCTGTTACTTCATAACTGCAATTCTACTGTTTTTATGAACAGCAGTATAAATATCTGCTATGAGGATATCAGATCTACGTCTCCTCTGGGGTTTGCAGTCCACCAATCGGGAACTAGTAAAAGAGATACGCCTTGAGCTTCACTGTCTGCGGCCCACTATGTCCTCAGGATTAGTCACAGGGATTTGTAATGGGTCCCCGTCAGTGTCAGGGTATGCTTTCAGATCGTCACTCCAACAATGTCTTCCTTTAAGAGCACTGATTACTGGAAATCCTGAATTTTCCCGCCCAGTTGCATCTGAGAGTGAAGACCAAAGAGGCTTCTTAGATCAAGCAGAGCCACCATCATACGCCTCTCAGACATATGTGAAGAGCAACTTAAGAGACTAGCGAGTTGTGCTTACTCCAGGTTCATTCCTCTTTTGCTTCCTGTCGGGAACTGCGGGCACTGGGAGTCCAAGTCTAATGAGCCATAGGTGGATGCACTGCAGCTCTGTGATAAAGGTGCAAGTGCAGACCAAGGCCCTGAGGACAAACGGCACCTGCATCAGGAAAGCAGGTCGTCCCATAATGTGGGGATTGTCACAGCTCCTCTCCTTCTCCACACTAATTTCCATTGGTGGAAATGCTTTTCCTATCAGTCTTTCTAAAGCGCCATCCCCTCATCCCCTGCTTCCAAGGACATTGCAACTCTCCTTGTAATGTGATGTTGTCCCATTCAAAACTCCTCAAGTGGAAAGCAAAGCGCAGGATGTTACTGAAATATAGTTTTATCTTTTAAGGTTCTACAAGAACCAATCATTCCGTTAAAGCAATGATATGGAAAATTGTGGCCATAAAAGAAAAATGAGTCATATTTACATTATGCTGACTAATATTTTTAATTTAAATTGGATTTATTTTAGAACAGAAACGATATGACATCGGGATTATTAATTTGAGATAAAAATGTGTTAACTGTGGCATAATGACAGAATACTAATTTGCTGTAAGGGGGAGAGTGGCTTGGAACCCTCTAGAAAGTATGGGAGGGAAATGACCAACTCGACTGCAATGCAGAGTGAAAGAACAGATGTGAAGCGGACAGCGGTGAGCTCTTGACTAACTCATCGGAGCAGGGCACCTTCCGAGCCAGAAAGTAGATTTCAGTGCAGCAACACGTGCTAGTGCCAAATGAACACGAGCATCTCTGAAACCCACACTTCTCTCCTGTTTGAAATTATCCAACATGTAGAAATTATCCAACATGTAGAAATTATCCAACATGTTATGCTGTCTATTATGACAAATGATATTTCCACGTACTCTGAGTGGAGGTGCACTTCTCTGAGTCCGAGGGTCTGCCTTAAGGGGAAACCTGAGTATAATCCAGATATTTCCATGAGTCGAGTTGGAAATTCATAACTAAGTATCCTTCTCCTGCCCAGGGATCCTGCCCTTAGTGCCAGTAGGCCCTAAGGCATTGTGTTCTCAGGCCGGTGCTATCTGAGTGACTGTTTCCAGGTGTCCACATTTCCAGGACGGACACTGGCCTGACTAATATTAATAACAGTTTAAAATCCTCATATCTGCAGAGTGTCATGGAACAAAAAGGAAAAGCTGCCTCTCCATTCGTCGTGTTGTTATATAGTTCAGATTTTTAAAATGTTGTGTAAAATGGAAAAGTTGCTCTGATACCCGTCACATACACGGCATGAATTAGGGATGGACTACTTGCTTCTATTTAACTTTTTTTTTTCACTTATTTCCATACATCCACAAGCCCACCAAGGTTCCCAAAAGACTTACCTTTATTTTCAAACTGTTTTTTAACTTAATTAAAAACTGAAAAGAAATAGTCTGCTCTCAGGCTTAAACTCTATGAAGATGAGGTTTACGTACCATCTATTTATAATAAATATTGAAACTTTACTGATTCTAGTGCAATGGAATTCACTCAATGATATCAGGAACATTCAGGGTCAACCCTTCAAAAGGAATCCCTTCCATCTGACTGGAAAGATCTCTGTAGTAAAACTTGTTAGCTAAACGACAGACGCTCCTTTAACAAACAAAACATCACAGTGTTTGTTGCTCTTTTTCTCTGACGTGGTGATGAATTGCCGAGGAGTGAAAGCCTTCAGACTAATAACAGAGGAAAATTGACTCCAAGATCCCATCATTTTGTTTACCAGCTGTCTTTACAATTCTATAATAACCCAGCCCACGGTTTAAAAAAAAATGTTCAGGGATAGGAAAACAGACCAGAAACAAACGATCTCCCTGCTGGAATTAGTTTCCGCATGGGAGCAGGCTGGAAAGAAAAATAGGATTCAGAAACTTACCTAGCTCTCAGGCATGAGACCCGGTGACCATATACTCCCGCTGAAGCACAACTAGGAAGCATTACATCATCGTAACAAACTTTCATTGGCTGCAGAAACCCCAAGGATAGCACAGGCTTGGAAGGGGCTGTGTGAAAGCCCCCGGTGGCTTTCTTTATCAAGGTTACAGCTACACTTTCCCTTCAATAATCCTGGCCTGGCCAACCTGACAAGACGCTGTTAACCATTTCCTAACATGTTTATCCTCACTTTAGTCATTAGTTTTATAGCTAACTCTAACCTGTGAGGAGATGTTTCTCATGTTAAAATTTTCTTTTAATCTTTTTTTTAGCATCAGCTTGTTTTTGCCTAAGGTGTATGGCATCATTCAGTACGATGGCAGAGGTCCCTGATTAATCTCGAGGCCATCCTTTTTATTTTAAATACCTTATTTAAACCAATGGATTCATTTCCTCTCTGTGACTTAGTTTGTCCTTATTTTCTCTAAGAGGTGGGACAGGTACCCACACACATATTTATTCATTTATAGCAATCTGAATGGAAGTAATACATGTAAGCCCCCACTTCCCAATCAATCATTTTCATTGTCAGAATTCCCCGTCTATTGAACTATAGAAGTTCCTCCTTTCATGCCATTGCCATAGTGAGTTACAAACTGCAAGCATGTGCATAATCTGAAGCAGGGAGGGGTGGATGGGGTAAGGGGTGCCTCTGTTACCTATCCCCACTCCGCATCCATCCTCACTGCCTCTGGGGGAAGTATTTACTAAAGGAGAAACTACTACCACAAAAGATGGAACGATTGGATAGTCCGATCTAACATTTAGGAAGCAAGAGTAACACATTACTCTCAATTTCCCTGCCCTCTCTGAGGATCGCCCAGCTCTGTTTGCTCCTCTCTTTCTCTGTGTCTGCCTCCATCTTACACTCAGGGGAGAAGGGAAGGGATGAACTTCAGGCCAGAAAAAAATTGGCTTATTTACTTTTGGATTTTTCTTCTTCAGAAAAGGTCTCTCTGTGCAACCCTGTCTGTTCTGAAACTCTCTGTGTAGATCAGGTTATTCTTGAGCTCACAGAGATCTGTTTGCCTCTGATTCCTAAGTGTAGGGATTAAAGCCATGTGCTACCATGTGCTCAGTTGAACTTATTTTTTTTTTAAAGTGATAATATCTTCTTCTTACTATTTGATTCTCTAGTCCCTTGAAGGCAAGCAAATATTGCACCCATAATAATACTGCACAAGTTCTCAGAGACGAGAACTAAGAGAGACATTTCTAATATTTGCGTGGGTCTCAGCATCTTTGTATGGTATCTTCCTCATCCCCACAGACTTCCATTCCCATCTATATCTTGAAGGAGACCAACCGGTTTGCTTTTGCAAGAACCACAGTTACTGAGAATTTTCAAGACACCTTTCTGCCACTGGTCCTCAGTCTCTGGCTTGCACAAGTTAACTAGTGATCATTTTCTGAAAGAATATTCAGGAGTCAGAGGCCTCTATTTGAGATTTGAGGTTTTTTTAAATCTTTTTTTTTTTTTACTTTACATACCAATCCCAGTTCTCACTCCCTTCCCTGTTCCTGCTCTCCCCACCTTCTTCACTCCACTCCCTTATCCACTCCTCAGAGAGGGTGTGGCCTCCTATGGAGAATCAACAAAGTGTATCACATCAGTTGAGGCAAGACCAAGGTCTTCCTCCCTGGATCTAGGCTGTGCAAAGTATCCCTTCATAGGGAATAGGCTCTAAAAAGCCAGTTCACGCTAGGGTCAAATCCTGATCGCACTGCCCCACAAACTACCCAAGCCACAGAACTCTCACCCACATGCAGAGGGTTTCCAATGGTCCCATGCAGATTCCCCAGCTGTCAGTCAGGTATCAGTGAGAACCCACTAGCTTGGATCAAACTTTTATATACTTGAGAATGGAAGATGGGGGAGAGGTAGAAACAAAGGAAAAGGAAGAAAAGGAGGAGAGAAAATAATTTTATTTTGAAGTGGAGGCAGACAAGTACTGGTTCCTGATCCTTGCCAAAGTCAGATAAAAATTATAAAAATAAAACGGTTGCATATACTCACGAGTGAGGGTTTATCAATCAGAATGGGGTGGAAACTTCATAACAAGGGGTAATTGAGTTTACGTTTGGAGAAGTAAGAGTTGCTTAGCCAAAGAGAAAAAAAAAAATTCCACAAAGAGAAAGAAAACAGAACACAAAACATGGGATCGGGTGTGGGTGGGACGACAGTAAGTAATATTTGTTGAAAAACAGAAGAAATTTTTTTTTATTTATGAAAGAGAATATGGAGAAGGTAAGACCAGATCTGTAGATTTGGAGGACTTGTCAAATAAAAGAGACAGGAGCTTTAACTGCAAAGCTGCTTTAGGTTGCCCCTGGCCCCCAGTCAGATTTGTGACTGTCTTAGTCTAGCCTAGCCTGGAACTGACGGGAGTGGGTGGGCCCAGGAGCACGAGTTGCTTATGTCTCAGTTCGAGTCGTGGTAGGAAGCAGATGGCACTATTTAAGACTGAACTAAACAGAGAGGGATCTAAAAGGACCATGCCCATGGGTGGGGACAGGAGAGGAAAATGAACAAAGGATGGTAAAACAGCCACCACACCACAAACCGAAGAAGCTGTTATTGCCCTAGGCTCACTAGCAGAAACTGATCTCAGTGTGAGGTCACAGAAGAGGAAATGTGGATGTTACAGTTAAAAATGTGTAGCTTCTTGAGGCAAAGAGGGAGATGTAGACAAAGTAGAGAAGGTAGATGAGGCAGACTCAGTGATACTGGTGTGCTTGTGGGGGGGAGGGGAGGGAGAAGGAGAGAAAGAGGGAGAGAGGCCACCTTAGTGCAGCCAGCTCCCTTTCCACCTTTACACAGGTTCTGGGGATCAAACTAGTGCCCTTCTGCTTGCAAAGCAAGCACCTTCCTTACCCACTGAGCCATCTTGTTAGGTTTTTTTTTTTTTTTTTTTTTTTTTTTTTTTTTTTTTTTTTTTTTTTTTTTTTTTTTTTTTTTTTTTTTTTTTTCCAGACAACTGATTATATCATTACCCCTTCATTACCGAAACAGCTTTGATCCCATGTGCTGGATTCAGTATAACACCACTCCATTTGAAGCATTTGGGATAGAGATAGAAAAATCAGATATGACTGTGTCTAGAGCTCAGAAGAAAATCAGGTTTAAAGATGGAAGACATTAACGTCATTGTTGAGTTCATACATATGCATGGAATTATCTGGTTCGGGAGAGAAGTGAGAAGAAACAGTGATACAGAAAAGGCGGCTTGGAGTTGACGCCCTGTGAATAAAAGAGAAGGAAGAGTTGGGAGGAGGAAAGGGACGCAGAAAATAAAATAAGGTGCACACACTTCAAGAGGGTGCGACTTAGTGCACCCAGCCTGGGCAAGAACACGGGAAATAAAAAGAAGACGTTCCTATTGTTTTCTATAGAAAGAAGTCATTGGTAACAAATGAACAGTTTGAACTAAGGGGTTAAACTACTGCTCTGAAGCCACATCTGGCTTGCCCATTTTTTATTTGTAACTAATGTTTTGTTGTTGTTATATTTTTAGGTGGTTGAAAAAAGAAACAAAAGTAAATTATAGCTTTCTATTAGTGAAAATTACATTAAATGTCAATTCAATGACCATAGAAGTGTATTTACATAGAGCTAATATCAGCTATTTATGTTTTTCTGTGGGATTTCATGAGAAAGCTTACCAGTTGCAGCAGAGATCCTGTCTATCTGAAATACCTCCGAACTTTATAGAAGCAGTTTGCTGCCCCCTTGTTGGTAAAAGAGTACTGCAGATGCCAAGTTACAGGGGAGGTGTTGATGGGTGTGGATCCATTTGCATTCTTCTACTTGTTGACATCCAGTTATGCCAGCACCATTTGTTTAAGATGCTTTAATTGCACAGTTTTTGCTTCTTTATTAAAAATTAGGTATTCATAGGTGTGTGGATTAATGTCAGGGTCTTCAGTTGATCCATGTGTCTGTTTTTATGCCAGTACCAAGCTGTTTTTCTTTTCTTTTTTTGGAATTACTATAGCTCTATAGTAGAGCTTGAAATCAGGGACTGCTGATGCCTCGGAAAGTTCCTTTCTTGTACAGGATTACTCTGGCTATCCTGTTTTTTCTTCCCTTCCTTCCTTCCTTCCTTCCTTCCTTCCTTCCTTCCTTCCTTCCTTCCTTCCTTCCTTCCTTTCTTCCTTTCTTTCTTTGTTTTTCCATCTATAGTTGGTGTTGGTTTTTTGAGGTCTGTGAAGAATTGTGTTGGGCAGCAGGAATGTGAAGTGATAACAAGTTAAACTTGTGTGATTTTCTTCAGGAGCATTTGGCAGGATAATCACTGGAGAGGAGACAAGAAGCAGGAGCATCTGTTAAGGTCTGGGGTTTTTGTAGAGCAATGACAGTGGGGTAAAACATGAAGCATGCTCCATTAGAGACAGTGGTGAGGTAAAACATGAAGCATGCTCCATTAAAGACAGTGGTGAGGGCTTGTGAACGGAGACGACCTTGATTTTTTTTTTTCCTTGAGAATAGTGTGATGGCTTGAGTCATTGGCCTGGGATTTGTCAGGTAGGCTCAGCTGGGTGGCTAGTGAGTCCCAGGGATTCCCATGTCGTCACCATGGGAGTTATAAGTATGTGCCATTCTACCCAGCACAGTTATTGGGATTATTGTTGGTTTGCTGAGTTCTAGGTATTGAACTCTGGTCCTCATGCTTACAAGTAGGAAAAATTACCAACTGAACTTCCTAGGCTTCTCAAGTTTCTTTTGCATGGTCCATAGTCTCACCAATGACAAACCGAACCCAAAGAATATGCTTGTCCTTTTACTCTCAGAGGTCAGGTGGCTTATTGAAAGATAAGACACTTGTCATAGGTAAACTTTTCTCAGTTCACATTCTTGTGTGTTCATGATCCTTGTTTTTTAAAACTACTCAAAATATCAACGGGGTTGTCCCTCAAGTCAGTAGTTTCTAAATGAAAAAAAAAATGTCACTAGGGCTGCATGAAACAGGTGACATGAAACACAGTAAATTCTCATGCTTTGGTAATAATCCTAATACCATACTTTGGTACATGAGTGTGTTTGGCTATGCCAAAAACGTACAGTAATATTTCAAAATAAGATTAATTATATTCAATTTAATTAAATAATATCACAACAGAGGAATCATTTGTATGTATATTTTTGTGTTGAAAGTTTTCACAACATTATCTGTTTTTACTAAATTATCCATGAGTTTAATTGTTAGAAGACTTGGAATAAACCGTGCAAGTACAGAGGAGAAATAACTTCTTCACTGAAGGCTGAGTTTTGAGCATCACAGCAATTGGTTTTTAAGCAGCTTTCCATCTTCTTCAATTTCTTCAGCCATCTCTGCTCAATTTAGATTCAGATGTCAACTCTTTTTAGAATCATGGAACACAGAAGGATATTAATTCCTCACCAGGAATTATTCAAAATGAGTTTTCATACATTGCAACTGGAATTTGTTCTTTGATTTGGCTCAGCCTTCATGTTCTAGAGAGGAAGTCTTATCATTTCTGAATTGAGGGTGAATATTTCAAAGCAGGTATTCCTTATGGACCAAATTTCTAGTTTTCACCAAAGAGGATTGCCTGGCTCCCTAATAGGGATGCAATGTTCCCACTGTGCCCTTCAGAAATAGTTAAGATACATATGTATTCTATTTTTCAGGTACAGATACAAACTACATAAGAAAAGCACGTGTCTTCAGAGGTTCAAATGTCAGCACAGCAAGGGAGCACATAAAATTGAGATCACTTCATTCCTGGGGATTATCTCTCATTGATGACTAGTGGATATTCTTTCTGCATTTAGAAACTAAGGTATTATGTGCACAGATGTGGTCTGTTTATCTGTCACAAGTACAGTCAGAGTTCATTTCCAATGCTCACATCTTCTGTCAGAAAGGGATTTCTGATATTTATTTGAAAGTGCAATGCTTTCTCATGACACATCAAACAAACACCACATCCTCCCTCACACAGCATCCATCAAACAACAGTAGTCCAGAAAAGAGAAAAGAAGGGGGAAAGAGAGACACATCCCACATACCCAGTGGTCTGCTTAAACAAGGTTCACATCACCATGGACAGAATGGGTTATTCTAAACAACCAGGAAGGGTGATTTCCACTAATAACTGAGGGTAATTTATTTCCTAAAACTTTGTGGTTTAATAGAATATGTCCTGGTTTATTTATTGAGCATAATAAATGGAGCCTTTGCTATACATATTATGAATAATTACATTAAAAAATGCTTGACCTGGAAGAAAACACAGCATATAAATGATCTCAGAAATTACCTGGAGGCAGTGTGCTTCAGTTTCTAATAACTCCTTATTTATTTATACCAAAACATCAATGAAAAAGTAGTCTATAATATGACGACTAATTAGATGAATACAAATTAGACTTTTGACATTTAGAAACTTGCATAGCTGTGATACTGTAATTACTGACCGTGGGTAATATACAGGGTCCTATGTAAGCTGAAGCAATAGCACATAGATGAGCCCTCTCCTGTTAGAACCCTGTCTAATGCTGCTCATTTGGGTTAATTTCACTTACATATTGACTATAGGACTTTGAATGACTAACTGTAGACTTATTTCTAGGCATCATTTCCAAGTGTGGTTGTACACTGAGCTTCCATCAGATATTACTATTCTAGTCCATGTGATGTCCAACAAGGCATGAGCTGTTTCTCTTGTTATTTTAGTTCTAAGACCCTGGAGTAGTTGCTTTGGTGCACAAAGTAAGATTTTTGACTTTCTAGATTTTGTGAATTTATCCCAGATTATATGAGGTCACAAGAATCTAAGATGATAAATATTGGAGAAAGATCATATATTATAAAAATATAATAGTTTTATTAGAACTGAATGACCATGGAAAATTTATTATATTAATAATACTATTTGCTTATTAGAGTCAAAGTTATGTAAAAGCATGCTATGTGGGTAAAACAAATCTTCCATGATCTGTTATGGTCGCTGATGCTTATCTTGGTGGAAATAAGTGGAGGAATGACATGAAATGCGTATTGCACATGAGTTAGTGCTCGGAGTCTGTGGAGCACATCAGCTCTGTCAATGCCCTTAGCACAAGTGGGCACAGAGGACATGCAGATGTCTCAGAGTGAAGTACCAAAAATTCCTCGTGTCTCTTCTACAAAAGCTCAACGGCAATGCTTCTTGATTGAAACATACCCCCCACACACACCACTGAGTAGACTATGAAGCTGGGTAGAGAAGCTCAACAAAATGCTGCCCTTTTCATTTTAGAATAGTCCAAGCAGGGGTGATTAGAAAAGGAATGCAGTCAACTGGCTGAGTATACATAGTCTGCTTCTTTTTATGGATCCTGTTTCATCTCATTGTATTAGAAGATTTATCTACTATTTTCCATAAAAGCAGGTACCGTTATGGTGAGCATATATATATGCCAAAGTACTTGGCTCTAAAGGGGCCAGCATGACATGCACACAAATTTATTATTCACTCTAACCCTGCATCCAGTGCAGAATTTCTCCAGCCCTTAATCTTTTGACTTGTCTGAAGTTCTTTCTGTAGATGCCTCTGACAACTCAGGGCTTTCTTTCTCCTGTGTTCCTTAGTAACTTGCTTTATTATTTTTTTTTAAAAAATCCCTCACTTCTAATCACCTTTTCTTCCTTCCATAATCTCACAGCTATTAGATAGAACATTCTTACAGCATTTGGTTTAATCTTTATGGTCGAAAATCCAAATACCTCTTTATTAATGAGTGATATTATTTTTGTTGCCTCAACTCTAGATACGTACCATCAATATGTCTCTACTTAAAATTTCCACTACATAATTAATGTGCGCATGTATCACTTGCACATGTGTAGGTCACAGAACTACTTGTGGAAGTTGGTCTTCTCCCTACATAGGCTGGGTCTTAGGGATCAAATCAGGTTGTTAGGCCATCCTTGCCTGCCCTCTGTCTTTCTTTAAGACTATCTCTATTAATTGATGATTTATCAGCTTGACACAGCTATTTGCTGTTAATTGCTTGTAAGATTCTACTGTGGAGGTTCTAGAAGAAAGATAACTGCCCATTGATGTGTGAGTCTGATAAAGCTTGTTGCTACTTACTAGTCAAGGTAGTCATAAAGGGAATAAATTATAATCCAAGTCAGAATTAGGATAAGGCACATCCAATGGTAGTTTAAGCTTAAACATTTCCAACACATACCTGTTAGTTGCTAATCTCACCATCCCTCAACATTCCTCATAATCTTATGAAACCACATCCTCCAGAAAGCATTCATTACCCACGTCCCAGCTACACTGCTTATTCCCAGGCCTTAATCCCAAGGATTATGTTAAAATAACTGCTTAATGCATTGGATTGATAATACACTTTTTTTTTAAATCAAGTGCAAGTATGTGATTTCTTTCTCCATTAAGTACACAATTTCCCAGGAAGAGATGACGTCTATACTTCTTTAAATTATCTATAGTCTTTTCTGTAAGCTAATCTTTCAATAAATATTTGTGGGTTAACTTACGTCGTATCAGAGATCAGAGAATCAATTCCAGCTATAGCTTGGTGAGCAACGACCATACAGATAACTAAACACAATCTTCCCATCACTAAATAATACAAAACCAAAAAAACCTTTCCTCTAGGCTCAGTTGCTATACAACTTTAAAAAATGTTTTCCAGTTCCTCCACACTACCAGTATCACTGGTTTTGTAGATCTTTGTTTTTACTAATATAAACATTAGCTTAATTCTTAACATTCTCTTCTGAACCATTTTCATCCTTGTATCAATATTACATTGTTTTAATTACCACGGCTTCATTGGAAAACTCATAAATTTTCTACATTTGATTTTCTTTTTTAAGAATATGAGTTAGTCTTCATAATTTAGGAAATGTTTTTAAATTTTTATAAAATATATTTTCTCATTTCTTGGGGGGTGCTTACCCTATTAAACCAATTTGGAGATAATTGCTGGTGAGTCTTACAAAATAAGAACATGGTGTATACCTCTATCTAGGTATAATTTAATTTCTCTTAAATATTTTATAGCATTTGTGTAAATATATTGCTTTTAAAATTAGATTTATTACTGTGTTTTATGTTTCATGTTGCTGTAATAAATGTATCATTTCTTAAGTTTATTCTCTACATATTTGTTGATGTTATTTTACAAATATTTTATTTATATCCTCATCTATATTTAAAACAACTTTAAAAATTCGATGCTACAATAGTCTTCATTTTATCCAGAAGAAAACTAAGGCATATAGGATTGAACTAACTTGTACATCACCACACCATCAGGCCAGAACCATGATAATCTCACAAGTCTTTGCACAAAGTTTATTATTCTATAGTGGAGCTATAGAATTGGAGGTAAATTGAAAAAGTTGATCCTGAATATATCTGTCATATTTGTAGTACTATTACTGTTTATTATACTAGTCTAATCTTGGTAAGGAAACTTAGAGCCAGAAAGGATGAGAAATCATATAAATCTTCAGAACTTATAAATGTCAGAATAGTAGCTGGAACTCAGGACTTTATGAGTTCAGTGTGATATGGTACCTATGAACACACAAGGGTCTGAAAAAATGCTCAAAATTATATTATGCTGCAACAGAGTATACAATATGCTTTGTAAGTACAGCTTCCTGTTTATAGCATGTTACCATGAGTACTAATACCTAAGAATTTATGAGATAAAAGATAAAAGCTTTTGGATTATACACATACACAGACACATATACAAGCACACATGTACACACACATGCACACACAAACATATACACATAAACACTCATATATACAAACTCTCATATATAATATTTTACTGATTGTGTATGTTGTTAAGAAAATAATACTTTTATTTACAAAGTGATATCCCTTTTTAGTTCTGAGAGCTATTTATATCTTGATTTATTCTGTTCTTTATGACCCATCTTTCTAGTCATTGTACTCACCGGATCCTTCTATGCGTTGCTAACTCAAATGCCTTTCGGCCTGGGTCTGAGTAATTATTTACTCTCTATTTTTTAGTGCAGGAGCTCTCTTTTCAGCCGTGTCTACTTCTATAAAATATATCCCTTTAAGGTTTTTATTCAAGTGTTTGAAGGCTGAAATTGGAGACTGGTTTATTAGAATTTAAAACCTGGAATATTAATATTCCACAGCACTAGTAGTATACATGAGGGTAAATTATTTTTAATGAATTTTGACTGAAATTATTCAATCTTTTTAGTTAAAGCAGCTTTTGAAAGACAAACTTCCTGTTTGGCTCTTACTTCATTAGGCTTCAGCTAGAAAGTTCAACATTACCTTAGTTTATTTTTATTTTCTTGAAGTAAAACAAATACTTTCCTACTACTTTTTTTTATTCCCCAGTCAAGGAAAGAGTATCAACAACTAACCTCATTGAAAGAAGAAATGCCATATTTGTCTTTTCTTAGCTTCTGTCTTAGTTGATACTAGATTAAAAGAATAAATGAATGAATGGAGTAAGTTGCTATTCAGGACAAAAGATGGAAACATCATTCAGATTTTTTGTTGCTGTGGAAATTTTCATTTACACTGTGTGAATACATGTCGCTGTGATTGGTTTGATAAAGAAGCTGACTGGCTAATAGCTGAACAGAAATAAAGTTAGGCAGGAGAGCCAGACCAGAAGAATGCTGGGAGGAGCAAGGGCATAGTCTCGAGTTGCCAGCCAAACACAGAGGAAGCAAGATGAACACATTGTATTGAGAAAAGGTAACACTACATGGCAGAGCATAAATAAAGAATATGGGCTACTTTAAAATGTAAGAGCTAGTTAGTAATTAACCTTAGTTATTAGCTGAGCGTTTGTGATTAATATTAAGCCTCTGAGTGACTATTTGAGAGCAGCTGCTGGGCAGGAAAACCCAGCCTTCACTTAGTGCACCACAATATAGAGCCCAGCAGCTGCTACTCTATTTGCCAACTTTAAGCACTGGGGACTCTGAGTTACTGCACTATACGCTCATCCCCATCGTTGAAGGCAGTCTTGGTGCTCTTCTCAGTAAAGAGTATGACAAGAGAGCTACTGTGCAAACCTTTCTTCTGCTGAACTTTCAAAGCATCAGTTCTGGGAACTGTGGGGAAAACTGGCATTGATAATAAACACTGAGGTTTTTTAGCTCGTAAGAAGATGTATAAGAATGGAGTGCTGCTTAACTCTCTGAGGAAGAAGTAGTTCTCTTGGAGTGTAGCCTGTAACGGAATCTTTTATTCAGGGTGATCTGGGTGTCTTCAACATAATTTTACCACCATAATTATCATTTCTTGATAAAGACCATGGTAGAAGTAGACGCTCTACCCTCAGCTGTTAGGTTTTCTACGTGTAACAATGGAGGACGCATAAATAGCAGTTAATTTGTTCCAGAGCTTTCCTTAAATCTTTACATTCATTAAGTAGTTTTATCTGTATGGGCACACAAGAGAGTATAAAAAAAAAGAAGATGCTTCTTAAAATTGCACATCTAGACACAAGAAATGTATAAAGGATTCCTGAAAACTTTGAATACTACTTAATATCCTATAATAATATAAGAACAATCGCCACTCAGACATTTTGAAAAGTAGCCTCATTTATAAGAGAAATGAGGACTGTTCCTTTATACCAGATAGTTAGTTTTAAAGAAGGAACTTGAGAGAAAAATAAAGAGAAACATCTTGGGAGTGAATCATCTGATCAGCAATGAAGTATTTCTTCCCATAGCGCTTTGAAGTGGTCTTTCAGTTCTTGTGGTCTAACGTCTGTAGCAGAATGACACCCAATAAAAGCTACAGAATCACTCTTCTACGCGGGGACTGACCGTGGTGTGTGGGCACTTCTTCTGGATCGATGATTTACACATCTTCCAATCACAGATAAATGAACTGTCTACCAACCTGATTCCTTGCCAGAATCCACCCAGCTTGCCACTGCTGCCTGCCTATGAAAATACGAACGTTTTCTAGCCTTTTGGCTCTTCTACTGGATAATTCCAAAGCCTACGTAGAGTTACAGCACATGCAGATGGTTCCCAAATGGACACCATGCCATGCCAGAAGGATGGTCAAAAGAAGCAGACTCCTACAGTGTAGAGTGGCCAGCTTCGTCATATAAATGAAAATTGCTTTTAAAAGCTGAGGGGCAATGCAATGACTAAATACCAATACTATTTGTCTTTAACAATGAAACATGATAAATGAGTATAATTTCAAAATAATCAGAAAATTATTTTCAAATCTCTAGGCAACATTCAAGTACATCACCAAGCAAATAACCTCATTTTTATTGGTGAGCATGGAAAATGTTATAATTATCGAGAGAATATGTATATATGTCTCTTACATGTATGAGTTTTCATATAACATATGAAGACCCATTTATAATATGATGAAAAATTCAATTTTCTTCCTACTCAAAATGAATGATTACAGTTGTGCCAAAGTCAAAAGGTTTTGTTGTTATTTATTTATGAAGAGTAAAGATAATGAAGGAAGAAAATGATGATTTGGAAAAGTGGTATAGAACTTCAATATTACCACTACTCATTTACATTTAGGGATGGCTTAATCTTGCTTCCTTGATTCATTAGACCTCATCACCACCAAAGGATGTTGAGAAAGATAGTATTTGTGTTTTTAGAGAATACTTATGCTTTGGGAATACTGAGCTTAAAATCCATTTGGGATTCGGAGATAGATATTTTCGAAAGGTGATTTCTTAGTGGGAAAAGAAGTGTCACCAAACTCAGGCATGCGAATTCTTATGTATGAGATGGAAGTTGAGTGGATGGAGGAACAGATCATTGTGACTGGGTCCTCGGAGGGGGGGGAGCAGAAGCTTAAGAAGGCCACAAATGCCCACTGTGACAGATTAACACAAAGGTAGGAGTTTAGGTTAGAAACCAGAGCTTACGCTGGGCAATGGTGGATCACGCCTTTAATCCCAGCACTTGGGAGGCAGAGGCAGGCGGATCTCTGTGAGTTCAAAACCAGTCTGGACTACAAGAGCTAGTTCCAGGACAGACTCCAAAACAACACAGAGAAACCCTGTCTTGAAATTTGCTAAGAAGTCTTTTTATGTATGAGGGCACCGAAGATTTCAAAGGACATTAGAGCTTCACTTTAACTAGAGGGGGTCACTAGGATTAAAAGCCATGATTGTATCTGAAGATCAAGCATATCTGAAGATCACCTGCTACCAGGCAGCAAGTGAAGGCAACTCAAAAGGCTGGGTTATAGGTAAGTGACTTGAGCCATATATCCAGATACAGTGGCAACTTTGGAAAAGTTGGCCACTTTAATTTGAGGTACAGTTTATACCGTACACTATAGAATGAGCGTTGAAGCGGCACCCCATAGAAAGAACTTAGTTTAAACAGCAGACAGCGGGAAGGAAAGTGCTGTGTAAATGGTGTAGGTGACAGTCGCACGGGTCTAAGCAGGAGCTTGTCAGTTACAATGTGGATAGGAAAATTCCACCTTACAGGTTTGCAGTGACGTCTCAGTGAGATAGCGTGTGTGAAAAACTTAGTGACATGAATGGTTTCTAATATGTATTGCTACTTATTGAAATGATTCTGAGCTCCAGAGTGATTTGTCTGCTTCCTCTAGGAGCTCAGACCTAGGGTTTTACTGGTATTCAGGGCCTCTACATGTGAGGCTGCCATGATAGAGAAAGTTACAACCCCCCCTCTTACTCTACAGACATTTTATTAAAACTTAAAACTTAAGATGAGGTGTAACCAATTTGTTTGTAGCATTTCCTTAAAATTGTTATGGTAGAGAACATCTATTTCTTTATCGTTCATGAAAGTAGCCTCATTAGCAGTGTATGACACGCAAGGACTAGCATATTAAACACTTAAGAAGAACATGACATCAGGTACAGCCCATACCTATAGAATACAAAGGTACACACACACACACGAAATTGAAAATGTCCCAGGGCATTTGCAGTCTGGAAATCTCTAGCCTTGGAAAAGACAATCATAGAAAGTTGCCAACACCTACACTAGCTACTTTAATAAGAATAATCAAGAAAGCCAGTTTTTTTCTCTCCCAAATACTATCACAGGGTAAATTTTAATAATGAAAATTCATAGTTGCATATTGTTTCTGTCTAGAATAACAATGACTGAAATTCCAAATCACTTTCATTCACATGTTTGCCATTATGTATCATCTCTATTAAAATCAAACTTGAGTGGAGAAAGAAAAAAAATGAATGGCAAATCATACATAGAAATCAAATTGGTTCAGCACATAAAAATATTCCATTTTCAAACGCCTGGCATTGTAAATGAAGTAGACTGAGTAGTGCCATTTTAGGGGTGGTCTTCTGCTCAGCATTGATCATGAGCCTTCTAGAAACCAGGAAGAACACTCAGTTTTTATTCAGATGCTCCCAGAACTTTTTACTGAGAGGACATGCAGAAACTTCTTTAAAAAGTAATACTAAAAAATTCCATGTCATAATTATATATTGTTTGGTCACTCTTGCATCTTGAAGACTTGAACTTGGAGCCTTGACTTTTAAAACTGTAGGAACTAACGGCAGAATATTAGCAAGTTTATTTTGAGGAGAGGTAAGCAATTTGAACATTAAGTAGATATGGCAACTAATATATTCAGTGAAACATTAGATAAACTCAGCGTATCATTTCCAGTTTCATACAAATATTTAATATTGCTAAATGGACTCATAAAGAACAAGAGAGATGTTTCAGTGGTTAGGATCCCTTGTTGCTCTTGCAGAGAATCTAGGTTTGATTCCAAGAACCCACATGGTGGTTTACAACCATCTGTAACTAGGGTTTCAGGTGGCCTGTTGGCCCCTTCTGACCTTTGCAGGCATCAAGCATGCATGCGGCACACATACATACATGGGGTCAAAAACACTCACACGTAAAATGAAATCAATAAATCTAATAAGTAATTAAGTGACCTCATGTGTTTGTTGAGCATTTGTTGCATAGTTTTGCCTCAGGTGCAATAAAATTCAGTATAGAAATAGATTATAATCCTTGTCAAATGGAAGCCTTTTGTCAAATTGGGAAAACCAATTTAATAAAATCTTTTATGATGAAGAACAAATTTTAGAATCTATAGTTTGTGAGGTTGGGCAGCACACTGAAAACCTTAGGGCTCTTGGAGGTTTGCCTAATTTGGGTCTTAACAGGAATGTAGTTGAGCCAGGTGGTGATGGTACAACCTTTAATCCCAGCACTTGGGAGGCAGAGGCAGGCAGATATCTATGAATTAAAAGCCAGCTTGGTCTACAAAGCAAGTTTCAAGATGCCCAGGATTTTACACAGAGAAGCACTGTCTTGAACCCCACCCTCTCTACAAAAGGGGGTGCGATTTGGAAGAAGGGGGAGGAAGACAGGGTATGATAGAACTGTGAAATGTGATAGCACGGGAAGGAGTGAATGAGAAGTGTGTCTTCTTCACACAGGCATCCGCTTCGTAACACCCTCAGAGAAGCACGAGGTCAAGCTGCATGTTAGTATTTAACAATAGTTCACTGTATAGTGTAGTTGATGATGAGCTGATTACTATAATTGATGAAAGAACCTATGTATAATGTGCTAAATTCAAATGCTTTTGGAGAAATAGATTTGGTGCACCCATGATGGATTATTTAACCTGTTTGAACTTCAGTTTCTTCAGTGCATGGTGCCAAACTCCTTCCTTTCCACATTCATTTAGAAGACTAGACTATTAGCTATGCCAAATTCAAACCTTCTTAGAATAATCTGATACAGTGTAGCATATATATTACAATATATTATTACATAATACATAATAATATAATAAATATGTTATAGATTTAATTATATTAATACGCACACACACACATATATATATATCACATACAGATGTCACTGAGAGGCTTTCAAGGTCCTTTAGGTCATCCTTTTTTTTTATAGTGACTCATTCTTTGAATATTTCCTATAATTCTCAACTTAGTTCCTGTAGAGATTAAACTGGCCGGGCTGCGTCCCTGGCACCCGGCCGCCCGCATGGCTAAGTTATGCCCTGAAATAATTACACGGAGACTGTATTTTTTTTTTAAAACACTGCCTGGCCCGTTATCTGTAACCTCTTATTGGCAAGCTCTTACATATTGTTCTAACCCATTTCTAATATTCTGTGTAGCCCACGAGGTGGCTTACCAGGGAGGATCTTAACCTGCCTCTATCTGGAGTGGGAGAACCATGGCGACTCCCTGACTCAGTTTCTTTTTCACAGCCTTCTCTTCTGTTTACTCCACCTACCTATGTTCTAACCAATAAAATGGGTCAAGGCAGTTTCTTTATTATAATTAACCAATGTCCTTCCTCCATCAAGTTCCTTCATGTTTTTATATATAAAATCCCTCTTTTGAGAGCCACACACAACTGTTTAGAGTACACAACTGCTGCATGAGAAAACAGTCTATCACAATTACTGTAATTATCTAAGACGTGTGAAGATGACTCAAAGAAGTTATACATTCAAATGGAGGAAGACACAAATTTGCTGTGTCAGGGAGAAAACCAAATTCTTCCTGCTTAGTTCTCCTAGGAACTTGTGTTATAAAGGATGTAATTTGTTCAAAACAACGTTTTGCATCTAGAGATAGAAGTTTGCTTGTCCTGCCGACAACACGCCAAATAAGACTTGTAAAAAGAAGAGCGTAATACGTTTGTAAATCACAATTAGGCACAAGTTGAGAAATTAAGAATTTGAAAATTAAAAGCCATGGATATTCAAAAAGAGGGTTTCATTCTGTTATATTAAAAAGGGAAGAGTACTAACATTATTTTGTCGAGAGAAATGATCACTCTCGTATTTGTCCAGGAAGGGAAATATTTACACAGTGCAACTAGTGTTAGGGACTGCATATTGATGCCTCAAAGATGAGTAGTGAAAAACAACGCCCTCTGATTATTCATCAGAGATCATAGAAGGCTGGCACGAGAAACTCATAATAACTCCGCATTGTGCCCAATCAAATGTGTATGTATTAAGGGGGATTTTCATCAACACCCCGACTAGGAGGTAATAGCTGAGGTAGCCGGCATAGTGGAATAAAACAGAAGAAAGTAGAATCACCTGAAGCTGGTTTCATCCTACTGGCCTGGACTCTGATCAGGTTT
The DNA here is from genome assembly GCF_014885135.2 of Alexandromys fortis. Lineage (NCBI taxonomy): Eukaryota > Metazoa > Chordata > Mammalia > Rodentia > Cricetidae > Alexandromys > Alexandromys fortis. The sequence goes on from NW_026067928.1 coordinate 4,042,494, forward strand.
GCAGGGTTTGTGTTGGCTCCTACAGTGTATTTTCCCCCTTATCCTGGCCATACAGCTGTACAGCTATGATCATGCTTCTTTGTGTCTTTGCCACTTGGAGTAACTTTTTGGCTACTAGAGTTAATGGAAATTTAGCAGTGATCACTGCCCCACACTTTAATACTCCCTTCCTCTCTATTTTATGGAAAAGAGGCAAATCCCTGGTCTGGCTTGCTTCAAACAGATCAGGATATCGTGATGCAGTTAGAAGTCAGAGAAAAATCCAAGTCTGTGAAGTCAGAGAGAACCTGAGTCTGTGAAGTCAGAGAGAACCTGAGTCTGTGAATGACTTGCTAGAGCCAGGCTGCCTTGGAAGTTTGCATTGGCCTACACATAGCATGAGAAAACAAATTATGCTATACTTATAGCTGTGAATTACTTATTCCTTTTTCCAGTCCATTTAGGTTTTACCCTAATTCTTAAAAATTTTTTGCTTATGATTATTAGAAAAGCCAGATGATTGATAATCAGAAAAATCTAATGGGATTTAAAAAATCATAAAAAATAAATTATGAACTTGCATCTGTTTTGTAATGGTGTCAGTTAATCTTATTTATTTATTTATGTCACATATGTGAATGTTTTACCTGCATGTATGTATGTGCACACGCATGCTTAGTGTCTGTAAAAGTCCAAAGAGGGTATTCTATTCCCTGGAACTGGAGTTACAGAAGATTTTTGAGCCACCATGTGGGTATTGGGAAACCAGCCCTCTTCAAGGACAACAAATGCCTTTAACCACTGAGCTTCCCTTCAGCCTCTGGTAACTCATCAGTAACTTATAAGAACCATTTGAATCATTTTTCTTGTTGGATTTTGTTCACAAGAAATGATGATCCACTACATTTTTACATATTTTTAACCCCAAGTGATATATACTTATAGTACTGAGAGAAGGCACTAAAGGATAAATGAATAAATGGGTAATAGAGTTTCTGATTTTAGACATAGCTTGAGGGAACTTTTAATGAGTCACGTGAGCCCATAACCCACTTCCTCTTTGAATAGGGGAAGAGTGGTGTGAAGATATTGACTGCGGGACACAGTGGGCCATGTGTGGGTTAGATCATATTCGACTGTCTCAGCAGGCTTCTGTGGAAATTCTGCTGGCTTTGAAGACACAAAACACTATGACCCAAGTTGTCTCTAGTGGGGAGGATGTGGCACTGACCTTTTGTAATGACTTCCCAACGTAAGAGTGCCCTTCTACTGACAACTAGGGAGAGCTAGCTCAGGTTATTCAGCTTCAGAAAATGAATTCTCTGTTTTGGTTAACCAATTAGGGGCTCTTCCCTGAAAGAGGTGAATTCTCCATTTCTTGGCAGTTATTAGTTATATTTAATACTTTGTGTAGGGTCGGGAAGTATACAAAATTTCTCCCTTCCATGTCAGCACATGTTTTGATATTGTCATTGTTCCATCTTGTTTTGGCATTTACTTTTCAACCATCCCATGCAGGTCTCGTCTGCTGGACTTGGGATCTGAGCACTGCAAGAATGGGGAGATTCCGATCTCATGCTGTAGACCACCCTACCTCAGCTTCAGTGGACTTCGATACATGAATGAAACCAAGAAAGCAACGGCATAAGGAAAGCTGTTTGAGTTCAGGGAAACATGATCAGGAAAACATGGAAACAAATGCCAGAAAGCATACACTAAATATTAGCAGATCAGTCCTTTCTCAGAATGTTCTCAGGGCAGACCAATTTAAACACAGCTTCCTGACACACACTGGGAAGGCAAGAAAGCAAGGCATTAGGCTGTATGTAGCAGACACTGACCAGATTGGGTTCTACAGGTTTTTTTTTTTTTTTTTTTTTTTTTTTTTTTTTTTTTTTTTTTTTTTTTTTTTTTTTTTTTTTGACGTTCATCAAGAATAAGCATGTCTCATAGATCGAATGCACATTTTTTTTTTTTTGCGACAGGAAGCAGAATTCACGTCCATGAACAATCCAGGGAACAAAATACAGTGGCATGTGAAAGACCTGCTGCATTTTTTCCTTGAGCATCTCCCACAGTTTTCCAAAGCATTATTCCCCAAGCATCATTCTTTGGACCGCGTTCTGACATTCTGGCAGTTGTGGTGTTAAGGCATCATAAGTATAACTTCCCTGTCTAGGAAACACAATGTTATAACAGTCTCTATGGTATTTTGACTTTTCCAGTCTTTCCATTTATCTTCAATGATGTTCCCTGAGGCTTAGGTACAGGAGTTCTCTTGTACTGAAATCATATACACCCAAGCCATATTAAAAGGACTCAGAGATTGCATGTATATATTTACACAAGTATATCTAACAGGAGTGACAAAGTAGGCCATCATTTAGAGAGAGAATGGGTGGGATATGGGAGCTGTTGAAGAAAGGAAACAGAAGAGGAATCAAATTTAATTTAAAAATTTACTTAAAAAAAAACAGAAAGAAAATAAATTCTCAGAACAACCAGGATGGATGTGACTTTAATTCTTCCTTACCCAAGTTCTCTAATGCAAGCATTTCCAGCCATTGCCTTGATAGCAACCTCTCAGAAAGCTCAGCTAAGCTGAGCCTGACGCTCACATCACAGACACTACCAGGCGATAATAGCCATGCGTGAACCGACATTGCCAAAATTGTGATAAAATTTCATACAACGTTGAAAAACAATGTACCCACAGTGATGTATTTTATGAGAGCAAAGGCAAAATAGAAAATAATACAAAACACAAAACGCTGCACCAATCCAAACTGCTGCCTAACAAATCCCCTTTTGCATTTAGATAACTAAAATTGCTCCTCATGCCCTTGCAGTTACTGTCCTAGAGTGTAGGGGTAAAAACAAAGAAAACATCCTCTCAAATAATTGATAGCAGAGATAATAACTAACAGCTCCTCTCCATCTGGTTACCTAATTTAAATGATAAGATTCTTCTAATTTACTCCTTAAAAAATAATCATCTGTACAGCAGAATTATTTTGACCTGTTTTGCTTGCACTTTTAAGTTAGCTATTGCCCTTTGATACAGATCACTGTAATAGTAAGCACAAGAAAAAATGAACAATTTTGGCCCAAGAAAAACTCTTTTTTAACAATCTTTAGAAGTTACTTTTTAAGGCTTAGAAGAGGCATTTATCTTAAGAAACTGTGGACATAAAATATTTATAATTGGATATACTTAAACTTTGAAAATATCTCAATAAATTAACAACCTGTAGCCTTGAGGGTTAGAGCATTATTAATTTGGTAACATTAAGAAAACGTTTCCCTTGGTAAATACCAAAACTCATTCTTCTCTAAGGGTGTGTCTAATAATAGGGAAAGTTTGTTCTGACGCAATGTAAATGGGAATATACGCAAGTGTATTTTTTTTTTAAAGAAGAAAGCTATTAACTCTGATGGTAGATTTTATTCTTCAGTTCTTAAATTCAATCTCTGTTACCAGAGATTCTGATTTAGTGAGTCCCCATGGCTTCAGAAATGAGGGCAGAGAACGATGACACAACTTTGACTCTGAGGTTTTATTAAGCCTCCCTGCAGATTCTGAGAGACTCTCCAGTCTGAGAGCAACTGTCTTATTTAATCTCAGCTCAGTAGGTCTGCTGTAATATCTAAAGCTTTCTGGTGCCTCCGGAGTGGCAGAACCTGTGTCCTACTATCTTGCAAAGGAATTTGCTGCTGCACATGACTGGAATTCTCAATACTCCATATAAATCAGCTCTCTGATTAGTAGGCCATTGTCTCTTCTATCAATCATTGATGTTCCCTGGAAGTAGAAGTAAGAGACTGAAAGGGGGTGGTTAAATATTTGAGTATGTGAGTGTTTATGAATGTCTGGATAAGCAACGGCAGATGGGTCATTGGCTGAAAGGGAAGCAATATCTCTGCCTTGCCATCTAGCACTCAGTCTTCCAGGTTCAGGTTCACAATCACAATCCACAAGAAACCCTCTCCTTCCTCAGGAAAGCTGTCCTACACTCCATCCTCACTCTTACACTGCCCTGTTAATACCGTTTTCATGGGTTATGCTGAGACATGGGGAAGTAGAGATTTCCATGGTACCTTAGTGCTACAGAATGCGACATGAACCCATTTTCAATACGTGCCAGAAACAGGAATGTGTTAGTTATGGAGAGAATTGAAGTTGAGAAATATGTAAGAGCAAAGAAAGGGGCTCTGGGTAATATAAACTTAAATGTTTTAACTGTATTCTTTATTTATAGTTTGTTTCCCTGGCTCCTTTTATATTGCCATCAATCATTGCATTCCTCTTCTTTATCTTTTTTATGTTAATGATGAAGCATCCATTTGTGTTACCCCATGGTGATATAGTTATCAATATTATTTTTGATATTGGAAAAGCTGATTGAAATATGGCCATATTCATATTTATATTCCTTAGTCTTTTATCTAATAATAAAAGTATCCAGGCATTATGGTATGTAGCTTAGGTCTCAGCATCCAAGAGACAGCGACAAGGTGAATCTCTGTGAGTTTGAAGTCAGTTTCATCTACATAGTGGGTTTCAGATTAGCCAGGAATTCACAGTGAGATTTTTCTGGGGGGAAAAATGTAGATTTAATTATGTTCCCAAGGTGACATAGAGAAATGAGAGAAGGAATTATCCTAAGAGGGCAAGGAAATCGATCATCTGTAAAGCTTCTATTGGGACTTATACACTAGAGTAGAAACCTTTATTTAGGTTATTTCATGTAGTTTTTGCATCAACATTTGGGGTAGGTATTATTTCCTACAAAGAACTAATCAGTAATAGATTATAAAATTTTACAGAGAATTACAGTGGTTGAACATTTGTATTAAAATTTAAAAGCAGGTATTCCCTACCAAATTCTTGTACCCTGACACCTAAAAGCTCTTCACTGACTTTATTTGAAAAGGTTAGAGCAGTCTCTGTGAAGTGATATTTAGCAGTATGTGTATGCCAGACGATGACCTGAGGGCCATTCTTCAGGTGCCATGTCTCTTATTTGTAGGGATAGTTTGGCTGTGTTTTAACAAATAAAGCTTGCCTGAAGATCACAGTGCATAGCTAAGCCACTAAAGGCCAGGCAGTGGTGGCACACACCTTTCATCCCAGGACTCTTGAGACAGAGGCAGAGGGATCTCTGTTAATTCAAGGTCACCCTGGGCTACACGGAATTGATCTAGTCTATAAGCGAAACTGAGCTCACACAAAGGTGATCCCAGCACTTCGCACCCCCATTCCTTTAATCACAGCACCAGGGAGGTGGACACTGGAATGATATGGCTGGAAAGAGAGAGGAATATAAGGAGGGAGGAGACAGGAGCTCATTGCAGTCTGAGGATACAGTCTGAGGACAAGATCACCCTTTGCGCTGAAGATTCAGCAGAGGTAAAAGATCTCTTTAGTGGCTGGCTGCACTGTTTGATCTCTCAGCATTCACCCCCTAATATCTGACACTGGGTTTTCGTTTTTAATACCTGTTGGAATATATGCTTCATTTACTGGTCTGGAACTTACCAAGCAGGCTAATCCCAGCTGTCTCTCTTTGCTCCCCAGTGCTGAGATTACAGGTGTATGTCACCACAGCTGACTTTTCTCAGTGTGGATTGGGATGTTGAGTTAGGGTCCTTGTTCTTTCACAATAAGCACTCTGTCAGCTGACCTATGTCCTCATTCCCCATACTAACCTTTTAACACAGCAGTAGTTGCACCGGCTGCAGGAAAGGTTGCTCCTAACTTAGAAATTTTGCTTTGCAATATTTTGAACATTTTAGGACATTTTTTATTTCTAGAGCACTTACCACCTTATACCAAGTGATTATCCCAAGTCCTTGAGACCAAGCAGCTTCTCATTTCTAAATTTGTACCATATTAAATAATAATTATTAGAATATTTTTGCCAACTTTGTAAAAATATGCTAATACAGCGAGGCTTCAGGATTTCATCTCAATAGTAATTTGTATTAATATACATGATTTACCTGCAGATGAAGATTTATTTTATGCACACTCATCTATTTTCATTTCCCTTCATCAATGATTTTTAACTTTTGAGATAAACCTCACTAATTTCTGCTCTCCGAAGAACTTGAGTAGGTGTTTTGGTTTCTATGTCCTTGATTATCCCCTTTTCTGAAGCAACCTTCTTTCTATATTTATCTATTTCTAAACATTTCTAAACACTATCCATCTTTTTAGTACCATGTAGACATGTTAACTAGTGTGCATTGAGTAAATATTGTCAAGAAAAGATACTGAAACATGATAGCAATTTTACCTTCTATAGTACAGAAGAGAGAGGAGATATTAAACCAGCAGGCAAGCAGAAATTGGCCAAGGCCTATTGTCTTCAGACATGTTCAAACATAGTATGTTTTCATGAGGGTACAGGAAATCTTACCCACATGGTAGTTGATTTACACCCTTGAAGTCTAGTGGGCTTGCATCCTTTTGGAGAAGTACTTGAAGTAAAGCAAAACCCTTGCCAAAAGCATGGAAACAGAGATAAAATTCATCCTTTTGGAAAAAGTACTCGCTAATACTTAGTTGTTTTTCAGTTCTTAGTTAATAGATAACATTAAATGTCAAGTCTCTAGTATATTAAGGAACTGAAATGCAAGGAAGTATAGCCAAGAGACAAATAATGGAGAAAATTGAGATGTAAGTCTAGCATCAGGGACAAGAGATGAATAGGAAAGCTGGAACTAAAAGATCAAACTAACCAATATCTAGCTTGTATATTAATTGAGTCAGCAATCCACCTATTGCACTTATTACATCATATTTGTGTATAAGAAACTATCCCAGACAAAATAAATATATTATTAGAGCAAGGAAGAAGGAGAAACTTCCAAATGTAAGTTCAACACTTTTACCTGCTATTATTCAACAAAAAACAATTGAATGAACTTCACTGGCACTTCTATCTTATGATACTTCAGATCACATGTACCATGGCTTTCTAAAGGAACAAGGAAACTTCATCTTTCTGTGTTCACTTTTTTTTATTATAGTTCCTTTTATAGAGGAAATGGCTCTGAGAAGCTTGCCTGAGTTATGTGCCATTGTGGTTTCCATGTGAGTTATGGGGAAGTTTTGGCAAGATGGGTGCAGATGAAAAAGATTGGAGGACTTCTGGGATACAGTAGAAATTAAAAAGACTTAATCCATAAATTAACTGATGTTTACATCCAGATTGTGACATACTTCATTCCTGAATTAATGGATTTGTAAATTGAGCATCAGTCACTTACCCTGGAGAGTCTCTAAGGTGAGGGAAATGTGGCAGGTTTGGGGGGCAGCAGGAGTAAATGTCTCTTGTTCTTGCTCGTCTCCATATCGTGATCATCATTTTGTACACTGGGAACATGTGTCTGTGCTTAAGGTGTCTTCAGACTGGTTTAACAAAGAGCTGAAGGTCAAATAATTAGGGAGGAAAGAATAGGCGGGACTTCCTGGCAGAGAAAGGATTTTGGGAAGAATTTGAGGCATGTGGGGTTAAGTCAGCCATACACAAAGGGAATAAAGAGCCACATGGCAGAACGTAGATTAATAGAAAGAGGTTAATTTAAGTTATAAGATCTAGTTGGGAACATGCCTAAACTAAGACCAAGCTTTTATAATTAATAGCTTTCCATGTCGTTATTTGGGGCCAACTATCCAAAGGAAGCCTAGCTACAACTCCACCTTCATTTCAAAACAGTTCCTTCTTGCTTTAACCTCAGCTTCCAAACAGGCTACATATTGTTTCCTTTGCTCAGAAAACATGTCCTGCTAAATACTTCTCACATTTTTGCTTTTAGTTTGCAAGACAGTTCTCTGTGGGAGTATGAACTCTGCTGTTTTGTTCACTTGCATTTTCCTAGTGTTTACAGCTGTGTCTGGCATATGAAGGTATTCCACAAATTCTGACTGAATAATTGCATGCCTAAGATGCATCTGTCTATCAAGACATGCCAAGGTTGAGCCTAGCTCCTTGTCATTTGATAATTTTTAGTGTTGTCCTAGGAATCTAAGAGGACTGAGTCTGCTTTGAAGGGCTGCTGATGGCCGGGCACACTCTTGAGTGATTAAGATTATTAAAGACAGAAGAAATAAGGGGGAGATCCATGCTGCATATTTTATGTTAATCACTCAACTTTATTCCTGATATGGCTATATTATAAACCCCTTGAAGTTGCTTCATCCCACACCATAATAAAAAGTAGCCCAAAACTGGCCACATATAGATATTTAATGATGTTTATGAACAAATGGGACATTTGATATTGAAATGACAGAACACATAGTTCAATACATTAAAATAACAATGTTTATAATGATTTTTGTAAAATACAATTAAAATTCTCATTAACTATAAAATGGAGTATAATACCATTTCTGAAATTATAAAATCTTTGTTTTAATCTGAATCATAAACCAAAATGAATTTCATTTAGAATCTATAGCTGTGTTGTAGGATATACAAAAAATTAATAAATACGACCTATGCAATACCTTTTTCTTTGTAATATGGTTCTTAGAATTAAGAAAATGACAATAAAACAGGGTAGGCTACTTAATATTTCTTCTTCATTTATCTAGAACACCATGTTTTGATTTAAGATTCCTGAAAGTCTGTCTTGTATTATTCTGAAGAATCTGGCTTGTTTGACTTGTAATTAGAAAATAGATTAGGCATTAGTAGTAGAATGTCCCTCGCCATATTAAGTCCCAGCTGTGTCAGTGACTCTTCTTTACTTTGGGCATCCTTGTCCTATAATAGCTTGGCTGAAGAGCAGGTTGCAGAGTCTGTATTTGGGTCTCTGTCTCCCCATCCCCATTAGCGGTGGAGTCACAGGGAGGTCTGGGGGCCATCTGTGGAGCAATTTCTTTCTGCATAAAATGAACACAATAATCTAAGTGCTCTTGAAGGCTTGTTGTGAGAAGAAAATGGGGTAATGTATGTATAAGTGATTTGTAAGCTGTCAAATGCTGTACAATTATGAGGTGATACATGAGCCATAAATCAACAACGATTTATTGATTAAAGCTACAGTGAGTGACTAATTTCATCACTACCTGAGGCATTTAGCAAGTTATATTTGGATAGTATTTTCACAATTGACAGTACCTGACTCAGAATACCTTGATGAATAATTACTGTGGGAAAATGATCTGTATGATCCCTTATGTTCATTTATCTCGTGTCTGACATTTAGATTTTTTATTTGTGCTTTATTTACAATCTTTAGAATTTCTGCTTACGTAATAGTAACATTAAGGACAAATACTAGCTTGTGGTTTAGTTCTACCCCTTACTTGAGAGCTCTGATGGAGGACTTATTACTCACTTCGGCGAGGAATACTGCAAAAGTACGTTTTGATTCTTTTTGAGAGCTCTTAAAGGCCGAGGTCAACAAAGCAATCTGTGGGAGCCACCTCAGCTACAGTCACTTCAGAGACACCAGAATGTCACCACAGGTGGGGAGCTCAGGTGGCAGAGGACTTAGGAGTAATGGAATGATTTTGTTAACCACAAATTTTAAATTATCATGTAAGAAATTAAAAAAAATAATCCTACATTGCTACAACAAAGCAAGAACCAGGAAAACATTGATTTGGTAAACATGGGAGCAACTGCTTAGAAAGGTTTAGGACCTATTTCTCTTCCTTTCCTTCTTTCTTTGCCCCTCTGTTCCCCCTTCTCTCCTCTTACTCCCCTCTCCCCTTTTTGCCTTTGAGGCAGGTAGTCTTGAATACCATTCTTTCTTCCACACCATCCTGTGTAGATGTGGGATTCCCCTCTGTATTCTGTGAATACCATTGGTTAATAAAGAAAAGTGGCTTGGCCTGATAGGATAGAACAAAGCTAGGTGGGGAAAACTAAACTGAATGCTGGGAGGAAGAAGGAAGAGTCAGAGAGAAGCCATATAGCCTCACTGGACACAAATGCCAGAATTTTACCCAGTAAGCCACAGCCACGTGGTAATACATAGATTACTGGAGATAGGTTAAATTAATATGTAAGAGTTATCCAATAAGAAGCTAGAGCTAATTGGCCAAGAAGTGATTTAATTAATAAAGTTTCTGTGTCATTATTTCAGGGCTGAGCAATTGGGAATGAAACAAGCAGCCTCCTTACAACACCGTGTGCTGGACAACACATCTGTACCACGATGCCCTGAACTGGTGCATATGTATTTTTTCTCTCCTCTGCCATAGCTTATTTATAAAGTTCCCTTTTAATATAAGAGTTAATATATACCAAATTATGTACTTGATCATCATTAAGTGAGATTTCTTAATACATCATTTCAGTGCAAAGAATCACATACTAGTGGGAAAGAATTATGATCCATGAAAATGTAAGTACTTATATTCCAAAATGTAAGAATTAGGTAATCACATTAAATGTTTTTAATGAACAACTTCAGAAACACACAAAATATAAAATTACTTCAATTACAAAATGAACTTCAAAGTAACTACTACTCAAGTTTCAAAATTACCAGGACATTTTCATTCATATAACCTCAGACTTCCCTTTCCTATACTGTTTTACAGCTAAAATTCTAGTAGTACAGAGCAAAGAAAGAATGCTTAAAATTCAAGGAGACATTCTGAATAACTTACAAAGTTAAACTTATCAGGAACATGGCATACTTAATAGAAACCCTACAAAAAAAGGAAAGCTTAGTTGTATATATTTTATGGCTTGAAACAAATGAATTATCAAGTAAGGTTACTAGAGCTAGGAAAGTTACCCTTCAAAAGAAAAAGAAAAGCCTTTTGTGATAAACATACACTAAACCAGTAAGAAAATGTCTTAGAAGATACTCAAAGGACTATTGAACACAAAACAGGAATAAAGTTATACACTATCTGGAGAGACTGAAAAAACCGATCTCATTGCTAGGATAGCTAAACAAATGAGAGTGTCAAAGAATCAACATTAATTGAAATATATTTAAATTAATTATTTGAAAATTCCTTATATGCATATAATGCTTTAATTTCCAGCTCTTCTCCTTTGAATTCTTCCCAGATCCATCACTCACCCATATTCTTTCCCAACTCCATTACATTTTTTTCCCCTATATTTTAGTGAATCCAATTTGTGCTGCTCACAAATGCATGTCGATGGGCCGCTCAACTGGACCATGATAGAAATCCTTTAATATGAAAAAAAGGGAAACCCAGAAAATACATTTCAAAATAATGCAAACCTCAAAAGATCTTCACTTTCTAATAAAAATGAGGATTGACTTAGTGGATTAAAAAAATTCAAAAATCAAATTGTTTGCAAGAAACTTATCTTACTGGAAAAGATATGCAAATTGAAAACAAAAGAGAAAAAATGGTCTTCTAAGTGAATGGTGTGTCATGTAGGATTTCCTTCTGTATGCTGTGAATATCATTGGTTAATAAAGGAACTGCTTTGGGCCTATATCAGAGCTATAGTGGAACAGAGATAGGTGGGGAAAACTAAACTGAATGCTGGGAGAAAGAAGGGTGGAATCAGGGAGAAGCGATGGAACCTCCACCAGAGACAGAGGTGCTGAAACTTTGCTGGTAGGCCATGCCCTTTGGTGATGCAAAGATTAATGGAAATGGGTTAAATTAAGATGCAAGAGTTAGCAAATAAGAAGCTAGAGCTAGTGGGTTAAGCAGGAGTTTACATAATATAGTTTCTGTGTGATTATTTTTGGTCTGAACTGCTGGTTGGATGGGAAACAAACAAGTGGCCTCCCATCAACAGATGTGATGATACTTTGTTTATGATCGAACAAATAAAGCTTCTTGTAGAGTTAGTCACACTAGTTAGCCATACAGTCCAGGCAGTGGTGGAATATACCTTTAATCCCAGTGCTTGGGAGACAGAGGCAGAAAGGCCTATGCTACTTCAAGGCCATCCTGAGCTACATGAAATTGATCCAATATAAAAAAGAAACAGAGTCAAGTAGTGATGGCTCACACCTTTAATCCCAGTATTTGGGAGTCACACACCTTTAATTCCAGCACTAAGGAGGTGGAAACTGGAAGGGATATGCCTGAACAGAGAGAGGAATAGAAGGCAGGAGGAGACAGGAGCTCAGGGCAGTCAGTCTGAGGATGCATTCTGGGGAGGCATTTTGAGGACAGGATCACCTCCCTTGTCTGAGCATTGGTAGAGGTAAGAACTCTAGTAGCTGGCCATACTGCTTCTCTGATCCTTCAGCTTTCACCCCTGATAGCTGACACTGAGATTTTATTAGTAAGACAAACTAGAATTCATGCTACAAAATGGAATCCCCAAACAGGCAGGAATAGTTAAGTTTACACCTGACAAAGCAAACTTGAAGACAAAATTCACAGGTATGAAGAAGGTCACTGCACACTGAAAAGGCAACAATTCATCATAAGCACATGGCAGTTATAAATACAGATGCATCTTTTTCAGAGAATTTTAAAAAAGCTAATACTATTGGACAAATAAAATTTATAAGTTAACATATAATATTAGAGCATCATTTCAATAGTCTATTCTCATTAACAGATCATGGAGACAAAAACACCTGTTTCAGAGTAAAATTACTTATAGGTCAAATATATTTGGCAAACATATATAGAACATTCTATTCAGCAAGTAGGTGAATACATAATCTTTTCAATATATAGAGAAATTTTCAAGTCAGGTCACACTTTAGGAAACAAAAAAAAATCATAATCCGAGAAGGAAAATAATTTATTGTGTCTCATAACAGTGTAAAACTAGAAATCATCAGTAAGAGAAAATACAGAAGCTGTTCAAGCACATTCGTATTGAATACTAAAGGCCAGTATAAAAGTCATAAAGAAGTGAAGACTAGAAATACTATTCCTCGGTGTAAAACAAAATTATAGCTAATATGATACTAGATAGAGAAGTTTTGGAAGTATTTTCTCTAAAATAACAAATTAGAGAGGAAAAAGGTATTGCTCATGATCTCTTTTCTTATTCAATACAGTTCTTGAATTCTGAGACTAAAAAATAAGAAAAGAAAAAGAAATGAAAGAGCTACAAACAGGAAATGGGGCAACAAAAATATCTCTATTTTCACATGATAAAAGCCAGATATACTCTGAAGACTCAATAGAATGCTTAGACTTGATCAACACTTTCAGCAAAGCAACAGAATACAAACTAAGATGAAAATCAATAGGTTTGCTATATATTCCTAATCAATATTCTGAGAAACAATTCAGGTTGAGTAATCAAACTTAGAATAGCCTAAAACAAAGAAACAAATCTAGGCACAAGTCTAAGGATGCTAAAGATTTCTACACTGAAATCCCTTAAAAAAGAAAAAAAATAAAGTAGATAATAAAATAACAAAGTTCTCCCACGTACATGGATCAACAGAATCAATATTGTATTGCTGTCTTATATACAAGAAACAGCGGTATCTATATTGAATAGTACTGAAAGTTATATAAATGCAATTCCAATTAAAATTTCAAGGACATGCTTGTAGGAAAGAAAGGCTTACAAGAGGAAGGCACAAAACTACCCCAAAGTTACAGTGATCTTAAGTATAAGAGCAATGTTGGTAGTGCCACAATCCTTAGTTTCACATTGTACCACAGAATCATAGTGATGAAAACAGCAGGCTATTCAAAAATAGCCAATGAACAATTAAAATAAGACAGCCAATAATAGATGTATGCAGCCTCAACTTGATTTTTGAAAAGCATTTGAGAAAACAGACTCTTCTACAAATGTAAAAACAAAGCTAGATATCCTTATATAAAAGTATAAGAGGGAGATCCTTAACTCTTTCACCTTGGAAAAAAATTAGTTCCATGTCAATTGAAATCCTGCAGCACACAACGCCTGTCTGTGCTCTATGCGCTACCATACAGTTTGTGAGCTTCGGACAAGGGCTGGAGGTTGAAACACACAAACACACACAGAGAGACCTCTGGTCACTGGTAAGAAGCCCTTTTTTTAAAATAGTGCCACAGAGGCTTATATACCCAACAGTCAAGTTGGCCAACAGGTGAAAACCTTATCCTCTGATCCTCAAGGCCAAGGCAACAAGTGCTCGTGAAGCAGAGCTGGTAAACAACTTTGACACAGCTTTCAGTAATTCAAATCAAAAGGAAAGTAAAGATCTCTAGCAGGGAAGAGCAGCTGGAGGCCAGGACTCCAAGTGATCCCAACAAATTCCTTTACATAAGACCCAATACTTGGAAAATACTAGAGAAAAATGCAGGAAAAATACTTGAAGATTTTGCGCAGGTGATGAGCCTTTCTGAACAGGACTCTAAAAGCACTCGCAGTGATAGCAAGAAGACAAACAGGATGAATGGAGTAGGAAAGCTTCTGAACTACAAAGAGATAGTCAACAGAGGGAAAGGGAAGCTGGCGGGGTAGAGAAATCTCTACCAGGTGTTCCTTCAATGGGGTATTGATATCCAAAAAGAATTCTAAACCAGCAAACAAGCAATTACGAAAAGAGCAAACAATCTAGTCATCAAATAGACATATGAACTGGACAGATACTTCTCAAAAGAAAGAAATACCCACTACATATGTAAGAAACTTGTCCACTTGTCCATACTGGGTTTCATGGTCTGAGTTGATGAGGGCAACTGAGCAGGTCTCCTCTTCATGTGGTAGCTTTTAGTTGACTAAATGGACCTCTTTCCATCCACATGCTAAATTACCCAGGGTTTCAGAGGACCTAGCTGGTCGTTTCTAGTATCACCATCGAGAAAGCAGTGAACTTTGTCTACCTGGGAGGAATCCTCAGTTAAAGGAGGCAATTATTTCATAAGTCAAGAGGCAGATAGGGATAGTGAGGGCTGAATTCCAGGCACTAGGAAAGGTTTGGTCAGTAAGAGACATAACAACAACAACAAAATTACAAGTATATGAGACCCTTGTCTTGAGCTGCATTCTTAATTTATTTATTTATTGAAGATTTCTGTCTCTTCCCCACCGCTGCCTCCCTTTCTCTCCCCCTCCCCCAATCAAGTCCCCCTCCCTCGTCAGCCCAAAGAGCAATCAGGGTTCCCTGCCCTGTGGGAAGTCCAAGGACCACCCACCTCCATCCAGGTCTAGTAAGGTGAGCATCCAAACTGCCTAGGCTCCCACAAAACCAATAAGTGCAGTAGGATCAAAAACCCATTGCCATTGTTCTTGAGGTCTCAGTAGTCCTCATTGTCCTCTATGTTCAGCAAGACCGGTTTTAACCCAGGCTTTTTCAGGCCCAGGCCAGCTGGCCTTTACAACTCTGAAACCTGGACAATGAAACACTCCTCAGAACAGCGGCTGAATGTGTCTGAGATGGCATGTCTCAGGAAGATTCTAGATGTCACATGAAGAGATAGGCTACACAAAAATGACATTAAGAATCATCTCCATCTACGGAAGGAAGTCAACTACGAGTTCAACAATTACACTTGACATACTTCGGCCATGTTAGGAGAATGGGTGACGGCAGAAACCCGAAGATAGCACTACTTGGAGGAGTGCACAGGATAAGGCAAAGAGGAAGGCCCAAAAAACTCAAGATAAACAGCATAAAGAAAGACTGTGGAACCTTGGGTATGACAATAACACAAACATCTACAATTGGCCAGGATAAGAACAACTGGAGAACCGCCACAGACTGTCCATGCATGTATAAGCATTGCCAAGGCATAAGTGATGATAAATGATGAAATGATGTAAGAAACATATTGAACATATTAATCTGTCAATGGAATTGTAAATCAGAATTAGATTGAGATTATGTGCCACCCAATCTGATTGGCTACCATGAAGGAAACAAAAACAAGTCCTGACAGGAAGGTGAGAGGAAGGAGCTTGATATACTGTTGAGAATATAAATTAATGGAATCAATACGGAATTAATTTAAAAAGCCCAACCAATCAAACAAACAAAACTGCCACATGATCCTGCTGTATGACTTCCAAGGTAGATAGTCTCAAGAATCGATATTAGCACACAACAGGGATGCCTGCACACCCTATGTGTTGCTACGGCATTCAACACAGTCAAAGGATGGGCTCGGCCCTGCTGTTCATCAAATGGATGCACAGTAAACGTGGAGCATGTGCACACAGGGAAGCAGTATTCAGACTGGCAGAGGAGGGAATCAAGTCATTTGCGGGCAATGGATAGAACTGGAGAGCACAGTGCTACGTCAAACAAGTCAGATCCAGGAAGAGAAACATTCTATGTGTCTCTCTCGTATGTGGTATCTAGATTTAAAAGAAGGAAAAAGAAGACAGTTGAAGCAGTACTACTTAGGAAGAAAACTGGGATCAGCAGGATGAGGGAACGGGAACAAAAGAGGATAATATGGGAGTGAATAAGCTCAAACTATCTTATATACTTACATATGTAAGTATATTACAAATATTTATATATACCATATATTTACCTTTTAATCATTATGGATATCTCTTTTCAGTTTAAGAATATTATTTGATTTTAGCTTTTCTTTCACTGTTTTCTTTGGCAAATTTTGGATGCCTTGCTTCAAGAACTGTCTCAGAGGTTTTACCTCTAGGCAGAGCTGGCTTGTTCCTCTGACATACTAAAAAGCATTTTCTAGCATTTGTGCCATATGTGTCCAACCAGACCCCTCCATGGAAATCTGGATTGCCTCCATTCTTTTGCCATTATGCATAATGTCACAATAAATAACTGCGTGCATTTGTCACTGTACTTTTTTGCTAGTGTATTTTTCTTCCCCTTTGTAAAGTAAGAATAATAAGAAGTATCTTATAGATGTGCTGTGAAGAGGATGTGATAAGGAACCCGATCGATCGTTTGGGTGCTGTGCCTGTCACACAGCTGTTGTGACTGCGAGTCATTAGTTATGTCAGTGGGAGACAATTCATTCCAGTGTGTTATGGGAGCTTCAGCGAGTGGTGTGTGAGCTCATGTGGATTGAATACAATAACTGAGAGGGAACGACACTAAGAAACGTGATATTTCACTTGAGGCTATTTGGGTTACAAAACAATGTTTGGGGTAAGTGGGAGGTTTTGTAAAGATCGGATTAAGAATGAGCAGAACTATTCTAAAGGGCAGTAAGTAGATCTCGGGGCATAAAGGAGAAAGTGACAGTGATGGCCTGATGGTGGGGGGTTAGCAATTGGCAGATCCTGGAAAGATTTCTCTGTTATTTTCATGCCCAGTTTTGGAGAGTTGGTAAAGGATTTATGGCAAAGAGGAACATAAATATAATTTACAAATGAACAAACCACATATACTATGACTTTGACAAGTCAGGCAAAAATATGAGGAACCAGCTATAACCAGGATCAAGCATTTTAAACACTGGTAACAACATAGGCTATGTCGTCAGCTCCATTTTATCTAAGAGGAAATAAGATTTAAAAGAGTAACTTAATTTGCCCATAAACTAGCAAAAGGAAGAGCCAAGACTATGTTACCACAGTTAAAAGTTTATGTCTTTAATGTCTTATGATTTCCAAGATTCAAGCCCTATAAGATGAACCAATGTTGGGGGTTGACAGGAGGAAGGCAGTGAGTGTTGGTTAAGTAGGCATGACTTGGAGATTTGGGGCATGTTATTCTCAGATGAGGCAGTGGGGCACGGAGGAAAGAGTAGGATGGGAGGCCATGCCCACCTTTCCCTTCCATCTTCCCCTGAAGCATGCTATAAGATTGTCATTCCAGAACTGTCCTCCAAATACCAGAAAAGTTCGGGGATTAGAGAATACGCAGGGATACTGATCAAATACGTCTCCAGAGGTTCTCTCTGGTTAGTTTGCCTTTAGGTCATAATTCTCTGTGATGGCCCTCTTCTTCATCAGGCCTATCACAAGAAACATGCTCACTTCCCTCTGGCTTTTGGGCGTCTTATATCTGCCCTCTCTGGTATCATGTCATGTAAAAAAAATAGACACATTTGCCAGGTTCTCTCTTGCTAATCTGTCTTTTGATCTGGGCCCTTCTGACAGACTCAAGGACTCAGCGATACACTGGAGGAAACAGAGATTTTCTGATTGTTTTTAAAAATAAGACTTTCTTAAATTAAAAACACTGAAAGAAAGATGGTCATAATTTCCAGAGGGAACTATGCAGACTTTAAAACTGGATGCATTTCTCCAGTAAATTTATTAATGACTTCCTTTTTTGTTTTCATTACATGACAAGATAAAAGTATTCTGACATGTCTACATTCGAGAGTACAAGGAAATACAAGCAGAGTGGACAAAAGTTGGTGGTAATCCACCCCTGCTAGAGAAGGTCTTGAGTGCCTGCTGAGAGTGGCGTGGTGATTTGTAGAGAAAGAAAACGTCACTTAGTCACTTATCACCAGCCAGATACTGGTGGCAAAGCCATGGAAATACCAGCTCCTAGCATCAGATTCATGTTTTCAATAATGACTTTTAAGACGCCTTAAAAATATCCCTGTTGGGAACTGAAAACTCAGTCTAATAATCAATATGCCCCAGTTTGGTTGTAACTGTACATGAAAGTCATACATTTTGAAATTTCTACTGTTCCATTAAAATTGCAATTGATGTGTTCTGTCACTTGTCTGCAGAAGGAAGCTTTAACCTGCTCGGATTTGCAGGTGCTCCCTGAGGTGATGTGGCTACTGCTCAGAAGGTGCTCTCTGAGGTAGCAGGGATACTGCCTGGACTTTCAAGTCCTCTGAAAGGTAGCGTGGCTGCCGCCTTGTGTTTCCTGAAAGGCCCAAACGGAGGTGCAGGCCAGAGAACAAGTCTGCCTGGGACCCTGCCAAGAACTGGCTGCTCTTGAGCTGTGCCACAGGTCACTCCAATTCTTATTTAAATTGAAGGGTAAATTATCTGTAGAGGCTCCTCAGTTCATTAAATTCTTTGGATTTAATATCATTTATGTGAAGCCCTTGTAAGTGGAGAAGACAGTGGCGGCATCATTACACATAGAAAACTTTACTGACAGGGAAAAAAGAAGAAGTGTTCCAGTATTAAAATCCAGGTCACAGTTTTCTGACACTCACCGTGGCAGAGGGCAGCCTAGTTTTGAAAAGGGGAGGAAGAGTGTGTGCCTGTGGTGGGGGTGGGGGTGGGGATGATCAGGGATGGAATGGGGAAAGAGAATGCGAATGAATTAGTCTTCAGGAAAAACTAGTCAGAAATCTTCAGATTCTTCAAAGGACTTGAGACTGATTATGGGAGAACTACTGTTGACTTCTGCTAGAGACCAAAGAGGGCATTCTCCACCTAATGGAAAAGAGAATAATGGTTGGTCTAGAATCGCGGTTCTCAGCACGTGGGTTGAGATCCCCTGAGTCAAATGACCCTTTCATAGGAGTCACCAAAAACCATCAGGAAACACAAATAGTTGCATTACAATTAAGTAGCAAGATTATTGTTTTGGTGTGGCAAGGAAATAATTTTATGGTTGGTGGTCACTAAAACATGAAGAACGTTATTTAAGGGTCACAGCATTAGGAAGGTTGAGAACCACTGTTCTGAGAAGATTGACTTCAGCCAAAGTCTTAATAAGGAAGGAGGTTTTTATGCAGCCAGTGGCTACATGAGACAGAGCTCCAACACACTGGATGGAAAAACAGGACCACCAAAAGAGTGTGGGGAGCGAGCTGTCGGCTGCTCATTGCCGAGATCAAGGAATTCACAATCTGCATCCCTGTCCTTTTAAGCATAACTTCCAACAGCCACCCAACACCATGGGAAGATTGTACAGAGTCCTCTGGTCCAAATGGAATCAAAGAATGAATCGTGACCCATTTGAACCCAGAGCACACGGTCTTTCCCCTAGAAAAAGACCTGTCTGTGTCCCTGTCTGATGCAGAGTAATGGGGGTGAGGTACGTAGAATTTCCAGGGAAGCCCTGAGTTTCATAACCTCTGATCCACTACCACACCTTTTATGCCAGAAGCAAGCAGAGCTGCAGAATGCTTTACCTTAATGTTTAACAAATTGAACCTGTTTCTTTGGTCTGGCTATTATCGGATCCGAAGTGTAACGTTTCTACGGACTGAAGCAGACAGGAAAAGCTGTGAGATCTTTTTGTGATTTATTCTGAGAGGTAAACTCAACAAATCTACAGGGAAGGCTTAGAAGGATTTCCTAGAAGGCAAACCCCACAAATCTTGGCTGTTAAGTATGGTTATTTCATACCAACCACAGGCACACACTGTTGTACATTATCAGAAAACACATCATACATGATGGTCCATGAAAATGGTGCTGTAGGATGGGGCACACTATCTGAAATAAATATCATAAAGATTCAGAACAATTCTCCATTTATCCTGTCATTTCTTTCACGTGTGTCTTTTTTTTTTTTATAGTTTCCAGCATTTGGGATGTTTTTAGTTTAGTTTGGTTGTATGAAATTCAGTCCACATGGGGCTGTATAGAGAAAAAAATGTACCTGTGAGTCCGAAAGCTCACCCCTACCTACATTGCCATCACATTTCTTGCCAGGTTGACCAATCAGAAAGTAGAGAAATTCCCAATTAATGTGAAGTTCTCATGCAGTGGCAGCATCTGGTGCTAGATCTTCAGCCACATTAGAATCTGGGAAGGGATATTTTGTGACTCCAGACAAAAATGAATGCAATATAAAATTCAATATAAACTCTCTTGTTCAGTAATTTTCAGTGGGATATAACAGTGCCTATGTCAGTATTTTTATACGTGTTGAAGTGTTATAGCAATCACTCAATTGGTAAAATACATAAAATAAGGGTATTAATCCATTGCCATTATTATAATGTGCTCTGTAATCCTTAAATTTCTCAGGTTTTCTACATCTTTGCATATTCATTCAGAGGAAAGAATTCTTTTTCCTGTGGTGCAGGCCACATCTTCCCTCCAGTCTGATGCTGCGTTGTAAGGCTGGAACCTGCAGGCATGACTCTGGCATGAGGCTCAGCTCTCAGGAGCTGTGTGCTGGGTAGCCTGACTGCTGTCTGCCTAGTTGATGTTTGGCTGCCATTGTCAGAGAAATGCTGCCGACACACCCTCAACAGCCAGGTCCAGGCTGAGAAAACCTCTGAATAGGTACATCATGTGTGAAACTGTGCTTAGGAGCTGAAGAAAGAAAAAAAAAAGTAGCGATAGATAGTTATTGAAAATAATAGTTTAGAAATAATGTCTTTAAAGAAAGAATAAAGTAATATAAAAAAGAGTAAGTCACATAGGCTGGGAAACACACAGGGCATCTGGATTCTCTATGGTGCTTTGTCGACTTTGAATTTTTGAATGCTGATGAGTGAAGGGCAAACATTAACAATATTAACAATTCCTTGTTGAAGAATAATATGAGTAATTAATAATGTATCAATAAGATCTGATGATACACAAGTAATGAAACATATCATCAAATAATAAATGTTCCTGATATTCTAGTATGAAGCTGATTTCTCGTCAGCTTTACTAGGCCAGAGAATTCTCTGCTATCTGGTCAAATACTATGGATGTTTATGTGAGGATGTTCATAGATAAGATTAATATTTAAATTTGTAGATTGAATAAAACAGATTGATCTTCCTAGAAGCCTGGGTTTCACCAATCCCTTGAAGGACCGGTGAGAACAATGGAGAATCGTGTCTCTAGATTGCTGTTCATAGCTCTTTTCTTCTGTCCTTGATTTCAGCCTCAACCCAAATCTCCGTCTGGGATTCTGAGGGGGAAACAGAGGAGGAGTGAATCCTGGGGTAGAGAAGGTGGAGGGCGGGACTGGGAGGAATAGCAGCGTGAGGGGAAACCGCACTTGGGATGTGCTGTATGAGAAAAGAATAAACTGAAAAATAAATCACGGACTGCATGTTGTTCTGTATGTCTCTACTTTTTACTTAAACTTTTAACCTAAAAATAATGTGCTTGCCCATTATCCACTAAAGAAAATGAAGAGCCTGAAATGATCAAGCACAATACCTTAGTTAAATCATTATTTTTCTTCATATATAAATCTCCTAATACTGTAGAGACAACATTTATTATTTACATTAGAGCAGCTGAAACCAGAAGTGTGGTAGGACTGCTTTCTGTGCAGTGGGTCGTCCGGCCACTTCAATTCCTGTGACAGTTGCCTGTTTCTTAGGGGAAACTCTGGTGCAGCTGCAGAGATTTTGAACCCTGGCCCACAGCGCTATTTCTAAATACAGGCTCACAGAGTTTTCTGATCTTCATCACTTGGCTCCCAGAGGCTTGGGTGTGACCACCCAGAAAATGTGTGGGCTATGCCTGGAAATGAGGCACTCATGTTCACCAGCATTCCCCTGGCAAGGGCTCAGCGGCTTGGCCACATCTAAATCCAATGGTGGCTTCAGATTGTGGCCCAGTAAGTGTTCAGGAAGAATGCGAAAATGACCCAACAGCAGTAACCCAGTGGTAGTCCACAGATAAAAGCTAAAATGTGTAGAATACAGGTTACATATTTACAAAAACATGTCAAAATATTGACTCAGGAGAAATAAAACTCCAGATTTCTCCTGTGTTTTGTTGTTTTATCGCATGATATTGTGGCACTTCTAATGAAAGAGAAACAAATCTGCTAAATGAAATTTATGATTATTATTATTGAGAGATGGCTCAGTGGTTAAGAGCACTGATTGCTCTTCCAGAGGACCTGGGTTCAATTCCCAGCACCCATATGGCAGCTCACAACTGTCTGAAAATGCAGTTCCACAAGATCTGACACCTTCACACCAATGCACATAAAATAAAAAGCTAATAAATCATTTAAAAGAAAAAGAAAGAAATTGAAAGTAATTCCTAGAGATTTTCATCACATATTTTTCTGAGGACTCTTGAGTCTGACCTCACTTCGCTTGACAGCTTGTTATGATAATAAGAAAACAGGCTTTAGAGGTAAAAAAAAAAACAATTCACAATACCAATTTCCATTTATGTGATGTCAGATGTAGAAGAAATTATCAAGACCTTCAGAGCCTCAGTTTGCGTCCCGAGAAGAGAGAGGCAGGAGCCCCTATCTCTGGCTTATCACAAGAAGTCATTAAGCTGAGTGCACAACATGTGACCAGCAGTTCAGGCCTGGCCATGTAAAGTAACATCTGTCCCTTTATAGAGTGCTTGCCTTCTGTGGGATATACTTCAGTAACTGGGATTGCAGGCAAACTACCTCTCACTCTAATCAATAAAACACGCCAGCTAGAAATACATCATATCATCTGGAAGTACACAAAGTGTGGTTGCTAAAGTGTTTGCAAAAATCACCATTTTCCAAGTGCAGTTAAAAAAAATGATTTAGTGTAACAAATGACATCACACAATGAGTTCATTGTTCAAACGATTTCTGAGATTAGTGCAGGTTTGCCAGTGCAAGCACCAGTTCTTAGCACAAGCAGGATTTAGTTTTTCATGAGAGGAATGAAAAAAGTTTTTAAGAAATTGCTATACCTTAAAAGATGGATGAGAATGAAGAATGTAGAAATAAATGGACACTTACTAAACTTGAATCCCCCTCTGTTTCTCATTCTTGCACAGTCAAGTACCTTGTTGACTACAACCATCAGCTCTGTTTGTGATTTCAAAGGTACTCACAGGATTTTTTGGGGTGGTTCTAGACAGGATTTCTCTGTGTAACAGCCCTAACTGTCCTGGGACTTGCTCTGTAGATCAATCTGTCCTCTAACTCATAGAGATCTGTCTTCCTCTGTCTCCTGAGTGCTGGGATTAAAGGCATTCACCACCATTGCCTGGCCTGCCTTCCTTCCTTCCTTCCTTCCTTCCTTCCTTCCTTCCTTCCTTCCTTCCTTCCTTCCTTCCTTCCTTCCTTCCTTCCTTCCTTTTTGCATGCCTGCCTGCCTCCCTCCCTCCATCCTCCCTCCTTCTTTTCTTTTTTAAATAAAGACTTGCTATGTAACCTAGCAGTACCCTCCCTGCCTTGGCAGCCTGAATTCTTGGGTAGCATGCATGCACTACCATGTTGATCCATTGAAATTACTTTTTCAACAATGCCGCCAAACCACATGAAAGCCAGAGAAATCAAGATAATCTGCTAAATCAGAGCACGTTGTCCCAAAGATCAGTTTCTCTCCCAAAGGCTAAGAATGTGTTCATTTGCTAGAACCTTGAATGAGATCATCTGAAGGCAAAGTTGAGTAATTTTCAAAGTATAGTCAACAATGAATCTTGTTTTTAAAGGCACAAAGAGCTCCTGCTTTAAGCCCACACACGTCACCACTTCTTAGCATCTCCATCTGGATAATTTAATATAATATTGAGTGAACAATCTCATTCCAAGATTTGGTTTTATTAACGATGCGAGGAAAGAATCACCTTGGACTGAAGTAAGCATGGGTCATCTCTTAAAGATTCCTGTCTCCTTCTCAGTGTTCAGCAACCTCAGTGTCACTGCAGGTACACCCTATTGTCCCATGATGGTCATTGCTGCTTTGTTGTGTAAACTTTCTATGAATCAGTATCTTCATATTTCTGGGTCTCATTTATTAGGTTCAAGACACAAAATCGACATTCTGATGAATGAATCTAGAGGAGACATTAAGAGTAAAGATTAGAGAGGTAGTTTTGTGTGGTGAATGTATCTTACCTGAGACAGTAAGATCAGCTTGCAAAAACATGGCCAGCAATTTTGGTTTGCATAAAAAAACTATAATTTTAATTGCGTGCAGATTTTTTTTCTTCCTGGTAGTTGTGCCCTTTATATAGACTTTTCCTTTGGGTGAACCAAACTTGTTTTCCTTTGTGGCAAGGGAAAAATGTTGAACTACTTTGATCAGTCTAGTGGCTCTCAACTTCTAACTTTGGAAAGAGTAACAGTAAAAAGAATTGTGGTGCGGTACAGGGACATCGATCCCATTTTTAGTGCCCTTTAAATTCAAAGTGATATTTAAATAAATTATAGGAAAGTTGTGAAAGACTCGCCTAAGTTTCATAGCCAAAAATTCATTTGCTTGATTGAACAATTATGGAATAAAGATCTAAGATTTTTAAGTGAGCCATTTTTCTCGAGGGAAGCAGTTCTTGTAGAAAGACTAAAACATCTGCAATCTGTCCTTTAGGTCATTGGAAGTGCTCATGAAGACAAATGATTCGGAGGAGGAATAGTCCATAGAAATGTTGATGTTGCCAGTTTCACACTTTTCTCTCTTTGCAGCTAATGTAGGGCTACTTTTCACACCTTAGTCTGGGGCATCTCTTGTAAGGTTAAGGCAGAGCTTGGAACATCAAGGCAAAATGAATTTTAGCTAAATGCTTATGTTGCTCATGCAGTTGTGGCATGTAGAAAATATCTAGAGGTTGTACAAATACCATTTGGCTTCATGATTAAGTCTTTTCCATGTATTGTCATATGCGACTTATTCCAGTCTAGGGATCTTACTTTCCTAAGGTAAAGCGGAAGTTGATTCCATCATGAAAATCGATTCCACGATGTGTGTGATGGCTATTTTTGTCAACTTGACTATATCTGAAATTGACTAGAATGAATTAATTCCAATGTTTTTAAAAATGAAAAAAGTTTTTATTTTACTTTTGTCAAGGAAAATAAAATCTACATTATGGAAAGAACATTGTGATGTGAGAGATGGTCTTATGTAGACAAAATAGAACAGTTGATAAAGTTTTCTACTTTGGTATAAGGCAGACACAGTGAGTACAAGCAGAAGCCTCTATAGTAAATCTTTATCTGTTTAGCTTTCCTGTGGAATTTAAAATACTGCTTTTTAAACAGCAAATGTTTCTTGAATTGCTTTTCCTATTTTATTTGAGCATTTGCCTGTGTTTTCCTTGTCTTCATTCCAACGTTCATTCATGTCCTTTTTGAGTTCTTGAGCATATACCTGCCACTTTAAATTCACTCCCAATTTGCTGTTACTCTTGCTGGTAAGTTCATTCATTCACTATCATAATGAATAAATTTCTTCAGGATTCTCGCATAAACTGAAGACCAACTGAAACATCCAACCTCAAAGACTGAAAAGCTCCTGGGTTCTAGAACTTTCTGTTAGTAGACAGACATTGTTAAAGTTACTGGACTACAGCCTATAAACCATTCTAATAAATCCCCTTTCTCTATATATGTTGATTCATTCTGTAACTTTTGTTCTTCTAAAGAACCTACTATTTCAATGTGTGAATGGAGTTTCAGAGTTGTCCTAACTCAGCACTAGGACTAGTTCCTGAGCAAATTCTTATTGCAGATCCTCAGAAGTCTGTGTAGATGGGGTTTTTGCTGGAGTAAATTTTCTTAAGTAGGATTTTAAGTATGATAGCTGAAGACAATATTTAAAATATACCTTTGTGTAGAGATATATCAACTTTGTTTTGTAATTATAAAAACATCAAGAGTAGTCAAACATGGTGTTTCCAAAATTAGATTTCTGCAACACAGTGTCATATTTTATACGATTATCTGTGCTCAGTTAACTAATTATAATGGGAGTTAAATTTTTCTCTGAGAAGGGGAGTTGGGATTTGGAGGAAGTAGAATGTGTATCCTTGATTAACAACAGGGGCTGGCAAGCGTCAAACCCTGCCCACCACCTGTTCTTAGAATGAACATTTTATTGGACTATGACCACACTCATTTCTTCATGTCCCACATGTGATTGTTTGCCTGCTGTATTGGACTGGGTGTGACAGAGATCCTACAGATACACCATATTATTCTTTACACTATGGACTGGTGCACCTCTTTGAATAGTTCAGTTTCAAATAATGGAACAGTATTATATATTATCGTAACATATTGGTGAATAGCAAAATACTCCAAAATTTAGTGATTTAAAAATAATCCTCCAGGGGCCGGGCAGTGGTGGCACACATGTTTAATCCCAGCACATTGGAGGCAGAGGCAGGAAGATCTCTGTGAGTTTGAGGCCATCCTGGTCTACATCCAGCACAGGTTCCAAAGCTACAGAGAAGCCCTGTCTCAAAAAAAATGATGATGATGATGATGATGATAAGGATGATAAGAATTATAATAGTAATAATCCAGGTTCCCAGGATAGTACACGGCCTAGAAGGATTTTTTTTCAAAGATTCATTTAAAAGATAATATTGTCATACCATCAAAATCAACACTGGTTTGCTTAATGTCTGGTGTGTGATGTGTGTGTGTGTGTGTGTGTGTGTGTGTGTGTGTGTGTGTGGTCAGCGCTAACCATGATTGAACTGCCACATCTGACAGGATCTTTTGGTTTGCTGAAGTAGATCATAGGTTGTGCATCTTGTTAACCAGTGGATTCTTGACATGCTACAGTTTCTATTGTGCTTGGGAGCCTATAAGGGCTTCTCATCAACCCTTGAGTTGAGTCAATGACAAGATTTTTCCTTGAAGCAAAATTTTCTCATTCTCTTTCCTCCTTAGCCCCTTGGCTCTTGTTTCCTGAGATAAATCACTTTCTTTTTTTTTTTTTTTTTTCCTAAAGCAAAATGAAAGGAGCAATTATACCCTTGGTGATTCTTAATGTTCCCAATTAACTAAGTCAGTTTCTAGAGTCTGAGCTGAAAATGGAGCTTTGAGTGAACCTTCAATAAATGGAATTTGTTAAGTCAACTTGAGGCTTTTCTTTCTTTAAGCTAAGCCAACTGCTTGAATACTGAGCTGTGGACACAGTACTGCTGCCCTAATTTAATGTAGAGTAAAAACAATGTTCTTTCTGTAGCAATCTCCCTTTAAATTAATCAAAGGAAACAAGCCAAATCAAAACAAGCCAAAAACAATACTGAGTTTCTATCTATTCATCTACTTGTTTAACATCTATCTATCTGTCTGTCTGTCTATATATCTGTCTATCTCTCCTTATATCATCTATGTATTTCAATAACTAGATCTGAGGAAAAGAAATGTAAATAGTGACACCTATTTTACAATAATAAAGCATTTAGTTATTATTGTTTGTATCTTTATTATTATTATTTATTCCTACTACCCTGTGAATCCACAGAAAACAGGTTCCTTTAGTTTTGCGCCTTCTCTTTCTCAGAGTGGGCTTCTCTGAGCTGACTGAGGTTTTAGTGAACTCCGATTTTTCTAAATGGCTTCCTTCTTCTGCTAATGATATTCTTTCATAGATATGCGGGCACCTTCTTGAGTCTGAGAGCATTTAATATGCATTATCTACACATCAGTTGTTTTACAAGGAATTAGTCCTTTACCATCTTTGTTTCTAGTGATGTCAACAGCACACTTGGGGATGCTGTAGAGTCAGTTTCACTATGGTTTCCTTACAGGCCATCACCTAGTCCTCCTTTTGCTAACAGTTTATCTTCTTGAGATCTAGTATGCTATCTTTTTATTGGGTCTACAACTTCATATTTTATACAGAGCCTGGAAGTATAACAGGCATGTCCTTTCTTTCCTATTTATTTTTGCACACTGCTGGAAAATGGTGTCACTCACCCGAAGGCTTAAAGAGTTCTCAGTTGAAAAGGTAACAGTTCTTTCCTGTATCTTCTTTTAAGTGTTAAATTGGCATTATCCCTTCAATTTATGCAAATTTGCTTGCCAGTATTAGTATGTGAAATGATTAGAAGTAGTGACATGAAAACAATGAGTTTCCACATTTATGCATCTCATTCATTCCCTCTAATCATTGTTAATCTAGTCATCTATTTTGAATCTGACAATTTTACAAATACTGGTCAGTTATGCAGTTATGCTACAAAGAGCATCTTCATGTTGTTTTGGCTAATGTTTTCCCATGAGCGGCATATGCTGCCTGTTCTCATTAAATATCCATTACTACCACAGACACCCATGTTCTCAGGCTGGACATGATATCAGGATGTTGTCCTGTAAAGCTTATCAAAATTGATCATTTCACTGAAATGTTATCTGCCAGATTTTTCCTCCAAGCAACTGCTGCTTTTATTTTTTCAATATTTTGGGGTTGACATTTCTTTTTTTTTGTTTGTTTGCAATTTCTTTAATGGTGGGAAACCGAGTTTTCACCATCAGAGTGTATTTACTTATTTGTCCAATTAGTAGGCATGTTCCTTATTAAAAACAGATTTACTAATCAGAATGCTTTATTTCTGAATGTGTATGCCTTGGTCTTTTTAAAATTAAGATTTACTCATGTGTACAAGTGTGTGCCTGCTTGTCTTTATATGGACCATATGCATAAAGACTTAATGAGACCAAAGGAGTATGTTGGATCATCCCAGAAGTGGTGTTCCAGACAGTTGGGAGCCACTGGATGAGGGTGCTGGGAAACAAATCTGGGTTCTCTGTGGGAGCAGCAAGTGCCTTAACCATCTCTAGCGTCATGTGTATGTGCACTACATTTTTATTAGTCATTCATCTGTTGGTGGACATCTAAACTAATTGCATTTCCCTGCTTCTTTTGAGTAGGTAACCAATAAATGTGGGTGTGCAAATATCATTGTGGTAGGAAACAGAGTTTTTGATTTCTTTCTGAATAACATAAATATTTATTTATTTATTTGCTTGTTTATTTATTTCTTTAATTTTGTTTTATTGCAAAAGACAGCCCTTTCCTTCCATGATGTGAGAACTGGGGTCCAAACTCAGGTCATTAGCTTTGATGGCAAGTACCTTTACCAATCTTTACCCTAGTAAGCCAACCCCTGAATAATCTTTAAGAAAAATATAATATGTATGTTTCAGAAAGTCTTACATGAAACAGAAGTGATAGAAACACTACTCAACTCATTCTATGATGTCAGAAAGACAGAATTATTGCTTTGATACTAAAATTGGACGAAGAACGAAAAAGAAAACAAAAGTGCAGAGCAATTGTCCAAATGAACATAGAAGTCTAACTCCTCAACAAAATCTTTACAGAGCAAGTTCAAGAACACATGAAGAAGATCGTACACTTTGGCCAAGTTACTTTCATTCCTGATATGCAAGGCTGGCAGGTAATGTTGCTCCATCTTCATCTCCACCCACATTTTACATTTGATCTGGTGCTTCCTGCCCAACTGCTACTGGCCTAGAAACTCTTTAGCTTCTGCTTTATATTTTCTGTATTTATTTTACAAAAAGGATATTATGTATATTATTTGAACACAATAGCATTCACGATACAATGTAGCTAGTACAATACTCACTTATCTAAAGTATATGTTTTAGTATATGTGTAGAATTGTATAAATGTTTCCACAAGCAATTACTGACTGTTTCTCACTGCCCTTGTCCTAACTATAGGTAATGACTAGTTTGTATATTTTTGTGTGTATGACTGACTTTGTGTGTATGTACTTATGTCTTCAAGGTTCATTCACGCTGTGACATAGGTCAGTCTTTTATTCCTGTCAACTGGATATATTTCATTGTATTGCTATACCACATTTTATTTCTCCATTCATCATTTGATGGGTAGTTTGGCTGTTTAATTTCTACTTCAAGTCTGCTCTAAACAATGGTGCTATACACATTTGTAATCAGGGCTCATGTGAAGATAAGTGAGATTATTTTTGGATGCATGATTAGGAGTGGACTTGTTAGGTCATTTGACAACTCGATATGATATTCAACCTTTAGAAATTTAGCAGACTGTTTTGCTTTTTGCAAGACAACTGCATCTTTTTTACATTCTCTTTAACATTGTGGAAGTTTTCTAGTTTCTCCACATTCTTACTACTCTGTTATTCTCTTTTATGCTCTGACCATGTTAACATCTTTTATCTATCTATTTGTCTGTTTGTCTTTCTGTTTGTCTGTCTATCTATCCATCTATCTACAACGTGTACATATATACTGTATATATACACATGGATATATACACAGATATATACACATACACATATACACACAGTATATATAAAGTATGTATATGTATGTATGAATATATATACACAAAGTGTAGAATCCTATGCATATTCTTCTGTAATTTGCTTTTTTCTTCTCTACACTATATCCTGAAAATAGATCCAAATTATCTTAAAAGGATTTTCATCCTTTTTATAGTAGCATAACACTTCACTGTTTAAATAGATCATAATTTATATAGCCAGTATCCTAGTACAGACACTTGTTTTATTTTCACTATCTTTAATACAAAATCAGCAAAATAAACTCTGAAAGCATGCTTTTGTCATATTGTTAGAAGAATCATATCAGATTATATCCCTAAAAGTTGCATTGCTAAAACAAAAGGTAAATATATACCTGGTTTTGTTAAATCTTGCCAGTTTTTTTTTTCAGTTGTTTGTTTATGAGACAGGGTTTCCCTGTGTAACCACAGCTGTCCTGGAACTTGCTCTATAGACCTAGCTGGCCTTGAACTCACAGAGATCTACCTGCTTCTGCTTCCTGAGTGTTGGGTTTAAAGGAGGGCACAGCCACTGCCTGGCTACTTTTGCCAACAATTCTCACTCTCCGAGAGACCTAGAAACATGAGCGGTGTTTGAAAGTGCCTGCTTCTCCAGTGACAACGAAGGATGTGCTGCTGTTCCTTGACTTCTTCCAATCTGAGACATTAGAAAGGACATCTTGATGTTTTCATCTTGATGATTATTCTAGTGAAACTGGGTACTTTCATGATTTCTCAACCTTTTCTAATCTTTTGAGTTAAAAATTTTGTTCCATTTAAACTACATAAACAAGTACCAACTAGTTCCATTGACTAACGTTTGTTGTTTCTAGCATCCTGCTTCCCATGTTGTATCCTTTCTCTTTCATTCCAAGGAACTTCCTGCAACATTTTTCTACCCACAGTTCTGGTGACACTATGTATTCTCAGCTTCCTAAAACTTTATTCACTTTTTTTTTTTTCCGGACAGGTATTTTTGTTAGATATAGAAGTCTAGCTTGTTGAGTATATCATCTGTCTCTGCGTCATGCTCATTTTGACCAGAAATATCTAGGCATTGTTTCCATGCCTGCTTCCAGCCTTGAGAGTTAAATTCTGTGCCCCTTTCAGAGCCTCTGCCAAAGAGTGTTCTGGGGACACAGTCTTATATTCTGTACGCATTTCCTAAAAGCTTTTTTTTTATTTATTTATTAAATATTTCTGTCTCTTCCCCACCTCCGCCTCCCCTTTCCCTCCCCCTCCCCCAATTCATTCCCCCTCCCTCGTCAGCCCAAAGAGCAATCAGGGCTCTCCGTCCCGTGGGAAGTCCAAGGAAAACCCTCCTCAGTCCAGGTCTCGTAAGGTGAGCATCCAAACATCCTAGGCTCCCACAAAGCCACTACATGCAGTAGGATCAAAAACCCATTGCCATTGTTCTTGATGTCTCAGTAGTCCTCATTGTCCGCTATGTTCAGTGAGACCGGTTTTAACCCAGGCTTTCCTAAAAGCTTTTATCCAGAGTCCTCAAATGTGTGGGAACAAATGTGATGTTGAACATTCTGTCCACATGACTGCTGGGGTTGGAGGGTCTTCTCCCCTTCCCTAGTGTGGGGCTCAGAGGAGTTATAAGTATATAAGAAAAAGGGAGTGTGTTATAACCTCAGATTAGAAACAACTACACTGCTGGCAGGATCAAGAAAGGTCAGAGAAACAAAGGACAAACTCTATTTCAAAGACTGAAAGAGGGGGAAAGACATCAGAAAGCCCTGAAGAGATCTTCGGATAATGGAAAAACTCAGAGAAATAGACTAAAAAACAAAACGGGGGAACCAGCCCACTCAGCTCCCAGGCAGAAGAGAGGAAGCTAAAGGCTACACAAGGTAAGCCATGTGGTCCGTGTTTTATTTTTACTTACTTTTTTATTATTATTTATTTATTTATTAAAGATTTCTGTCCATGTTTATAAAGAGGCTACCAGGCACTTTTAGCTGAAGGAAAGTCCCACAAGCCTTGTCTGCAGGGGTCTCAGATACGTGGTTCATCTGTGACACATTATCATTGGCAAAGGCTGTTTGATACATCCAAGTTCTGTCTTGAAAGAAGGTGCGTGTCTCTAAGCTACTTTCAGAGCCTCAAAACAAACAACCAATAACCCAAAGTCAGGGAGCCTGGGTGCTCTTGGGAGTGAGACAGCTTCACATGGTAGTTGTCAGTCAGAAGAGGATTAGATGTCATGGTGACAGAACGTTTGGGAGGCAGGAGAGTCAAATGGGTGGCCCTGCCCGTTTTTGGAAAGGGATATAGACACTGCAGAAACAGTCACAAACTAGAGGGCAGTGGGTAGCCTGAACTCTTAGATAATTTTTTTCCCCCATGCAGTTCTCCAAATCCAGGACTGAGAGCTCTCCAGTACAGGGGCGGTGCAGCCTCCTCCAGTCTTCAGCGGGGCTAATAGTGAGCAGCATTAGGAAAAGCTGAGCTAGATCAGATAATGGCAGAACTTGGTGCCTCTGCAGTGTGCCCTGCAGCCGAGCTTACTCGGAAAACACCTCTTAGCCATCAGCCAGAGCTTGGCTTATAAACTGGGGGAGTCTCTGGACCAAGTGGGAACGTGCCCTGCCTCAGAGCTGCACAAGGCTGTGAGAGGGGGCTCTGATAAGAGAAGAGCTACAGCGGCAGAGACTGCAGCTGCCTCCCCGATATGCGCCCACTTGCAGCTCAGCTCCAGTTTGAACAGGCTGAAAGGAAGACTGTCCCAGGCCCTCAGCTACCCCTTCCACCCAGCACTGAGCGCTCAGAAGACGCGGCCTCTGTATGAGTTCTATGTCTATAGGGTTTTTTTCCCCTTTGTGACTTCTCCCTTGCCCTACTTTATTATCTTCATGTCATTTTCAAGAGAAACTTGTATGCCTTATATCGGCTTTCATTATGTTCCTAAAATTTGCTTATGCATTTTTCATTTTTCAAAAAATCTTTTGTTTTCATTCCATTTTTCTATGATTGTTCTACCCTTTGCTTCTTTCTAGTTTAACATTTTATTGATTCTTTGTGGATTTTTTCACATCATGTATCTCTATTTCATGTACCTCCCTGTCCTCCCCCACCTCCACCCTCCTGCAACCTATCCCCCAATAAAACAAAACAATAGGAAGGGCATTTTCCCTTCGCCCACACTCTCGCATGGCAGACAGGGTGGTGAAGCCCGTTCTCCAACTCTCACACATGAAGGGCCAGCTCAACTACTCTACCCTCTCCACCTTCTGTGGTAACAGGAGCCAGGGATATCTTTAAAGGCTGCAGCTACTTCCAGACCATGAACCCAGTCATATCCCTTTGCAGCAGCCCAGGCCTGGATATTACCATAGCCCAGAATGACAAGCAGGTCACACACCTCAGCCCATGCTCCCCTCTGCCTTTTCCTCATCAGATCTACCTCTCTCTACAGGATATGAACCATGTTCTCTCTATCTCTCTCTTCTATTCCCCACCATATATGTGTTCTCCATAATAGTGCACGACCATCCAGTTTGCCAAGCAGCCCCATGTTTTCTCCCTACCCACGGCAGACAGTGTGGGCAGCGATTCTGCCTTCTGCTTTTTAATAATTTTACTTAACCCAGACTTTTCTTCCTCTCCCCCATGCCTGTCCCCTTCCTTTTATTCATTCAATTATTATCTTTATCTTTCTCTAAGAAATTTGGAACTCCATAGCTACTCTATATGGGGGTCTGTCATCCTATTGATGGTAATTGAAGGTTGAGCAGTTGGCTTTAATCAACAAAGTGCATTCCTGTTGCTGGTTTAAATTGATGTTGCTGTTCTAGGGCTTATCTCCTCTTTTGTCATAGCACTGGAGATTGAGTCCTGGGGTTAGGACTTAGAGCTTATCACTATGAAGACTCCAACATAAAACTAGGAGAAAAATACACTCCAGTAGACATACAAACTGTGGGACAGTACAGAGACAGAAGAAGCATGGCAAATGCATGCAACATGATCCCTCCAAAAGATTTGAACCCTTCAAATAGAACAAATGCATGGAATGCCGAAAGTGCCTGTTGGTGTATGCAAAAGATTGCAGATAAAAGTGTAACTTCGGTAAGTATATGAAGAATCAGAGGAATGAAATCATGAAGTCAAATTGAGCTTTAGGGAAGAAGCTCAGCAACACAGATGAAAAAGTCACCAAGGATTGAAATTTTGGGAAAAAAAACCCAGCAATGTTAGAACTGAATAATTCAATGATCTACATAAAAGGACACAGTGGAAAGTATCATCAGTAAAACAGAGTGAACAGAAGATCACATCAGCTGTGGAAAACAAGTCTGAAAAAATACCACATTCAGACATGACTGAAAGACAAAAGTATACATGATAACCTCTTCTAAACACTCTATAAAATGACCAGCAAACCAAACTAAGAATCCCTGTGGTCAAAGAAAGAGCTTGGACAAGACTAAATTCATAGAAAATTGATAATTTTTTTTAGAGAAATGTTCCTAAGCCTGGGAATGGGGAAGGAATCTAAGTGTAAGAGACACTTTGAACCCGAAATAGACATAACCAATGAAGAAACTCTCCATGACACAGAATTATAGACAAGATCCCTAAACTACAAGACAAGGAGAAAGTGCAAAAAGTTGCAAGAGAAAAAAAATGCCAACACATTTACCCACTTACCAAGTCAAACAGAAGAGATAAAAGAAACAAATTAAAATGAGACATTCTAATACAAAGCAATCTAAAGACATACTAATTTGATAGCTACATACTAAAGAATGACGTTAAGGAAATATTTTCTTTGTTTTCTGTAATTAGACATCTTGTATCTGTGAACACAGAAAAGATGGAATGTACAGAAGGAGCTCTGTGATTCAGAAACACGGTCGTTCTGAATCTGCACGGTATCTCAAGCAGTGATTGTTGTCGGTGGTTGGCTTGCATGTACAGAAGCAAGAATATATTATATGGCTTACAGGGTGCAGTACAGCAATTGCTGCCATAGAAACTTCAGATTCATACATATTTGACTTTGAAGTAATTGTTGGTGGTGAGGTGTTCAGAAACCTTTTACTATCACCAATTTTTTATTTTTTGTGTGTGTGAACCCTTGACATTCAGTCACGTGAGTCCATCTGTGGTCAAGACCCCCACTTTAAGAGGATCCTAGATCACAAATAAAGGAACTCTTGGTTTAAAGTCACCACTGCTTTCAAAAAAGTGGTGTGTGTGTGTGTGTGCATGTGTGTGTGTAAAAGTATTTTTAATGAATGTTTATGCAGTTGCCTTCATCATTTACCAAATTTTTTTTCAGGCAAATTCAATTTTTTGTGTGTTGTTAATTTGACTCATTATCTAATACAGTTCAGTACAAGGTGAAGCTCAAATAGATGATCCAGATTCTTTTAAAGGAATTATTTCTTAGATATTTTTATTTACCTATTTCAATGAAGAATTTAATGGCTTTCTGGCTTGTCTAAAAATTGTAAAACAATTCTACCAAATGACCATAGCGGCATATCATGATGATCTGAAATGTTTCTAAAAGACTCTCAAATATCCCTAGTTTACCCTTATGTGTTTTACCTCATAAAATAGTATAGCTGTCATATTTTGTCTTTGATTAACTGAGTATAAAATTTGGCTTTTCTCAAAAATAACGGCAAAATAAAATTTAGTCTACATTTCGAAAATGTATTGAGTTTTCCAGTGAAAGGAATATTGAATATTGGCTTGAAACATTTGCCTGTTTGTGTCCTTGATGACTCTTAATGTCTCTATTATCTTCCTAGGTCTATCTGACACAGGTACCAAGACAACCCTAGCTTGCCTAAGAAAAACATTTCTCAGAACTAAGAGAAGGCACACTGCATGGAAAAGTTACACAAGAGATAATTTAGTTTTAAATATAATTAATCCCTATTAATGTTCACATTTGATGATAGCTGTAGGTAATGCCAAATTTCTTGCAATGGTTTTCATCCAAATTCCAAAATACTATCTAAGTATAGGAAATTAGACATGGGTGACATATCTAAGTCCATAAACGGCAAGTATTTAGATTAATTTTCATATCTTGTTCATGTAGATATTTGTTTGTAGTTTCTTCTATTTAATTGTTAATAATAAAGCATTGTTGGAAATAAATGCATTTGCTGAAGAACATGGTCTCCTGGAACTATCACATTGAAAGTTTGACAACTGATATTTAGTGTAAGATTGTTTGTTTAAAGGATTTTATGGACACTTCTCAGAGTTTGTAGGAGATTTAGTTTAGGTTGGGTACTATATTAATTCTTTTGCAGCTTCAAAACCTACTTCTATAAAATTGAAATTTAAAGTAAGGAGCAACCTGCCTCAGAGTAGAAAATGACCTCGACATCTATCCAGTTATTTAAGAAGATGCATGCAGATAGCAAAGCTGATTGATTCCACACACCTGCACTAGATTAAAAACACTCCTCTGGTGTCTTCCTTTTCCTTTCTTTCTTTTTCCTTCCTTCTTTCCTTCTTTCCTTCTTTCCTTCTTTCCTTCTTTCCTTCCTTCCTTCCTTCCTTCCTTCCTTCCTTCCTTCCTTCCTTCCTTCCTGTTTTGTAAGTGATGAAGGAAAAAGATAGTAAGAAAAGCCAAGAGATAAAATTACTTTTAATATTTATCTTTAAAAGATTTTAGCAAGAATCAATCTTTCTCTTTCTTTCTTTCTTTCTTTCTTTCTTTCTTTCTTTCTTTCTTTCTTTCTTTCTTCCTTCCTTCCTTCCTTGCTTGCTTTCTTCGAGACAGGGTTTCTCTGCAACTTTGGAGTAGATCAAGCTGGCCTCATAGTCGCAAAGATCTACCTTCCTCTGCCTCCCAAGGAGTGCTGGGATTAAAGGCATACACCACCACTGCCTGGCGCAAGAATCTTTCTTAAACTTAAATCCAAATGATGTAAGACACAGAAGGACTCACCCCTAACTGGATCAAAAGATTTTGTCATGTATTCTTTTAACTCTATATTACAATGGGTCTTCAGCCTCTGAATTACTTTATACCATGTCTCTTCTTCCAAGAAAATATTTTATTAGTGATGTTTAGACAATATGCAATGTGGTGATAATGAAAGACCAGTCCTTAGCTGCAAGGAATTTGAAGCAATAGGAACATAGCATGAAACTAGCAAGAGAAGACTGAGTTTATGGTTAAAGATGGAAGTGCTCTGGTCTAGGGAGTGATGAAGGACTGGCATTGTATAAACGAAGGCAGGAAAGTAGAGGTTGTTCCAAGCAAAAAAGATTGATTGGGTAGAGAAATGAGAGAAAGTGCATATTCTATGACAGGAAGAAGCTCTATCAGAAGAGGATAATGTAGAACATCTTCTGTTTCAGTGACCTCTAAACTTAAACCTTAGCTAGTCCACTGTTGCTCCGTCGTTCACCTTCATGCAATTTGTAACGCAGACATATTTCTTCCTGTCATTCATTTTTGTTTAGAACCTGTTTATTTTCTTATTTCTGTTCCCATCTTTTAACTTTATTTATAGCCCAATACAGGCTGAGCTGGTGTGGTCTTAGACATGTGTTTATAAAAAGCTCTTGAGTACCATATACCAACACGAAGACAAAAAGAACTGGCCGTGGGGAGGTTGTTAGTGATGGTAGAATATCTTCTGAACGAAGTACTCAACTTTCAGCATATGTTCATTTCTTCAAGAGAGGCATTTATTGTTAAGGTTTACATGATTAATAGCATGTTATAAATCTTTATATCATATGGCAAAAATGATATCTTTTTGAAAGACCACTTAAAGACCACCAAAATGTCATAATAAATAATCAAGGAAAATAAAGTTTGAATATAATTTCACCCTTAAAATTGTCATTTTATACTATGTGGTGTTATAATTAAGTCATAATTATTATTACAAATTAATAATTTATTAATATTATGAATTAATAAATCATAATGTGACACTAGGTGTACACTCTTACAGCATCTAGGAAGATGCTAGCATTACCATCTTTCTTTTTCCATGGTTGGGATCAAAGCCAGAACTTTTTGCATGCTAAGCGATAACTGAGCCACACTCCCAACCCCAGGACATTATCTTCATATTCTGTTTCATAATTAGTGAAGTTATGGGTCAGTTGTCCTGAGGATCTACTTTACGCCTCTCTAAGCCTTAGTTACTATTATTACTTTAAAAAATTATTCTGTCTGTAATCTCTAGACTTTTGTAAGTCTAAATTTTCCAAAATCAATTTATATTGCTGTCTTCTAATTTTAATTTCAATTTGTAGATAATTGTATAGTGTTATCAGGTGTTCCAAATTAATGAGAGACAGAGTTCAGAGTCACCCAGGTAATGGTATCAGTGCACTAGTTAATGTTTGAAGACTGGGTGACTTTTGCTGATGTATGCACCACCAAGAAAAAAATGCTCCCTTAAAACACACACACACACACACACACACACACACGGCTCATACATCCACGCTTCTGACTAAGCATAGTAGATCCCATATATACTCGGCTTCACTTTATAGTTCGTGGGTGTCTCCAGAGTCTTGTTTGCTTGGAGATGTATTATTCATGCAGAGAGAGCCTGAGCTGAGGGATACTTGAGTCACAGGACTGAGTGCGTTCTTTACTGAGTTCTGACTAATGACAAGGTAGTCAAATGGTTAAGAGGATGGATAGCTTAGCTGTGCATGAGGAGTGTGCTCATTATTTAGAAAAATAAAAATCAGAATTCATCTCATTTACTTATTCAGTTGAAAAATAAATATTGCATATGTTAAAATGATTCATGATTTTAAATAAACATATATACATCGTATAGAATAAGCCTGAGCTAAATAATATTTATATTACACTATATATCCTATAAAACAAAACAAGAAATTTGGGAGAAAGGAAAGACTGATAAAAGTAAGAATGCATGTAGAAAATACAAATATAATTTTATTCAGCTTCCAAAAGAAAATTAAAATGTAATACTCATTATTATACATAATTTATCATCAGAAGCTTTGTTTTTCGTTTAAGAATCAAATAATTTTATGATTGTTTTAAGCGACTTTTCAAGGTTAGGGAAGAGAGTGAGGGAGGTCGTCGAAGCATCTTTGTAAGTGTGTCAGCACACATTGTTCTTATTTGTCTCACTCCCAACTGCCTCCCCTCAATCTCTGCTCATCCTCTCCTAGTTTACCACCTTCCTCTAGTTGGCCTTCCCATTTGCTTTTTTATAAAATGTTTTCAGATGGAAAAATTAGTCTATTATGCATGATTCACTTTCGTCTTGGGATTATTTTTAAAGACATCTTTTCTTTGTAATTCAAAATTGATCTAGAATGTCTAAGCTCCTCTTGCCTCAGATTCTAAAATGCTGAAATTACAGCTGTTTACTATCATACCTAATTTTTATAGTTTTTATGACAGCCCGAAAGGTGTACTCCTGTGGAATAATGGTTTTATACTCTGTAAAGTTTCGTAAGTTGTACTGGTTTAATAAAATGCTGATGGGCCAGTAACCAGTCAGGAAGTACAGGAATTCTGGGAAGAGGAAAGATTCAGTCTGCATCGTCACAGAGGAAGCTAAACACAGAGGAAGCACGCTAAAAAGGCCTTGGTAAGAAGTACAAAACCATGTGGCTAACACAGACAAAATTATGGACTAATTTAAGATATAAGAGTTAATAAAAAGCCTAAGCTAATAGGCAATCAATTTATAATTAATGTAGGCCTTTGTGTGTTTCTTTGGAACTGAATGGCTGTGGGACCAAGCAGGATAGAAACCTCTGCCAACTGTGTACTTTACTTATATACTGACAGAAGTCAGATCCTATAATAGTGTTGTTCTCCTATTGAATAGCATCAACTTCCCAACTTTTTTCCTTCCTCCATTCCTTCTTTCCTCCCTCCCTCCCTCCCTTCCTTTCTTTCTTCAATCTAGACAGTGTCTCATTATGTAGCTCAAGCTGTCCTGGAACTCGGTTTGCAAAACAAGCTTTCCTTGAACTCACAAAGATCCACGTGCCTTTGCCTCCAAAGTGCTGGGATTAAAGATATTCGTCACTATGCAGGGTTTTCTGTTTTAGATTTTCAAAAGTCTGCCAATTATGGAACTTTTAAAAGAAATTCTTTATTTGGAAATATCAATAGTAATTTTTTATGTAAAGAAGACATAATCATTACTATAAGGAACGTAAAGAACTGGCACATGCCCTTAATCAAATCCCAGTACTCAGAAGACAGAGGCAGGCAGATCCCTATTAGTTCGAAGTCAGCCTGGTCTACAAAGAGAATTTCCAAACAGCCTGGACTACACAGAGAAACCCTGTCTTTAAAAAAAAAAAAAAAACCAAAAAACAAACAAACAAGAAGAATGTAAAGCACTCGTGAAGGAGGAAAAAGATGTCTCTAAGCAACTCTAAACAACTACTGACATTCTGATATTTCCATTTATTTTTTTCTCTGATGCAACAACTTTATGGATTTCAAGTCGAGCTATACATTTGATTTTGTTCTCTCCATTTTCTCTTTATAGTGGGGAGTGATCTTTAAAAGCTCTGTAGTGGAGTGAATGTTTAGTATTTGCAGACCAGTGTATATGTGGAATCAGCAAAGCAAAACCCCAATCTGAATCTGGGGAATGGACACCAGGGGGAAAATCCCAGAGAAGTCAACTGCCAGAAGAATTTCTGATGAGAGTGGTGGAGAGGAGCTGGATCAGAGACTTCATGTGTCACAGGCAAATGAGAATGAGTACGGAAGCTGGGAAAGCAATTGAGTGAAAATAATGGAAGAAACACTAGCCCGATGCTCTTGTCATCAGTCTCCTGGCAATGTCATTAGCAGGTTTCCTATACAGATCAGGGAA
Source organism: Alexandromys fortis (assembly GCF_014885135.2). NCBI lineage: Eukaryota > Metazoa > Chordata > Mammalia > Rodentia > Cricetidae > Alexandromys > Alexandromys fortis. Next base: position 4,084,053 of record NW_026067928.1, read on the forward strand.
GGGATGATGCAAAAAACATTGTCAGATAATGGAAAGAAGCTGTCCTATAATGCTGTGTAAGTCAAAGCAAAGTTTCTGCATTGTTTCATAACATCAAGTTTAACCAGAAACTAGAGAGTAGGTAAATGTTTTGATGAATGTTTGTAGTTTTATTTAATCTATTTGATCATGTGATGAATTTAGCTTCCTTTTCCTCAGTGTATTATAGCAGTGGTAGGATCTTTATTTTGAGATATTAAAAAAAAATATGTGTCATTCAAGTTGTGTGTGCTGCCCAGTGATGTGCTGGTAAACAACAGGCCACATATTCTCAAGCCCCCATCCAAGATTATACACCCTGCTGTCATGGCAACTCTTACACAAACTCACGAAGAGTACAGTTACCAAATGTATCTTATACAGTTATCAAATGAATCATAAACTCCCATTAGTGAGGCAGCAATGGGAGAAAAGGGAACCCATGTCATGTGAAGACGACTCAAGGCATCCAAAAATGAATATTTCTTACTTGAGTTGAATAACTCAATAGTCACAGTGATGCAGGAAGCTCTTTCCATACAGCCCCAATACCACGGTCATGCCTTTAACCTGCACAATAAACACTTCTATAATTAACCTCTAGTGTAACATTAGAGTCATGTCTGAGACAAACTCTCCCGCTCTCAGTCTTTGCGTCTCTTCTGTGGGATTGCTGAAGGTCCATGAATTAGTATGCCACAGGGAATAATCTAACAGGAAGGGGATTTATTAGCATATGCCTGTATATTTCTTGTTATCATTTGAAAGTCTTAATGATAAGCATTCACTTCAAGTTTTATAGGTTGTAATCTGACACATGTAAATAAAACTTAAAATTCTTGAAACAAAATCATAAAAGTAACATATCGCAATCAAAGAGCAGATGTTTGTGGCATCAGGCTGAATAGAGATGGCCTCACTTTAAGAAAATGACAATAGAATACAAATTATGTGAGTATCTAAAAAGGGTAATTTCATTAAAAACATGTCAAAATATGGCTTTATAAGAAAACTAAAAAATTAAAGAGATATTTACCCCCTAGAAAAGAATCTATTCATGATGAATTAAAAAGTTCTATGATATGGGATTCCCCTTATATGCTGTAAATATCATTGGTTAATAAAGAATCTGTCTTGGGCCTGGAAGGGTAGAATAGAGGTAGGCAGGGAAAACTAAACTGAATGCTGGAAGAAAGAAGGTAGAGTCAGGGATAAGTCATGTAGCCCTGCCAGAGACAGACACCCAGACAGAATCTTGCCGGTAAGTCACAGCCATGTGGTGATAGACAGATTAATAGAAATGGGATAAATTAAGATGTAAGAGCTAGCCAATAAGAAACTAGAGCTAATGGACCAAACAGTGGTTTAATTAATACAGTTTCTGTGTGGTTACTTCAGGGATGAGCAGTTGGGAGCAAACAAGAGGCCTCCTACAACAGTTCTACAATGTAATAAAGAGTTTTGGGTTGCTTGGCTGTATTAGTTTTCCTTTTGCCATGCCAATATATATTGACAAAAGCTGTTTAAGGGAGAGGGGGATTGTTTGGGCTATAGTTTAAAGATACAGTCTATTATGGATAAGAAGTCTTAACTATGGGAACGTAAAATAGTTGGTCACAGTGAAACTGTAGTGAAGAAACAGACAGAGGAATGTTGGAACTCAGCTAACTTTCTCCTTCTTTTGCAGTCCAGAACCTATTTTAACCTAATCACTGTGATTAACTTAATCACCATAATCACTTACAGGCCTACCATGAAGCTAATATAACCTAGAGTATTCCTTACTGGCATCCACAGAGGCTAGCCTAATCTATACCATCCCTCATAGGCACACCCAGAGGCCAATTTAAATTAGATAATTCTTTGCTGGAATGTACAGAGCATAATCTAATCTAGACGATCTTTCTCAGATTAGGTAGAAGCTATCCTATTCTACAAGTTTATCTATAATGTGACTCTAAATCCTGTCAAGTTGATAGCGATTTTTAATCACCACAGAAGTGTTAATATAGCAGCACCTAGACAGTTATTTCTTAATTAGTTTCCTTTTTTCCCCTTTTGTATATACAAATTTAGTTGCAAGTATTCTTTGCAGATAGCCATTGGTCTGGTTCAGGGCCTCTGATTTCTGCTTCCCTATTGATGCTGGGCCCTCACTGGGACTCCTCTTTCGAGTTCCTGTTGTTGCCCTGGGTCTTGGGGATCCTGCAGCTTTGGGTCTGCAGGAATGGCCCCTTTGCTGCCTCCCACAGATCATAAATGGGGTGGCCGCTGTGGTGGTCCAATTCATAACCCTGGTTCTAGGCCTGGTTAGCCCATCAGCCCTCGGTGTTTTCACCCCCAGAGTGAGTTCTCCAGCATTGCCCAGCCTAGTTCACCCCGTACAGCAATGAGCAAAGAGTGAGGCCTGTTGTCTTTTCATGCCCCATACCTTGAGCACTAGTGATAGCTCTACAGTGTTTCCAGGTGAGGTCCAGAGGCCATTCTTCTAAGCACTGAAGCTAGTGAGGGGCAGGAACAGCCCTTCTGCTCTGTGACCACAGGGCTGTCTCTCTCACCCACCATAAGTGGCAAGGTGGAAGGAAGGAAGGAAGGAAGGAAGGGAGGGAGGGAGGGAGGGAGGGAGGGAGGGAGGGAGGGAAGGAAGGAAGAAAGGAAGGAAGGAAGGATGGCATCTCTCCCCAGCCCACACCACCATATGGGCCAAATCTCCCACACTCATGTTTCCTAGGTGGTTCACTTATATCCATGTCAATAGGGTCAGCTCAGTTGTGTTGCCCATGCAAGGTGCAGGGCACACTTTCCCTGCAGCTGGTAGGCAGGAGGGTCAGCTTCTTTGTTCACCACAGGTGGCAGAGGCAAGGGGAAAGGCATCCTTCCCTGCCTTCACCACCACATGACAGATAAGAGGGGTGTGGCCAGAAGTCTATGTCCATATCACCCCCGAACTCGCCCCCATCTCATCTATCTTAATGAGGTTCTTTATGACTTCTACTTCCTACTGTTGAAAAGCTTACTAGCGGTTTGGTTTTTAGTAAGTCTAATCACCAACTAATGTAACATTAATAACTAAATTTAAAACAAAATGTTTATCTAGCAAACCTAATATTTGTCAGTATCTGGTGAGTTTGCAATTTATTTTGAATATTTTGTAAAAACTCTGTCTCATCTTTCTGATGAGACTTATGGGATATAAGTAGCCATCAGCTTTTTCTTTTGTGAGAATATATATATATATATATATATATATATATGCTCGTGATTTAATATGACAATAGAGAAGTACCATCTAAACACTTGAACAGAACTTGAAACTCTTATACAATATACCTGTTACATTATTATTCTTTCTTCTCTATAAGTTTTCATTGATATGATACTTTAATCCATTTTAAAGAGCTCTATCTCATTTATAAATTTATTAACTTAAAATAATTTAAATTTAGTTGTTGTTGTATGACATGTATGGTACTAAGAAATAGAGACTCACAGTGACCTCAGCAAATGTAATACCTGTAGAATTTATATACCTTTATAAGTTTAAGTTAAATTCTGTCTCCAATGTTTTTGCTTTTAAATTGGTTTTCATAATTTTTTATTTATTTATTTATTAAAGATTTCTGTCTCTTCCCCACCGCCGCCTCCCCTTTCCCCCCCCTCCCCCAATCAAGTCCCCCTCCCTCGTCAGCCCAAAGAGCAATCAGGGTTCCCTGCTCTGTGGGAAGTCCAAGGGCCACCCACCTCCATCCAGGTCTAGTAAGGTGAGCATCCACGAAACTGCCTAGGCTCCCACGAAACCAATAGGTACAGTAGGATCAAAAACCCATTGCCATTGTTCTTGAGGTCTCAGTAGTCCTCATTGTCCACTATGTTCAGCGAGACCGGTTTTAACCCGGGCTTTTTCAGACCCAGGCCAGCTGGCCTTGGTGAGTTCCCTATAGAACATCCCCCTTGTCTCAGTGTATGGGTGCACCCCTCGCGGTCCTGAGTTCCTTGCTTGTGCTCTCTCTCCTTCTGCTTCTGATTTGGACCTTGAGATTTCAGTCCGGTGCTCCATTGTGGGTCTCTGTCTCTGTCTCCTTTCATCGCCTAATGAAGGTTAATATTCAGGAGGAAGCCTATATGATTTTCTTTGGGTTCTCCTTCTTATTTAGCTTCTCTAAGAACCCGAATTATAGGCTCAATGTCCTTTATTTATGGCTAGAAACCAAATATGAGTGAGTACATCCCATGTTCCTCTTTTTGGGTCTGGAAAGCAGTGGGGAGGTTTCTCAGGAAATTCGGGATCAACCTACCCATAATTTTTATTTTACATCAACAATTATCTGTAGACTACAGGATCTTTTGTTAAATAATTTCTAATGAATAAATGGTGCATGTGTGTGTGCATGTGCACATATGTGTGTATATATTTATGTGTGTGCATGTGTGCAAATGTATGTGTGTGTATGTGTGTGTGCGCTCACTCATGCATATGCATGTTTACGCAGGTACCTATAGAGTCCAGATAGTCTTTAAAGGTATGAAGAGTTACTGGCAGTTGTGAGCATTCTAATATGGATGCTTGTAGCAGGGACTCTTGGCTCTATACCATCCCTGTGTCCCTACAATGTTTAGAACTAATCTGAAAAAAAAAATTCAAAAACTTTTAAGACAAAAATCTGAACCATCAGTGCCTTAGATCTCACTCAAAATATTTCAGCAAAAAGCATTTACAATCCTGATTTGTCAAAAGACAAATGCACCAAAAGTTTTTCTAGTTTTCTTCCTTTTGATATATGTTGCTGTGTTTGCTTTGTTAAAGCTCAGTGGATAAAATGACTGACATATAAACTGGTGGAAGTGTGGATGTGAGAATCCATCCATGGGCATCCTCTTTGGAAAGGAACTCAGCTCTGTAAATATAATGACAGTCAGACACTTACTCAGTGTTGAGAATCTCACATGGAAAGCATTTTATTCATAGAGCTGTTTTATTAGTGTCCTATAGTTGTCAAGGTTATTTTATGGAAATGACATAAACTAAGCATTAATTATCTGTATGCTGCATAAGAAAAGAATTTAGCATGTAATCCCATGAACAGCAGACCAATTATTCTTTGAATCAATACTGGAAAGCCAGCTGGTTCTTTTCTTAATTGGCTATGAATACATTGACAGGTTAGAATCATCCTCTTCTGTATGTCTATTAACTCTTTGTTTTCATATTTATCTTGAATTGTTAATTTTGACCAAGGATATTTTATTGACTTATTATTAAGTTCAAAACATTTTGTCTAAATGTATTGCCTTCACAGAATATATAGAATATTAATGAATTTTTTCTACAGAGGTTTATTTTAGGTCTGCTTCATATTTTATATTGATTAAAAGTCTCATTTTAGTACTTTGGAGTTCATGTTAAAATGATAAAGTTGTTATAGTTTTCATGATACGGAATATCCCAACATGATTTGTGCAGTATAGTATAAAAATTTGCTACCAATTCTATGGTACTAAACATGTTTCAGTTGAAAAATCATTGTATTTTCATTACAGTGATTATGCTACTGGTTTCTGACAAGAAAAATCTAGAATTAATTTGACGTGACTTTTGGTCTTGGAATAGGAGAGGCTGTGATTAATTAGAAGAAGTTTAAGTCAATGATGGAAGGAAACACAGTGAATAGAGTGGCTTCAATGCATTTCAGACCTAAGTAGGGAATAGCAACCAGAGTTCTGTGTTCTGTAATGACTCTTTAGTAGCAAGCATATTGATACTTCTAGTGCTCAAAATTTAACAATGAAATTAGTCCCTCCCACTTACAAATGTTAGAAAATTAGTCTGTTCATATCTTAGGGTCAGACTTCCTTTTATTGGTACAATTTAAGGATCATTTTTTTGGATGGTAGCATAATGATTTTCAATTTTTATTTCAGTCATGGTATTCTTGTAAAAATAAATATATTAGACTTAGAAAAGCACGCATGCATGCACAAAGACACAGACACACATGCACATGCCTAAATAGTTTCTGACCTGCAACTGTGATTCCCCTTGGGGAAGGTCTATACTGAGAAGCTCTAACACTAAATAAGAAGGTGATGGCTTTTTATAAAAGTAGTCTGTGTCAGCTTGTTATAACAAGCACTTTAAATGCACTGTTGTATTTAGTCCTTACAATAACCCTGTGAGGCAGTTTTATTGTCAGCATTTTTCAAATGAGCTGCTTGAACATCAGTGACCTGTCCACAGTTTAAGCAAGTTAGAAGTGAAAAGCTCAGACTATTTATTAGTCTGCTCCCAGGCACATACTCTTGTATCTTCTTACATTCTTCAGTGTGTTTTCCACCTTGTAAAGCTACTGCTCCACACTGAGCACTGCACATCCCCAGTTCTTAGCTCCCCAGATTCTGATTTTGCTCCACACTCTCACTCAGCATGTATTACTTATTCCAGTCTTCCTCTTGGTTGCTGCTATAATGCTTCACGACCTCTGTGACATGCAACTGTTACTCTTTCCAGACATCTAAATCTGGCTCTCCTGACTCATAACCCTCATGAACTCATGTATTCCCCATTCCACCAATTATCCCACACGCTTATTTCATATTCACCCCTGTGTTAACACAGAGGAAGAAGACTAATGTTGATGTAGAAGTTATAGAATCCAGCCATTGTAATATGATCAATTCGATAATACATATCCACTAGGTACTCAATATCTGTCCCTTAGATGATTCCAGATATGCTGCCATAAATTGGCATTTATGACAGAACATGATTGTATCTATCAATGTCCTGGTTGTCCAGTAGTAGAACTATAGTAAGGAAAAAATGCTGCCAGCATTAATCTCACAGTACTCAAAATATTAATGCTCCAGTGGTCACAGCTTTGAGGCTCAGATACTTGTCGTTCCAGAAGATGTGTTGTTTTTGTATGGCAGTTTCAAGCTATTGTAGGCAAAACACACAATGCTATGGATGTTTCTCCGAGCAAGTGGATGTGTCTCATACTATCTTCCTCTAATGCCATTAAACTATTCTGATATCAAATTACCTTTCTACAATCCTATGCTTATTTAGTTACCATCAAATTATAGTTTGATTTTCCACTTAGTTCTTCCTACAGGCTAACATCTGCTGCTAATGTAGATGATAAATATCACTGATATTTGTACAATGATTTTTCAGATCACCAGATAGAGTAGCCTTTGGGTATTATTTGGTATTTCTTTTGCTTCCTTTCTTTGTTCTCTCGTTTATTTCTCACTATTACTCCTTCCTCCCCATCTTTCTCCTCCCTCTCCAAATCATTGTCCCCCCTTTATCCTTATTTTTCCCTTAGTGGTTTGAACATGGTCTTACTGTACAGCCCGTTGTGTGTGTGACCCTCCTGCCTCAGCTTCACAAATGCTTGGATTACAGGTATGTACCTCCATGCCTGGGTAATTTGACTTTTATGTTTCTTAAATATATTTTTATTATTTAAAACATTTAAAAATTTTAAATATATTGTGGTTATGATCTCCCCCTATGTTCATCCAGATCCTCTCCTTCTCTTTATTCACCCAATATTTTCTTTCTCAATAAACAAACCAAAAACCCAATGCACCAAAAATGCCCAAAACCTAGAAAACAAAATCAACATCATCCAAAAAGCAAAGCAAACAAAAAGCAAACCCCCCCTTCAAATTGCAACAAAACAAAAGCACACTCCCAAAACCTGTGAAGTATAGTATTTAATGGTTGGGTTCTTCTGAGTATGAGATCTACTCTAGAGTGGTTGATGTACCAAGTGCCATTTCATTGGAGAAACCTGATTTTTCTTCTCTCAGCATGTATAAATGACAGTCATGTTGCTAACCTTTACCTTAATGGCTAGGTTTACATTTATCCTTTAAAATATAACAAAGTAAAATGTAAGGTAAAACAAAAGCAATCACATAGAAGTCAAACAAGACAGACCAGCCAAAGGAAAAGGGCACAAGAGAGGGCACAGAGTCAGAGACCCACACTTTCACACTCTCAGCAATCCCATAAAAACACTAAACTGGAAGCCATAATTTAATCACAGAGGACCTGATGCATGCCTGTGAAGGTCTTTTGCATGCTGCTTCAGTCCTTGTTAGTTCCTATGAGCTTACTCATGTTGAGTTAGAGGATCTGGTTTTCTTAGTGGTCTCCATCCACTCTGGCACTTATTCTTTCCTCCTTCCCAAGTTCTGAGGGAAGGGATTTGATGGTGATACCTCAATTAGGGCTGAGTGTTCCACAGTTTCTCATTCTTTGCACATTGTCTTTCTGTGGGTCTCTATATCTGTTCCCATTGGATGCAGAGAGAAACTTCCCTGTTGATGGATGAACAAGATGCTGACTCAGGAATATAGCAGAATATCATTACCAGTCATTTTATCACTGCATTTCTTTCTTATTTTTTGACTAGTATCATTTGGTCTTACTTGAGGCTGTATAGTCTTAGGTTCATGGTCGCCCAAGCTGTGTTGGGTATGGATTCTATCTAATGGAGTGAGCTTGAAGTTAAATCAGTTATTGGTTGGTTACTTCCATAAGCTTTAAGTTGCCATTGCTGTAGTATATCTTGCAGACCATATACCATTGTAGATAAATGGTTTGTGGCTGATTTGGTGTTTATGTTTCTCATTTAATAATGTATAGAATACCTCCTGATAACAAAGACTGTAGAACATATGGTGAAGATTCTGCATAGGTACCAGCTTGACTTCTACATGTTCAATAAGTTGTGTTGCTGATGTCTTCAGCAATGGGTCTTGCTGCCAGATTTTAGAGAGCAATATATTGTCTCAGAAACAGCCTGCATTAGTGGGAATTCTGATGAGGCCCCTTTAGCCAACAACTCAATTAGATGCAACCAAAGCCAGTCCTGGAAGCTTTTTTTTTTTTTTTTTTTTTTACAAGAGATGGCTAATTTGGTCTCTTTCTCACCATTATTTGGTGATTTCATTTGAATTGTCTTTACATATGTACACAGTATTATATATTTATCTGTATTATCTTTCCATATTAGCTCTCAAATGTCCCTTGATTTTAGCTGTCTCTCCACCTGGTAATTTGACTGTTCTTAAATCACTCTGCACTTTAATATTTGCTGATATAACTTTTCTGCCCTGCACATCAGTTCCACTGAAATTATAAATTAGGATTTGCATGCCTTCTTCCATGCAAGGTGGGGATCTTTAATTCTCTGATAATCTGTTTCTCTGACCACTAAGAATAACTTGAAAATTTCCAGTTACATCCAGTTTTTTTTTTTTTGGTTTGTTTTTGTAAATGTCAGGTTGACAAATGGTCTGGATCCTAAAAACCTGCCATGCGTGTGTGTGTGTGTGTGTTTGTGTGTGTGTGTGTATATGCGTATGAGAGAGTGCATATATTGTTATGAAATTAGAAAGAGAATCATGATGGGGAAAGGTATATGGGGCAGGGGAAAGGAAAAGAAAAGAGAAAGGACAATTGGTTGTATGGTACATGATGGCAGAAGCAGGTCTATTGTAGAGAATGAGAAAAGAGGTCCAGAAAGAGGAGGCAGAGGAATAAGAGGAGTGGGCATGAATACAAACAAAGTACATAATTAAAATACTGCAATGAAACATTACTTTGCATGCTACTTGAGAAACACAACTGAAGTGGAAAGCACATATTTCTTAAACAGGGCAGAGCCTCTGAAGTGAATCCCCTAATTGAGGACTTCCTCTAACATTCATTCTCTTCTCTTTGTGGTACCGGGAATGATCGAATCTTTCTAGACCCAAATTTACTTTACCTGCTTTAAGAAAGGACTGAGCTTCTCTTTGTTACTCCTTCTTGAGTTGATCTTTTTCTTTGGCCTACTATGTACCTACTACCCACCCTAAATGATTGTCATTATTTGGATGTCATTCTGAAGCCTAGAAACAAAGCTTATCTAAATTGACTGGCCACGTAGCTGGTTCTTGGACTGCATGATAGCTCTACTTTGTCCTATATCTTTGGACTTTTGATTGAGGGATTTTGATAGAGAAAGAAACACTGAAAATGACACCTCTTGACCATCTTGGATGTGACAGGTCTCCGAATGTGCTTCTCTGGTGTCCCATATTGATAGAAATGCATGTAATATTGTATTCTAGTCATACTTTGGTGTATGGATGAAATCTCCACATCTTTTGAAATATGTTTCCTGTACTATTTTCTCATCCTCACTCATGTGTACAGTTAGATTCACTTTCGTAGCACTTTTATTTTTTCTGTATGGTCCTATTTCTTTTCCCATTCTAGTGGCCCTATATTCAAGATCATTAATTTTAGTGGAGAAAGAAGTTAACTTAAGGTATGTCAAGTCAGCAAAAGAATCTATACCACTTAAGATCAATAAAGAAAAGGATAAAAATGAATTGAATAGGGAAAGGGAGGGCATTTTAATCAATGGACAAATAATTAAAACAGTGCTTAACAACCTGAATTATGAGCAACCACTTGGCTCCATAATTAAGTTAACTGGCTCATAATGGAGTTCATTTATTTGCTTATTTTTGAGTCAACATTTATCCTATCACACAAGAGCTGAGTATTTGCAACTGAAGCCAGATAGCATGTAAACTATAAAACATTTACTATGTGGCATCTTATTGAGGATAGAGAATGGAGTTAAGTGAATAGTGAAAGAGAAGAAAGAAGGATCACTGTAAAATTTTATAGAAAATTTCCAATAAATATTTGGCAGGTTTATGTGTCCAAATCCATTCAATATTTGGAATAGTTTTCTACTTTGAGCTCCAAAGTAAATGTCAAGGAAAAACAACCATATTTTAGTCTTCAAATTTGCAAAATAATATATTCCTTTCAGCAAATTGCTTGAGATGGCTAATATTGACTATCAACTTGAGAAGATCTGGAGTTACCCACGGAAAACATCTGTGTTCGCTTGTGAAATATATTCTTGACCATATTAATTGAAATATAAAGAGTCATCTGAAATGGAGGTGGCACCTTCAGCAGGGCCAAGGTATAATAAAGCCCTAGGGAAAAGCCTCTTTTCTTTTCTTTTCTTTTCTTTTTTTTTTTTTTTTTTTGCTGCTAGTTCATTGATTCTTCAGCCATTGCAGCCACTGTTGCCACTGTTATTTTCATCCTTTTCTGATAACAGAACCCAGATTATTCATGTTTACCTCCCCCTAGCATCATTGAGATTCTAGACAACATTCTGATCATCTATATAATTTCACCGATGAATTACCTCATTGCTTGTCTATTTCAGCACTAAAAACAATAAACAAAAAGAAATCTCATCTCAGCCTTTTTTTTTTTTTTGTGGAGGACATACCTTTAATCCTTTCCTTAAATAATGAAAAGAGCCTTGAAGCTGACTGAGAGTTTCTTTTTATGACCTATTGAGAACTGTTTTTCCAATAAGAACAAAATGCCTTTATCAATATTAATTTTCTCTCTTATTGATGATGATATGAACAATTTATTATTGTAATGAATACAAATATTTTGAGGACACAGACAAGCTTCTGACGTGCATGCTGAGGGGAAAGGGCCTATCCAGGATGTTTAACAACTGGCTCAGGAAGCTGTTCACAATGTCTACACGTTTGCTCTTTGTGAGTTGATTTAATAGCACATTTACTAGAAAGATGGAATACATATTAAAATGGCATGCAGTGTACATGTTTTGATAAATTATTAAGATAAGAATTTGTGTGCATCTGTGTGTACTGACCTAGAGAATTCACAGGCATATAGTAGGAAGTAAGTATCTTGGAGAATGTAGAGGTTTATTCTTTTGAATAGGAGACCCAAGAAATACATAAGCCATTTTTCATCAAACTAAATGAAAAGAAGCTGGAATTGAGATGTTTTTCTTTCTTCTACTTAGGTGCATATTTCAGGTATAATTATTACCCAAAGGAGCTACATTAAATAGCTGATTTCGGTTGGCCAAGCAAAAAGAATTTCATATTTCAAAGTTCAGTTGGAATAGGCAATGGCAATTTATGTCTTTTCTGCTAGTGAAACAAGGAGATTTAGGAAGAATATTAGATGGAATGATAGCTTAAAATCTCTCAATATTACTAATAAAATTGTCAACTTTGAAAACTAAGATGGGAAGTAAGGGAATTTCATAAAATACATAAGACTGGAGTTGATAATTTTTTTCTACCTTAGCAAATTCATTGCTTCTATTTTCTTTATGAGGTTTGTTTTGTAGGATATTTTTTTATCCCTCTCTTGATGTGGGATGAGGGGAATCCTCTATATGCTATGTTTTATTGCCATTGGTTAATTAAGAACCTGCTTGTGTCCAATGTCTTACAGAATATAGCCAGGCTGTAAAAGATATAAAGAGAAAGATGGCAGGGTCAGTGTGAAGCCATATAGCCGCTGCTGGAGACAGACACCTCCGCTGGAGCCTACCGAAATTTTGCTGGTAGGCCATGACCTTGTGGTGATGCACAGATTAATGGTGATGAGTTAGTTTAGAATATAAGAGTTAGCCAATAAGAAGCTAGAGATAATAGGCCAAGCAGTGATAATTGATACAGTTCCTGTGTGGTTATTTTGGGCTGGGCAGCGGGAGCGAAAGAGCAGCCTTCTTACTATATTCTTTCTTCTCTATTTCTTTATCTCCAGACTCTCTACCTTCTTTAACACAAGTGAAATTTACTGACTTATGTATACATGCACTATGACCACTTTTTAGACAATAATATGACAATGCAGCATTTGGATATGGTTGGTAAGCAAATGCTATTTTAGCCTAGCTGTTTCTATTGTTTTCTAGTCTCATAGCAGATTTTGCATCTTCAACAATTTAATCCGTGATTCTCCAAATAGCACTCTCAGCTCAGGAGTTGGATATTATTGTTATTTGAGGGCTTGGGGGTTCAGTACTATGCATGAAGAAATTAGTACTTCTTAATACTTCTTTAGTTCTAAACAAAAGAAGACCAGGAGAAAGAAATGAAAGGAAGTAAAGGGTTCTCATTTAAAACAGAAGGACAGTGATGAAACAATACCCAGATAGACCCCAGTGGAAAAATATTATATTACGGTGGGCACCTTTCAGCCAAGTGAATTACTATAATATATTCTGAGACATTATTATCAAATGTTGACTATATTAAGTGTTTTTCAGGCTAGTTTCTAAAAAGTTAAGAACATCCAACAAGTCTAGATGTAAGGTTCTGGTCTTTGTGTCACCATTAACTCTACAGAAACATTTTACCAGTGTTTATTTTAAAAAAAAAAAGGAAAATCTCGACTGTATTTTTATTTTTTATTTCTAATTAACTTTTATTTTATGTGAATGTGTCTTGTCTATATGCACGTGCGTGCGCCATGTATATGCCTGATGCTCGGAGAGGCCAGAAAAGGGTGTCAGATCCTCTACAATTGAAAGCACAATTAGTTGTAAGCCCCTATGTGGGCACTGGGAATGGATCCTGGGTCTTCTGCAAGAACTACCAATACTGAGCCATTTCTCCAGATGCATGCTTGAGTATTTAAAGATATTATCAATTGCTTACTGAAAACTTAAAATGTTGTTGCAATACAACTGGAGTCGTGTTTAACAGGAATATAGAAAAAAAATAGAAAAGCCCTCTCTGCCTTTCTGGCACTAATATGCGGAGGATCAAATGAACGCAAGTAAATTATCAAAACAATCTTCAATGAGCAAATGAAATGTAGCCAAGAATTAAGGAAACAAGTGTGATGAATTAATGCCGATGTGCTAGACTCAGTAGCACTGGGAAGGTGATGTCAAACCTTAGAGCTGAAGAAAAGTTAGGAGTTAGACTGCAGTCAGAGAACTCCAGAAAGAGAGGAGCTGTGTGCAAAGCCAGAGGTAGAAGCAGCACCAGGTTTTCCAGGCTCACAGGCTAGGCTGACAATTTGATTCATTTTCCTTGTGAAAGTATTGAAACAATTTAATTGGGCTATTAGAAGGTTAAATGACCAGTTTTCATTAATCTAACTGCTAGACAGAAAATGGATTGGAAAGCCATAAAAATATGCACAGATTTTTAAATAGCATGGGAACGGCACAAATCCTAGGTGGAAAGATGGAGTCAGGGACTTGTTTGAGGTGTGCCTATGTCCCCATTAAAGTGACTGCTTGATGGACAAGTGGTTATACAAGAACTATCCCTGAACAAAGGAATGGTCTTAGCTTTCAGAGACACAGATACCTAAGAGAAATGTCAATTATTGTTGGGCCCATATTGGTTTCCTAGAACTGTGGTAACAAAGTCTAACAAAGCAGGTGGTTTAAAGAAAGGAACTGTGGAGCCAGGTGGTGGTGGTGCACGCCTTTAATCCCAGCACTCGGGAGGCAGAGGCAGGCGGATCTCTGTGAGTTTGAGGCCATCCTGGTCTACAAGAGCTAGTTCCAGGACAGACTCCAAAGCTACAGAAAAACCCTGTCTCGAAAAGCCTAAAAAAGAAAACATGGAACTGTGTTCTTGAACAGTTGCAGAAACATTAAATTAAATTCTATCACATGGGATGTAGAAAGATTGGTTTCTTTTGCAGACTGTGAGGAGGGATATGCTCTGTGCTATTGTCTAGTTTGTTGTAGTTTACGGCTGCCTTTGGTGTTTCATTGTTTCTGGAAGCATTTCTAGGATGACTTCCTTTCTCTTCTCAGGGTATTTTCACTCTTTGGCTTCACAGACTTCTTTCTGTTTATGCCTCTGTATGCAAATATCCCCTTTAATAAGGACAGTAGTCATGGTGGAATTTGGACCCATACTCTGAAATGAGCCCATTCTAATTAATTTCAAATGTAACAATTCTGTTTTCATAATCTGAAATTCTGTTGGTTAAAGCTTCAACACAAAAATTTTTAGAGGAACACAAAGTCAACCCATTAAAGAGCCCTCCATCCTTCTTTGGATGTGAGCCATGTTATCTTATGCAGCAGATTGACTAATAACTCTGCGTAACCAAACCCTGAGTGCACTTGCCTGTTGTGGAAACTGACAGAGGGATGCTATCACCCTCCCTTTCAGACTTTCCTAATGGCGATAAGTGACCAGAAACTTCCCATTTGATCATACTGGTTGTCTTTCTCCCAATAACTTCCCTGCTCCATCTTGAGTTGTCAAAAAAAAAAAAATTGCAGGCTCGTTTTAAAATATATAGAGAACAATTGCCAGACCTCTCTTGAAAGGGATTCAGACAATTCCTTTGGAGCATATTCAGGAAAAACCTATACCTGAAAGGAAAATGTGATGACTTGTGCCATTTCCTCCTCAAACATATAGCAATTTATATAGTATCAAGTTTACATCAGTCAGCACAAGTAATCTAGAGATTCTTCAAGTACCCTTGAGACTATGCATAGGGTCTATGAAAATGCTAAGCCATTTTACACAAGGGCCTTACACATCTATTAGTTTGGAAACTTCAATGAGAGGGGCAGCTTCTGGAATCAATTTGCCATGAATACTAAGGGAACAGTGTGTAAGTATAGAGTATAGAATCAGCCATAATTCCACTACCTAAAATAACTAACATATACAATGAAGTCCAACGTATTAAAAGCAAAGGTCATGGGCATGGAAAGATAGCACAGCTGTTAAATGAACGTACTGCTCTGGCAGAGGACCTGCGTTCTGTTCCCAGCGCCCATCTCAACTCTAACTCCAACTCCAGGGAATCAGATACATTCTCCCGTCCTCTTTGGTAACCTGCACTCACACAGGCTTGCATCTCTCCCATATATATAATTGCATATACCATAAATCTTAAAAATAAAATCCTCTGTATAAACAGTTTATATTTTGTCTTTTCAGCTGAATGCTGTTATGAATCTTCTAAGATACAACAACATGTTTCAATGCTATGTGATTTTTTTCAGGGACTAAACATATGATATCTTGTTACCAGATAACTTATAATTCATTTAGTCATTTTCTTGGGTTGCTACTTGAATGATTTCTATGTTCATATTAAATTAGACACAAGGACGTTTGTGCATAAATCTCATGTACTGCTCTAATTATTTCTGTGTACATTCCTAGAGGTAGGACTGCAGGCCATATTTCTAAAGCTGTTGATATTTACTGCAAATATAAGTCCCCTAAAGGGTGATTTATGCGATGCCCGGTGTCAAATAATACTTATTTTGCTGATCCCTTGTCGACATGGAACAGACAGAACATAAATTCTAAATTGGA
Organism: Alexandromys fortis; assembly: GCF_014885135.2. Classification (NCBI taxonomy): domain Eukaryota; kingdom Metazoa; phylum Chordata; class Mammalia; order Rodentia; family Cricetidae; genus Alexandromys; species Alexandromys fortis. The sequence continues at coordinate 4,100,259 of NW_026067928.1, forward strand.
GGGCAGAATATTTCTTTGCTGATTTTATTTGCTTTTCTTTTTCTGAACCTTTAGGAAATGCTCTCTTTGTGTTTTAGCAAATTGTACTTCATATTTCATGTCTATTTTAAAATAATGTCTTTATCTTATGTTTCGTTGATTTATAAAAGTTCTTTATCAATTCCTTACAAAACAATTTGTGTTTTTCCAGAAAGTCCTATGCCTTTTAATTTTGCTCATAGTTTGATTTTAAATACAGAAACTTAATTCTTATGGTGTTCAATGTGTGAGTATTTAAAAAAATGGTTTTTATCTTTGATTATTTGCCTTATAATTGCTTTATCGACCCTAAACCTGTTAAATCATTTTATTACTTTTTGTTGTTAATTTCCTTCTGAATTCACACATTTAACTTCTTAGGCTGCCTAGCAATCATGTTTGCATATAGAATAAGGAAGGGAACATCTTTATTGCATTCACATAAAGGTTTAGACAACAAGCATATCTAAATTTTATATCACATGATCATTCTCCTGCCTGAAAGCTTGTTTTTTCATTAACTAGTTATTTCAAAATATTTTAAATTGTGTATATGTGCATGTCTATGTGTGAAATGGACATGTCAGTGCAGGTTATGTGAGTTCAGAAGGTCAGACGCCCTGGAACAGGAGTCGCAGGTGGTTATCAACAGCCGAATGCAGCTGCTGAGGACTGAACTTGGGTCCTCTGAAAGAGTAGTCTGTCTTTTTGACCACTAAGGCATCTCTTCAGCCCGAACACATACGGACCCTTCAAGTAACAGATTTGGGTTACACTCTCAGGGAAGGACCTTCCACATCTTTCATCTTTGTGATCGTCAGCTTTACATTTATTGTAGCTTCTAGCTGCTGATAAACATTACTTCTTGTTCTTTGTCGGTAACTTAATTAAAAAACTCCAATTAACAGTAAGTCCTATAGAACTGACTTATTTTGCTCAGACGGCTGAATACTCACACCACACCCCTGTAAGAATTCTGGCACAAAACTGTATTTTGACCCTGGGAATGGCTACAAAGTGGAGAGCCCGGAAATGGTCGATTTGACAGATGAAAACAGAATGGTCATAGGCTGTAGAAAATCAGCCACCAATCAAGGAATCATTGAGTTGCTTTCTATTCTTACCAGGTACGAGGAGGTTGTACAGAATCTGAGAATGATGTTCCTCTTCTGAAGACTCTCTAGTTAGTATATGGTCTAAAGAATGCCAATACTTGCTGTAGAATTTTAATAACATTTGCATGGTTTGACATTGGTTCATTGAACATTACTGCCACTGTTTTCTCAATGACAAATAATTCCAAGAACCCTTAGTTAGATGGTGGTTTGTTCTTCTTTTTCATTTTGTTTTGGTTTTTGTTGTTTTCTGATACAGGGTTTCTCTGTAGCTTTGGAGCCTGTCCTGGAACTCACTTTGTAGAACAAACTGGCCTCAAGCTCACTGAGATGCACCTGCCTCTGACTCCTGAGTGGTGGGATTAAAGGCATGTGCCACCACTGCCCAGAAGAGGACTGAAAGGATGAGAGGAATTCATTAGTGCCATGGCCACTTCTAACTTCAAGGAATGCTGGGAAATCTTATTTTAGTTATGATGAAAGAACTGGAGTTCTGTGATTCAGGTGGACAGCGAGAATGGATGCAGGTGGGAAAAGCTAATAACTTTTACCCTGGTGACATCAAAGACTCAGAAGCAAGCAGCATGCATGATCAAGTGGAGGTGGAGCTATAGCTGAAAAAAATAAACTGAATTCTAAAAGAATATGTAGGAGGCATCTCTGTGCTAGAGGGCTATGTGAGTTTTTGACGATCAATTATAACGATCAACTTTTTCTCATTGTTGGGACTGATTCCTACTTAAAGATTAATTTTTGGAGCTGAATTCTGCATAAAATTATTGCTGCAAAATTGCTTTAGAAATTAGAAAAAGTAGCCCTTGTCTTAGTCTGCACTCTCTAAAGTCCATAAAGAAAGGACTCAGCCTCTTTCCGTCTTATGCACAACAGCTTACAGGGCAAGGAAAACCTCATTTCTTGATCTTTAAAAATTGTTTATTTATTCTTTGATTTATGTGCACAGGTGTGTATGTGCATGCGTTTATGTGCACTCCATCTGTTCAGGGGTCCATAGAACTTTAGTTAAAGGAGGTTGTGAATTGTGTTATTCTGGTGCTGCTGACCAAACCCAGGTCCTCTTGCGGAAGCAGTAGCACTCGTAAACACTGAGTGACCTAGCCAACCTTTACTTCCTCTGTTCTTCTTTCTCTATTGCTTCCAAAGATAAAAATGGAACTAACATTGGACAAGGCTATTTTCACAAACATTTTACACCTCCATTCCAAGGGAAGTTTCTGAGAAAACGTAATGCACACACAAATGTTTACAGGCATTTAGCACCTCCAGCAACTATAAAGTCGCATCTGTCTATAAAGAAAGAGTCTGCTCACAGTGCCATTTTCCAGAAGGCACTGATCAGTTATATTTAAAAGCAACGGGCTTCCAGTTCTGAATTTCAGGCTCTGAACACTGGTTTCCTGTCAGTTAATGCAGATAACACTTTTCTAAGAGACTCAGTTATACTGTTTAGATAGGTTTTTTTTTTTCTCTCCATGATTCTCACACAGAATTGTCTGCAGATTGTATGAATTGTGTGAGGTTTGAAGAGAATCAAAGTTGAAAGCAGAGCCCTATACCACTCTTGATATGGGAGAAAAGGGTCTCAGGAAAGCACAAATTTGCCAACAGACATAATTACTTAGTGCCTTGTATACAGTCATCCTGCCACAAGAAACCAGCACTCTATGACAGTATTGTCAACATATTATTTCGCCATTGCACCTAGATGTTAGATACTTAAAAAAATAGAAAGAAACCAACAGGAGGGCTTGTGTATAGTTAAGCTGTAAAATTCTTGCCAAGCATGTTGGTGGAACTGGCATTAATGCCCAATATTACATAAAACTGGGAATGGCGATAAATGACTATAACCCCAACATTATGGAGAATCAGAAGTTCAGGGTCATCACTAGATACATAATGAGTTTGAGATTAATGTAGGGTGCATAAAACTTTGTATCCAAACAAAGAAAACCAGCAGAACAATAAACATCTGATTGCAATATTTACCCACGCTTATAAATTGTAAATGTATAAAATTGATACATAGATCCTTTTTTGTGTGTCTCTCCCTGTCTGAGTGTCTCTGTTATCTGTTCTCTCATTCTTCAGTCTCTGGTTTGTCTGTCTGTTGTTCTGTCTGTCTGTCTTTGTGTTTGTTTGTGCACATGTGCATGTGTGTATATATGTCAAGAATTATAAATTGTAAAGCTAGCCTGCCTCAGTTTCACAGGTATTTTCAAAAGTTAGGACTCCCATGGGTAATGATGGAGAATAGTTTTTATTAAAGCAGCCAGGCCAACATACTTTGACCCAGCTTCTGAGACCCAATTTCCAGAGGAGGACATTGGGCCAGTGTCACCTGTCACCTGTATACACAGTAAGTGTCCTACAGGAGAGAAACCCTGAACTAAAGAAACTTGCATGTTTTAGGCTGGTTTGCCTAAATTTCCTCTCACAGAGAAGAGCTGTCTTGATTCAACTACACAGTTAACAGACTAGCCTCCAAAAGGAGGCATTGTCTCTATTTCACATGGCTGCTTCATAATACACACACACACACACATACACACACATATACATATAAACTACACAGATAAATGCATATATACATATTTAACTTCTATAATAATTTTATTTCCTTAGCTTAATGGTATGTACACTGTGCTTTTTACTCCTTAATTATCTGGGGATATGTTGTCCTAATTTAAAAATGAAGTAATTTAGATGATTTAGACAATTTAGTAAGTTAGACAATCAGCAAAATTTCTAGTGTTAAATATGGAAATAATTTTTAAAATGCTACTATTATCAGAAAAAAACTTTATTATTAGTGTGTAGATTCTTGTGTGTAGACCTAATGTCTTTCTGAGGTCAAATTCTGAAATTGACGTCTACATGTGATAGTTAGTGGTTATTTTTGAAAATTTTGTTAAATCTTGCCAAACTCTTATAAGAAAGATAGCTTCCATTCATATTTTTTCAACTTTCATTTCTTCTTTGACTGGTCCTTTCTTTCTAATTTTCCACCTCAAATTCTGAACCTGTACCTTTAATTGGGATCTTTCAGGGAGCGAAACACATAATAGTTTTTTCCACTCTTTCGTGTCTAGAACCAGTAGTGAGATAACTACAGGCATCCAGCAACTGCCTATCAAATTCCCTACTTTATTATGTAAGCCTCTGAAGTCTTGAGATATACTCACCCTTGACCCCAGAATTAAATTGTCTTAGTCATAGTCTGAGCTAGAAAGTGTGGACTTTCTCAGCAACATTCTACCCTGGAAAAGTGAAGTCTTAAAAGTAATGGAGATCCAGCTGATGTCCAGATAGGCTTTGAGAACAGAAAATGGACAAGGAACTTCTGTTTGTATTGTTTCAGAATTCAACATGTATGAATTAATAGTTTGATGTTGGCCCGAGAAAGGAGGATGGAGGGTGAATGTCAAGGGATAAATTCCACCATGGATTCATTATTGCTTTTACCTTGCAGGTAAATATGAGTGCAAATATGTCCTGCAAAGAAGTGGACAGAAGGGAAGTGGGGGAGACATTGAAATGGATCCTATGTTACAGTTACATAAGAGAAAGAGGTCTGGTCTGGTCTTACATAGTAGGGTGACTATGCATAACATGCTGTATATATTTAAAACCTAGAGCAATTTTGTTTACACGAAAAAGAAAAGAGAAACATTTGATATGATATTACATACTTCAAATATTATGCAACTGTATCGGTTGGTTTTGTGTGTCAACTTGACGCAAGCTCGAATCCCAGAGGAAGAAGCTTCAGTTAATGGACTGCCCCAATGAAATTCATCGATAAGGAATTTCCTCATTTAATGATCAATGTGGGAGGGCTCAGACCATGGTGGGTGGTGCCATCCCTGGGCTGTTTGTCCTGGGTTCTATAAGAAAGCAAGCTGAGCAAGCCATGGGAAGAAACCCAATAAGCAATACCCCTCCTTGGTCTCTGCATCATTTCCTACATCCTTTGTTTTTTTTAGTTCCTGTTCAGACTTCCTTCAGTGATGAACAGCAATGCTGAAGTTAAGCCAAATAAATTCTTTGCTCCTCAACTTGCTTTTTGGTCATGGTGATAGATACCCCAACTAAGAGAGCAATGTATACATGCACAGCAGCATCACATGGTACTCATAAATATACAATTCTACTCATCAGATTATAATTCATATATTTTATGTGAAGAAATAAGGATATATGAGGAAGATGCTTGTGTGATACCTGTTGAAAGTTATCCCTGTAGAGACAGGAGAGGAGGGAGCTGACTGTTCTGTCCTGCTCCCTATTAGGTAAGAAAGGCAGAAAGATTTGAGAGTCTCTCTGTCCTCTCGTCTCATTGGTGGAGTACTTTGAGGTAGAGAAATGGGTGAGAGAGAGTTAAAAAGAGGACTAGAAAGAGGCTAATTTTCATGGCTCTCAAATAGCATATTTATTAAAGTGGCAACCCAGGAAATACTAATTTGCACATAAAGAATACAGTCAGCATTTTGCATTAGCAAAAGTTTTGTTCTTTTAACTTCTCACTGCTCTGGTTTTTATTTTAATTACTCATGGTTTCTTATATTCATGATTTACTTCTAAAATACTTACATTTAAATGGTAAGCAATTTTGTTTATGCCCTTGTCTGGACTTTCAGAGAACAGAAAATGGACAAGGAACTTCTGTTTGTATTATTTCAGAATTCAACGTGTATGGATTAATAGAGTTTGATGTTGGCTCGAGAAAGGAGGATGGAGGGTGAATGTCAAGGGATAAATTCCACCATGGATTCATTATTGCTTTTACCTTGCAGGTAGAAGCTACAAATAGAGCGCAAATATGCAGGCAACATCTAAGATAAGAGCTTTGAAGAATTCAGAGTAGAGTGGAGAAATTGGCTAAACCACCCTGTAATTTTTATTTAACGATTTTGCACTGCACTGGGGGGAGAAAAGCTCTTTCTTAAAAGTTCTTTGTTCAAAGGGAAGGAGGCAGAGACAGAAGACATGCCTATTGTTTATGGTTGTTTGTTATTTCGTAGGGTTCATACACACTTGCACACACACATGTCTGGGTGCCGAATGGCAAAGGGAAGAGAAGAGAAACGATTATCTTGGGATTAAACTATAAAACAGACACTGGATCAGGGGAGAAAATGACTGGCAATCAAACCCCTGAGTGAATCCATAGTGCCTTTAATTCTCCTCTAATCAAAGAGCAGCACATGGCGGTGAGCGATGGCCCGAGCCTGGAGATTATGCAGAGGGTGACTTCATTCAGAGAGATCTTGGCATGCTTCCTAACCTCTTAGCCTGAGGGAGAATTTCTTAAATTTTATTTGTGTTCTTCACCTGAGAGAATTGATGTCTTCAAGAGAGCACAAGACAGAGGCTAAACAGACATGCAATAAAATTATCCTCGTTGGATGGGTCAGGAGCTGCCTGATAACTCAGGCTACGCCTACATCAATCACAGAGCAGCAGGGGCTGCATCATCAAGGAGACCTGAAGGTGGCAGGGCTTGCAGCTGTGAGTCTTAAATAAAGGTGCAGAAGGCAAATCCTTCGAAACTAAATCTCCAGCTGTGAATAATGACCTCTGTTCATTGTTTTGTGGGTCTTAAAATTTTAACAAGAGCTTTTTTTCTTCTTTTAAGTAAAAGGCAAATTACAAACTATTAAAGCGATAGCGTTGGTCTCCCCTGGAAAGGAAGCCACCTTTTACTTGCCATGATGCTCATCTGATCCTTAGGGGCTTTTGAATCTGAAATATGCAGAACTAGATGTGAAAGTGCAGAAAAGGAGCAGGACCAGAGGCAAGTCAGCAAGTGTATTTTTCTGTTTTCCTTAAAAAAGGCACATTCAGTGAGATCTGCAAGTCTGTGCTTCTAGATAAACGGATAAACAAATACCAAATTCTGTGGTACCCCATTTTCATTATTGCTCATTAGAGAGACCCAAGTTTACAAAGTGTGTTATATCTGCTTTCTAAAAAGCCAGGGCATCTTGTGGCCATCAGAATTTACAGAACTCTGCCCAATAGCTTCAACTGGATTAGATTTTAGTTCTGCAAACCGTCTTATCTCTTAAGAGCTAGGACCAGAAATTAAATTATAAATTGATATTATCAATAGCAGAAATGTTATCTTGAGCCCTGGAGGCCAGAGGCTGATTGAATCTCATTCATCACAGACGGCTTTGTGGGTGATGGCTGTGTCTGGGTGTGAGGCTACGTTTAAGTGTTGCAACTAGTAGGCTGGTTAGCTGAGCTGGTTAGCAGACAGGGCTGTTAGCAACTTCAACAGAATCCCTGGTTTGCTACAGGCCAGTTAGCATTTCTTGGTTTAGCAACAACCTACAATAATCTTTCTGAGCATATGTGAACATACTATATCCCATCAATGATCCCAATAATAGAGACAACTTTAGGTATGGAAAATTATTATTATTACTACTATTACTATTATTGCTTGTTTTATTGAGACAGTGTTTCTCTGTGTAGCCTTGGCTCAATCACACTGTAGACCAGGCTGACCTTAAATTCACAGAAGTTCACCTGCCTCTGCCCTCCAGTGCTAGGTTTAAAGGTGGTGGCTAAAAAGTCATTGGTGTTAACAAGAGGACCATCATGAAAGCTGGATGTGCAAAGTGAATGACAATTCTAACAATCTCCTTATATTTAGGGGACTTTAAATATAAAATATGCAGAAAGAGACCGCAGAGTGGCACAGAAATGGAGTTCCGCGAGTCAGCAATATGTGGTGATCCAGGGAAAGCATGAAGCTGCGGAAATGAACCAGTGAGAAATGCGTAGTGTTGCAGATAGAGACAATTGCGGTACAAACAGCCAGAAGACAGGAAGTAGCAAGTGAGAGGAAGATTAACAAAGTAAGCAATGTACAAAGGAGAAAGAATGATGACAAAATCTCCACAACAAGGCTGTAAAACTTCATGGCAATGCTTTCTCCTCTATGGCTACTCGTTCTTCCTGCTATGAAAATATTGTAGAAGTTACTCTTGTTTCTTGGAATCTTAACTTTACAGAAGATTCTAATTTTCCTTACTTATTTCTATGTCCTCATGATAAAACTCCATCTGGAGGTTAACTGAGGGTGGCCTTGTTGCTCAAACATTTTCTTTAATGACGGTATTATTATTGCCTTCGGATTTGGTTTTTAAATCTGAGATTCTCCTCTTATTTCACAATTGTCACTAGGCTTTGAACTCATTTTGGGTACTAGTCAACCACTGAGAAACAACAAACTTATCAAAGTCCTAAAGAGAGTCAAATCGTGGTTTTGAGTAATTATTTTTTAATCTCTTTCTCTCCAGAGAGATAGATAGGTAAATAGATAGATAGGTGATATACATATATAGATAAATGAGTAGATATATTATACATATACATATATAAAATATAGATTGATATATAATGTATATATGTATATATATAAATAATAGAAGACTTTCATTGCACTTGAAATCAGTAAAATTTATTTATTAAGGAATAATATCTCCTGGCTTTAAAATAGCATATAGCTAACAAGGCTTCAGTAGCTTCTTTGAAAGTGTTATTTGAGGAGAGATTCGTTAGGAAATGCATGCATATTCAAATTGTGCTGAGACAGACAACCTTTGAGTAGAAAGCTCAAGAGATCCATATTGCTATCTCACAATGATTATCCCTCTACCTTTCTCCAGTACGAAGTTATTGTAATCAATCCATGGTCATGAAGTTCATCAAAATCTTCTCCCACCATTATGTATTATTAAAAAACTAAATCTCATTTCTGTATAGCCACACACTCATTATGTATAATGCAACTCAATTAACACTCTCATAGCTTCAAATGTAGAAATCTATTTTGCATATCATTTGCTTATATAGCTTGATTGTGTGTATGTAGCCTGATTAGTCTTTTAGCATTAATTCAGCACACAGGAATGGAACACATTAAAGACAAATGTGTGGAAAAGCTATTAATCTTCATGACTAGAGATGAAAAGAAGATAAAAAATAACTTTCAAACAAAATAATTGTGTTTCTTTTTAGAGAATGATTGAAAAATTAATATTAGGATAAATATTAGTGAATGTGAAATATTCCTTTGATATGCTGCTGTTCCAATTAAAAACTGAGGTAACAAATTTCTTAGAAGAAGCTTTGTGTGCTGCTTTGCAGTGTCAAGGTGACCACTTAGAAGGAGAAATGCTATTGGCAATACCAATTTGTACAGCCACAGTGGAGATCTGAGAGACAAGTATTGTGGCTATTTCAATTTCCATTGGGAAATGATCAAAAGGAAATAGAGGCAGCAACTTTAAAAGCCTGAGAAGAAAGTTGACCAGCATAGAGAACACTGGAAACTACAACAAAAGGAGGCAGAGTCAACATCAACACCTGGCCACATCTGGCCACACTTCTGCACTAGAAGTGCATATATTGCCTCTACTACTAGAGAGTGGTACTTGTTCTGGTAGATAGGAAGTCTTAGTAAGGCTTACTGAACCAGGTGGCAGGTAATAGCCAGGAAGTATGGAAATGAAGAGGCATAGCACAAATACTTGTCCATAAAATCAGATACTTCAGTTGATCCATTCTCTACTTCTCTGGAGGAGAGGAAATGGGACATAGAAATTGTTGTGTGATAAGACTTTTCCTGGGGAGACACAAATACACCTGTCCTCTCACCACAGGTAGGGAGCCTAGGACAGATCAAAGTATAGATACCACCAGTCCAACTTGCTGAACCAGTGAGTCTTATTGGGGTTACTTACAGGAAAATGAGTGAGGAATACTTACAGGAAAAAAAATGACTCAAAGACAGTTACATCTGAATCCCACCCCAAAATGGATGATACCTTATAAAAGTTGGAAACATAGAACACTCTGCACAGCTGACAGGCAGCCTAACAGGTTGAAAAGTATCCTTTCTAAGGTGCTCAGTTAGCCTAGATATGTGGTATTTTGGAAGAAAATGGCCCCAAAAGGAAGTGGCACTACTAGGTAGTGTGACTTCTTTGGAGTAGGTATGGCTTGTTGGAGGAAGTGTGTTAGTATAGGGGTGGAATTTGAGGTTTTCTACGCTAAAGCTACTCCCAGTGAGACAGTCTACTTCCTGTTGCCTGCATATCAACATGTTGCAGCTCCATTCCAGCACCATGTCTGCCTACATGCTTCCATGCTCTCCACAATGGTGATCAAGAACTAAACCTCTGAAAAATGCATGCCACCCATTGTTTTCCTTTGATCAGAGTTGCGTGGCCATGGTAATTTTTTTTAACTTTTTAAATATTTATTTATTATGTATTTATTTATTATAGATACAGTGTTCTGTCTGCATGTATGCCTGCAGGCCCATGGTAATTCTTAACAGCAATGGAAACCCTAACTAAGTTGGTGCCAGGAAATGGGGTATTGCTATGAATGGCCTGACCATGTTTTTTTTTGTTTGGAGGAATTTGAATTTTGGAGCTTTAGGTTAACATACTGCTTAACAGACCATCCTAGTAGGAGCATGGAAGACAGTGGTGCTAAGAGCGATTTGAACTCTGGGGGCTGGCTCAAAAGTTTTCAGAGGAGACAAATTGTAGTAAGCTGCTTCAATATCATTTTTGTGATGTTTTGGCCCTTGTCTGAAAAGTCAGCTTGAAGCTACAGTGAACAGCTTTGGATTAATTCCATTTGCAGAGGAAATTTCAAAACAGCATAATATAGACTCTGTCATGTGGTTATTAGTGTTAACTTTGATGATGAAGGTTTATAATAAAAATGAGACAACTGGGCAATTAAAATACAAAATGTAGCACCAGGAAGTGGAATAGAGTTAAATCTTGTGTTCAGGGAGATAACTGGATTAAGAAATGGAATAAAGGAAGTGGTGACATCAGGGAAAGATCCAACTTGTGAAAGGGAATCAAAGAAAAGCTTAGAGTCAGGTGTAGTGAGGCACACCTTTAATCTTGATCCTCAGAAGGTGGAGGCTGATAGATCTCTGAGTTGGAGGCTGGCCTGGTCTTCAGAGAAAATTTCAGAAAAGAACAGCTTAGGCAGTGAAGAAAATCTTTGAAAATAAAAAGTTGGTTAAGATGCAATTAAATGAGGGAGGTCATGTTCAAGTCCCAGCCAGCTGTAGATCTTGGCAGCTTTGGTCACATGGTTCTGACTTTAGAAATGAGGATCAAAAAAAAAAAAAAAAAAAAAAAAAGGAGTATGGAATTTGCCTGCAAGACTAAGGAAAGTCACCAAGCCAGGAATATATCTGGGCTGTCCCTGAATGGAAGCCTAGAAAGGCCATTTTGTGGAGCTGTGAAGTTGAAACTTGAATTACCTAGGAGAACCCAAGATGCTGGTGATGCTAGAGCTATGGAATATCTGCCAAAAAAAGCTGCTAACAGAGAGGGAAACCAGTCCAAAAGAAAGAAGTAAGTTGCAGTCAAAAGAGCTGAAAAGGCTAGGAGATCCAAAGAGTGTTTTGGTATCAGAAAGGGAGATTCAGGTTTTGGAATTTGCCCTACTGGTCTTTAGTCCAGTATTTCCAGGCAATGTTTTTCCTATGCTATTGTATGTTGTAAGAATGTGATCAGTTTTTTCAAATTTTGATTTCATAGGAGATTACAATTGAGAGATTGCATGAATCTCAGAAGAGACTTTGAACCTTGAACTTTAAAATGTTGAGAAAGTGTTAGAGCGTGGTGATTTTTGAAGGTGGACTAAATGCATTCTGTATTACGAGATTATTATAAGATTATAGGAACCAGGGAGTGGAATGTGTTAGGTTGAATTCACTTGGCCCCCATAATCTCATAAAGGAGTGGCACTATTAAGAGTTGTGGTTTTGTTGGAGTAGGTATGGCCTTTTTGGAGTAAGTGTGTCACTGTGAGGGTGGGGCTTGTGGTCTTCTACACTAAAACTATCCACAGTAAGACAATTTACTTCTTGTTGTCTGCATATCAACATGTAACAGCTCCTTCTCCAGCACCATGTCTGCCTGTATATCACGATGTTCCACATCATGGTCCTCATCATGATGATAACGAACTAAATCTTTTAAAATGCAGGCCACCCCAATGAAATGGTTTTCTTTTATAAGAATTACATAGTCATAGTGTTTTAGTCACAGCAATAGAATTCCTACCCAAGATAATGTCTATTCAAGACTGCTTAGATGGTGTCTGCATCTTCCAGGCAGAGAAATTTGACTTCTAGGTCTAATTTCAAGAGTCTTCTTTGCAGGATGGCTCTTCTGAGAGTTACTCTCTGGTGTCCTCAATGTTTGCTCTTTTGGAGGGAGGGGCCTAGTGAATCTGGTCAGTTTCAGGGACTTCCTGAAGTTATTTTAAGTTGTTTGTTTTCTGTCTTAAGGAAAGCACTTATCTGTAGTAGGGAGTGTTTCAGTGGGTGGGTGGGGCTACACAACAAAAACAAATATAACCCTAACAGAAAATGTTGCTAGTCTTCCTTCCTTCTTCCATCACTTCCTCTATCTCTAGTTTCTTTCTTTCTTTCTTTCTTTCTTTCTTTCTTTCTTTCTTTCTTTCTTTCTTCCTTCCTTCCTTCCTTCCTTCCTTCCTTCCTTCCTTCCTTCCTTCCTTCCTTCTTTCCTTCCTATCTTCCCTTCCTCCGTTTATTCTCTATAATTGTAACATTCAAGAATGCTTTTTATTTTGAACTAATTTAGAGATTTAAAAAAGTGGTAAATTACTTATAGTGTTTATGTCTGATCCCTCTGCTATATGTATGCAGTGAATATCCTAGTTATTCAATACAGGAAGGTAAAAATGATATAACTTCATCAACTTATTTGAAATTTCCATTTGACCCCTAGAATATTTTTTAACCTTCTGGGTCTCATGTTGCTTTTAGGTGACATAGGCTTTATATGCCAATCTGATGATATTTGAGAACCTTTCTATTTGAATTTCACAAAGCTTGATGTTTAGTACTTGGTATCTTTAGAGAATCTGATTTTGAATGAAGTTTTTCCCTTTGTCAAGAAGACTGTGGCGGTAAAACTGTGTTCTTTCCAGTGACACCTCCTAGAAGGTGGCACAATTTTCTTCTATAACAGTTTCCTGCTTGGATATGTACATGACCATGTGCATATTTGTTTGTAAGGGTATTTTCTGAGTTCACTTCTCCCATTGAATCTGGACTCTGAAAATTCTGGCTTGTCTAGTTAGCCAGATTGTCCCAGGGAAACCTTGTCTCTACCAGCTGAGTGCTGGTATTACAGGTAAGACACCATGCCTATATGGCTTTTATGTAGATTCTGGGGATCCTAACTCTGGTCCTCATCTTGTAAGGTAAGGATTTTATCCACTGAGGCATCCCTCCAGCACAATAGTGGATGTCTGAATACTAGTGATGTTTGTTTGATATCTGGTTAGGTAGCAACTGACAAGGTTCTCATGTGTAAAGTTCTATTTTTCTTAAAGTAATTAGTGAAACCTATGGGAAAATATTGTATGGCCCTGTCAATTATATCATTAATTGTTAATGGAGACTGCTTATTCATTTCCCAGCTACCCAGACCTGAATAATCACACAAAACTATAATAATTACAACATTGTTTGGCAGCTGGCTCAGGCATATTTCTAGCTAGCTCTTACATCTTAAATTAACCCATTTCTATTAATCTGTGTATCACCATAAGGCTGTGGCCTACTGGTAAGGTTCTGGAATATTTCTTCTTCAACAGTTACATGGTGTGTCTCTGACTCTGCCCTTTTTCTCCCTGCATTCACTTTAGTTTTTCATGTCTAGCTCTATTCTCCCCTGTCATAGGCCAAAGCAACTTCTTTATTAACCAACGGTAATAAAAATTATCCATAGCATACACAGAGAGATTCCACATTAATTAATCACTACAATTTTGTCAGCTAATCTGAGTATCCAAAGATAATTCTTCTCATAATAAATGATTGCAAACTGTAGCATTTGGCAATGAACTTTTATTATCTATTTCCCTGCTCTACTTAATTATTTGACATACAAGTATAAGGAAGAGCTATCTATTCTCTTCCATTCATTGGTTCTCAGGGACTTTCTTTTATATCAAATTTCTACTCTCCCAGCTATACATATTTTTCTGCCCCCATAGGCACTATCACCTTTTTGATAACTGCAGTCCCTGTGGATGGTGATGAACATGAGTTCATTGGTCCTCAACATGTTCTTTATAGCTTCTTTTGCCTTGGGTTGTGGTATAAATGATTGGCTTGTCTTACTGCTGTGGGTATAAGTCACTTAACTTGACATTTCATTCATATCTTTCATTTACCCTTCTGGCCCTGGTTTGCCATGATCCATACCAGTCTGTTCACCGCCCTCTTATCAGCCAGAATCTGCCAGAACTTCTTACTTTTAGAAAAGTCATTCTATTTAAGTCAAGTTCAAAAGAGCATTGCTCCATTTGGGGCATTTTGTCTGGCAACTTCATTTCTTTTGTCTTTCTGTAATGATTTTCTATGGGCTGTGACCTCTTTACATTATGTGAACTTGGTGTTCTGATATTGTACGAAAAAATACTTTGTATTATATTATATTATATTGTAATTATATACATAATTATATTATAATATGTTATATTATATTGTATTATACTTTAGTTTAAATAATTTTTACACAGCTTGAGGAAAAAAATTTCCAATGCACCAATATATTTCAATTTGAAAAGTCTTGGAAATAGTTTCCTCAATAAAGAAACACCAAGTCTTTTGTTGATGAGAACTGAAGGTGCAGAGAGGTGGATAGTGACTGTTCCTAACAGGTGTTGGCAGATTGTCCAGGGACAATGTTTCAGACATTAAATATGACACACTTCAAAACTATCTAGTGAAGGTTAACAGACCTTCCATCTAAAAATCTAAGTCCTTTTCTCTCTCTCCTGAATTTTCATCTAGATTTGTTTTCTTGTCTCCATCAATCAGATCCCATGCCTCTTTCTGTGCATCATCCAATTGGCCAAATTCTCTCATTTTTCAGAATCTGAATAAAAACCTGGTTTAGCTACTGGTCTCTGCACAGTTGGCAAGTCCATACTGTTTATAAGGATCCCCTGTTGCTTCAGTTGTGCCCCAGCCTCTCTACTGAGAGTAGAACCGAAAATACAAGTTGGTAGATCCACATATTGTCATGTTATTAGAGTTGGAATAAAAGTAAGAAAGATTATGACAGTGATAAAAGATGATTATTGCAGATTAGTGATGATGGTGGTGATGAAGACTAGTACATTTTTTGAGACAAGGCCTTGGTATGAAGCCCTGGCTGCCCTGGGACTCTTTATTTCTATTTATTTTATTAAGATGATATACATTTTTCTCTGCCCCTCCCTTTCTTTCATCTCACATTCAATTTTCTTCCATGGTCCCCATGCTGCCAATTTACTCAGGAGATCCTGTCTTTTTCTACTTCCCATGTAGAGTAGATTCATGTATGTCTCTCTTAGTGTGCTCATTGTTATCTAGGTTTTCTGGGATTGTGGATTATAGGCTGGTTTTTCTTTGTTTTATGTCTAAAAGTCACTTATGAATGAGTACATATGATAACTGTCTTCCTGGGTCTAGGTTACCTCACTCAATATAATGCTTTCTAGATCCAACCATTTGCCTGCAACTTTCAAGCTGCCATTGTTTTTTACTGTTGTGTAATACTTCATTGTGTAAATGTACCACATTTTCCTCATCCATTCTTCGGTTGAGGGGCATTTAGATTGTTTCCTGGCTCTGGCTATGACAAACAATGTGCTATGAACATAATTGAGATAGTTTCCCAACTCAGTAGTGAAAGAAAGAGCCATATTCACAGCAGTTTCGAGCTGTGTTCTGAAGGCCAAGGAATGAAAATTTTCAGCAGGGAAATGATTATTGTAATATTCATGCCTTAGATGTCTTAGTGTTTTATTTCAGAGAGCTTTGTGATGTTGCAGAGTATTGTATTTTGTCTGGCTCCTCTGTAACATAAAAGACATTCTTCCTTGTAGAAATGCCACGTGTAGCCAACCACTCAAGTCATTCCTGGAGCTGATGTGGTCAGGACTGCTCAAAAGTAGTCCAATGATTGGCAACATATCTTTATTTACAGTACATTAATCACCCTTTTTCCCTCCTCAGGATCCCATGCTATATCTGTCCCTCCTTGCTCACCACAGCAAGGGGCTCACCACATCATTTAGATAACTACGTATTTCAGATCACTTGATGGGAGTGGTGCAAGATTCCTCTGGTTAACTCAGCAAAGAGAGGAACCACAGTTTTAGTAGCAGATTTTTCTTCATAACAAAAATTAAATGAACAACACAGAGTTGATCCCTAGCATACATCCCCTCTTCGGTTTAAGCTATATTGAGCCACTCAGTGTCTAGGCCTCTGGTGCTTCCTTCCACAGTCCACATGGATATGTGCTATTACCCCACACAGTTTGGGGCCAATGCAGGTCCTGTTATTTGGGTATAAGAATCAATAATCCCAAAATAACTTTCAATGGTGTAGAATGATTCTCTGAAAATCTACTTCATAAAAAACATGAGGGAATTGGCAATGATTGTCAAAAATCAACCTTTCCAGAGCTCTAGATAGTAACCCAAAACTTAAAGGAATGCGAGAAACCCGTTCAAGGAAAACAGCAACTGCCAGTAAGTACAATGAGTGTTTGGGTATCTTAATTTACCTCGCTCCTACTGCCCTCTCCCTAGGTCTGTGGGAATCTGGAAGCCAGCATTCTCGCCCTGCAAGTGTCTGTACAAAGCTGCAGATTAGAAAGCTTTGGCAGAGCTGTTTGGGTTTGGAGCTCTTCCCAGGCAGCACTACCGCATCTCCTTTATTTGACTCAAGTCCAAATCCACTCACTGCCGAACAGCTTTTGTCTTTGAGATGATTGCTAAAAGCCATCAGTAAGCATTGTCCCTTTTTTTAGATACCTGTGACAAGCATAATATTCAGGGCATAAAAGGGTAGATGAAAAGAAAAACCCTGAAAAGCGAAAGATGGATGTAGGATGTCCATGGGAGATTTCAATGCTTTGATAGAATCCAGGGAAACTAGAAAGCGATGCACATACCAAATCTAAGAGTAACTGCCTTTCACCTTTGGTTGACCTTGAGTTTCTCCACAGGAGCAGCAGTGAAGATTACAGTGGTGTTGGGACCTGCTCAAGCTTTGACTGTGCATCCCAAGGCTCACACAATGATCCTCCAGCCAGGCCGAAGAAACTAACCAGATCAAGACATTTAAAGAAATCTCTGTTCACATTATTAGCTAAGAGCTGAGATGATGACTCCTCAGAGGCCACATATGAATAGGCAGTTTATGGAATTAGTCTGAGCAAGTCACTAAATAAAATATAGCAGCAATAATAAAAACAATAAATAAGAATTAGCAAACCCTGAAGGAAAAAGAACTGGCTCTGAGATTTGTCACATTTAATCAATGAACATGTCTGTCTTCCAACAGAAAATCATGAGACATGTAAAAAAAAAAAGAAAAAAGAAAAGCTGTGGCCCAGAAAGCAGGTAATATAGACAGTGTAACAGGTGTTTGGTGGGCTAAGCAAATATTTTAAACCAGCTATTATAATTATATTCAAAGAAAATGACACCTAAAGAATTAGAGGAAATGACAATAATGTCACATTAAATGGAGAATGACAATAAAGAGATACAGGCTATAAACGAAACCTCACAGGCCGTGTTGAGTTGAAGTTTCTCGAAAATTGTTTCCCTTTTTTTCCTGTCTTCTAGCACATGCAAGCTGAGATAATCTTCTTTTAGAAAATGTGTCTGGAATTTCCAGGTGCGTACTGAGTCCCAGTAGAGTTAAAGTGTCATCCTCTGAGGGACAGGTATTTAAGACCACAAGCAATAACTCTATTCTTTCCTCAAATGCAAAAACAGTCATTACAAGTTATCATCAACATACATTCTACCAACAGATGAAATTTTCAAAGAATTCATTAAACATTTTTTAAGTGAAACTGAGCAGTCACTATCCAAGGATCTAGGTATTCCTGGCTTTTCACTGCCTCTGGCACTGTCTGGTGTGGGTCTTCCTATCTGAGTGATATTCCATCAGACAGTTGTGACCCTCACACTGCCTCTTCAGCCTCCACTATATATTATGGAGCGATTGACTACATTTCAATAAAGAGACTGAGATGGCAAACAAAAGAATCCTTAACTTGAAGACTTATTGTTCAGAAATTGTTATACAGAAATTATGTTCTTGGATTCTTGTCTAAATGAGTTCAAAATGGTTGTGCATGTGTAGCCCTATACACAAATGTTTTATAACCCTTTCAACAATAATTGTCCAAATTTAGAAGCAATCAACATATCCTCCTAAAAGCATATGAATAAATTGTGATACATTTATATATTAGAATATTACCTAGCAATATCTGTGTGGAGGAGGCTTAGACATATTTGGCTAAGTGAAAGAAGACAGACTGTGTGTGAAGGCTCCATGGCCTATAGTTCCAACTATACAACATTCTGGAAAAGTCAAAACTGTAAAGATATAAAGATTCATTGGTAGCAGGTGTAAATAAGGGAACGGGTCAGGCACGGGGTATTGGTAAGGCAGTGTGGACACTGTAAGGATACATACATGTACATAGCCATATGTGTGTATTCTAAAGTATCATCGAACAAAGAACACAAGCAATGGAACATGATGCCAGTATTGGCTTTTGAATTATAGTGAAAGTACCACATTAACCCAAAATACGAACAATGATCGATTTTTATGTGGGATGGAAAGTGAATGCAAATGGGAAATAATAAGACTTTCTACTTATGGTTTCTGTAAATGTAAGGCAAGTCTAACAAAACTTGTAAAGTAAATAATGACAACACCTGAAACTTGACAAAAACTACCAAAGCGAAACACATTTTCTGAGAGTCCCAGAGGTGGAGAGCCAGAAAACATCAGGAAAAAACTTAAGCAAGCACAATGGTGGGGTAACTGCATTGTGGCCCTGAGGAAAAGGGGTAGCTGAGCAGAAGACCTTTGACTTCTGTCTCTGTTTGTCTTTCCTTCTTTTACTCATTCTTTCCACGATATCAAACCCAAAACGACACAGCTGGTGAAGTTGAGCAGATGCACCTAAATCTTCCAGCTGTCAAAATGACTCCCAGGGATGCAGGGGAGAGCTCCATTGCTGTGTGTTATAAGCAGCCCGCATACAGGTCTATCGTGGTGTTCACATGCAATTTTGCAATGTTTCATTAAAGTGATTTTAATGTTTTATCTTTCTGAACTTTAAGCTCCATGAGAGTATGCATGGTTACATTCATGCCGGTAGGTGTCGAGCAAATATCCATAAAATGGCACAAAAAATCTTGGAACTTGGTTTTTCTCTTACTAAATACCCATTTTATTTCTATATATGATATAGGTTGTGAAAATTTAATGTTTAAGGGATGGGGGGAATGGCTCAGTGGGTAAAAGCACTTGATCCGTAAGTGTAGAGCCATCAGTTTAAATCCTCAGCATCCCAGGAAAAAGCTGGGTGTGGCTGCACATGTCTGTAATCCCAGCATCATCAGGGCTATGAAACGAATGGCTGCTGAGAGCTCACTAGCCAGCCAGCCTAGTATAAACCATGACCTAGTGCAAGACCCAGGGCAACAGAGGAAGACACTGGATATCCTGCTCTGTTTTCGATGTGCACATGTTTGAAACTTACATGCTTGCAAACTCAAAATGCATCCAGCAAACACACATGCATGGCTGGCCGATCCTACTGGCACCACACCAACGGAGGAGTGTCTCAGCCCCTTCTGACCCAGGATGCATGGGATACTAGGAATAGAGGGGCCTTTGGGGAGCCACCCCTCCAGATCTTTTTCTGGGGGAATGGAATGGGTGGGGGTGGAACACACTGCATACAGACACTTAACACTTAAACAGTTACCAATCCTGACAGCTTCATGAAATCCCTATTGGGCTATAACTAACTGGAGAGAGGTTGTGCCCATTTCACTTCCTCTACAGAACATGTAGTACATTCTCCATTAAAGCGGATACGATGTTTATCAGTGGATTCATTTTCACGGAGCTCCTTCTCATGAGAGGGCAGATCACGTCATGGTGATTATTCTTCTGTGAACATATCCTTGGATAGATAGCATAGCTTTAAATTTCCTTGTTTGAATATTACCTGTAGCAGTGTACCTGTAAACAATGTAACCTCTCCATGCCTCAATTTCCCCATGTGTAAAGTGGAACTATTGCTAACCTCCCAGGATTCCTGGCCGGAGCTGGGGGACTGACGGCCTGTCACTGATTGAATATCCAATGTGCTTGGCGTCCAGCGGGTCTTCGAGTGCTGAGCTGTCAATAAATCATGCACAGTTAATGTGCTATATGCTTATAGTACCCTGACCAACTACTGAGTCTGGAACTTTCCACGGAGGCATACTGAGACATTAGAGCTCGCCACACTTTGTCTCATTAGATTCTCCCAACAAGTGGGAGGAATGAGGCCAGACAGGAATTATTTATTACTGTTCTCATTTTATAGATGTAGAAACCGACCAAGGTTAACTGACCCCATAGCTCTTCGGGAACTAAGTAATTGGTTTATTTGAACTACATCCAAAAGAAAAATGAGAGCTGATAAAAATCACCTGCCTTGTGTTTATTTGGCGGAACTTTTGAGGCTGACTTTGGAAACCTTCTAGCCACGGATTAAAGGGAAGCCTGCTAGAGTTCGTTGTGTCCTGTGATGTTAGCTTATTTCTCCTTGTAGAGGTAAGTAAATTCCAATAAATAATAAAACTCAGACCCATGCTTCCCTGTTTCAGGAATCACTGGCTTCCAGATATTTCACTTACCACTTCTTGGGTGTCATTCCCTTTTTTGTGCCTCAGTATCCCTGTTTGTTAGAAGGGCATAACAGTAATGCTAACTCCTGTGAGGCACCTGAGGCATTTTTGTTTGTTTGGTTTTGTTTTTCGAGGCAAGATTTCTCTTTGTGTTCCTGACCCTCCTGGAACTCCATCTGTAAACAAGCCTGGCCTCAAACTCAGAGATCCACCTGCCTCTGCCTATCGAGTGCTGTAAAAAAAAAAAGGTGTGCCCTTCCACTTCCAAGCTGGGGCACCCGAGTAGTAACTGAATCAGTACAAAGTACGTAGAAGAGTGCTTGACACAAAGTCAGCAATCGTGAACTTGGGGCCAGGCTCCGGGGCTTCATTTAAACCACATTTTTACCTGGTTTCCTTTTGTAGTTTTTTTCTCTATGTTAGTTCAGATTACAGACGGCCTCCAGCTTCAGGCAAAGAGAAGACACACTGGGACTGACCTAACCTCCAACTGACAGCCAAGCCACTCACCTTCTGATTAGCTGAATTTAAAACATGGTTTTTCTTCCTTTATCTTTTTTCCCTTATACACATTTTAATGGGTGCAATAAAGATTTTTTGTAATACTTCTCATGTTTTATTACAGAATTATGTGCGGAGATATATGTGTGTATGCATACATAAATGCATAGACACAAAGTCAAAATTAACCCATTTTAAAGCTCAATTTTCCTTAGGGATAAAGAGTTACAAACACTCCAACCATTCGGCTATGCAAACGACAACAATGCTCTGAATTCACAAGAGTCAGAAGTGAAATCCAGAAGGGAAATTAACACACTGAGGCACTGTGCGGCTTCACTTTGCCTCATGGAAAACCGTTCCTTCCCATTCTGTGCACCTCACCACTGCTTAGGATTCTTACAGAAATCTTAAATACTTCAGAGTGGTGAGTGGTGAAAATTGAGACATTACTGCCACCCATTTTCCTTACGTTGAGTCTCTCACAATATGCTATCCTGATTAGTCAGCTAACGTTTTCCAATTTTGAAGAAATGATAAGAAACAAAACTTTCTGAGTCACCACAAGATGATTTGTATTTTATTCTACAAAATATTCTCACATACTTGAGCGCTCTTATCTATTATAAATTCTCAGAATTCTAAGCTGGTCTAGCTAGCACCAGGAATGGCTTCCTCATTCTCTCCGTCTTATTCTTTTTCTTTCTCAAACTAGTAAACCTAGTGATGGTCTTCCTTCTACCATAGGAAGACTGGCTGAGGCAGGAAATGGCAGGATGACTTACAGAGAAAGTTCTGTTGGCCCTAGAGGCAGGATTTACTCCTCCTGCTCCAAGTAAGGGGACACGCCTAACAACAGGAACAGAAAACACATGCTCATAGCTATGATACAAAGTCAAGAGCTTACATTTATGTCACTTAATCCAAAACACACGAAGCCTAAAACTGTTAACATTAATAGCTGCACTGTATCACAAAACTTTTCCTTAGCTCATTTGATTATATGGCAATTTCTATTCTAATCCTGAAATGATACTATGATTCTGAATGGACAAATAAACACAGATATAAAGATTGTTAAATTGATTTGTGAGGTATATTTTTAATTAAACATTGTGGATAATGGTGAGATCTGAGTTTTTATTAAAAAATATTAAAATTCCAAAGGTAACATGAATTTAGTAATAGCAGGAACTCAGTTGTCATGACTCACTTAATGGCGAGGCTAAGTTCTGAGCGAGCTGTGTCATTAGGAAATCTTCAGTTGTGCCAATAACATTGTGAACTTGCACAAGCTAGGATGACTGCGTCAGGCAATAGAGCCCCATGGGATGGTCCTGTACATGACCCAGCTCTATGAGCTACAAGGCTATACTTAATTGTTGCAGTTGTTCAGACATATGGTGTGCATAGGCACACAGCAAAGGTCAGGGATTTCCTTTGTAGGTAAGGCTTATAGAGGAGACAGCACAAGAACATAGAGTTTGTGACATTCTACATACATATACACTTAAGTAGAGGTGTGTGTGTGTATGTGTATGCACACACACACGAGTGCGTGCACGTGTGTGTTTGTGTGTGTGTGTTTGGGTATGCATGTAGGTACACATACATGTGTGTCTCATATGTGGAGACCCGAGGGCACCTTCAGTATCCCTCCTCGGGCTGCATTCACCTTTTCTTCTCTTCATTTCCTGTCTTTATTTCTTTCTCCTTTTTGTCTTTATAAGTTAAACTGTTGTTACTGTTCCTATCATTGCCTAGGAATTTTATAGAATTCTTAAATTCTTTTGACTGGGCTAGTGAAGATAGATCATTGTCGCTTCATGTTTTCTGTAAGACACTCTCTGTTCCAAAGAGTACATTGAGTAGTTAGAAGAGGTTTTTCAGTTTTGAAAGAATGACAGGAAACAAAATGTTTCCAGTCACTACGAAATGATTCCTGTTTTATTCTATAAAATATTTCTACATATTTCAGAACTATCAAGTATGCAAGGCTGACCCGACAGTGAGTGCGGCCTATCTCTCCCCATGCAGTGCTGGGGTCGCAAGCATGTGTCACCGCGCTCGTTTTTTTCCTCACAGGGACATATGATTTAGGTCTCCGTGTTTGCCAGACACGTCCTTTACCAACTGAGCCATTCCCTCAGCCTTTCAGTAGAAAATTTAGCAGTAAGAAGGACTTGACGGGAGAATTTGATGCTGTTTTGCCCTTCAGGCAAACACCTACCTTTAAACACTTTAAACAAAGAAAGTGTTGTGCCATCAACATACTGGTCATAGGTTTGAAATGAATTATATAACCTGAAGTTAGGTCAAAAAATCACTGTACATAAAGATTGTTCCTTCATATCAATCCCAAGATTGATAGCTTAGTATTTAGCAATTACAAGATGCTCAGTGAAGATGCAATGGGGGGGGGGATGTAGGTAGGCAATGGGGCTGCATCATCAATAAAACACCAGCACAGCGGGACTTTCTTGTCTTCCCGTCTGTTAAATGCCTTTGTGCTGAGTTTTCCTAACCCTGTTTCCTCTCATCCTTGAAGGCATGGTTTAGGTCCTGAGAGTCTGCTGTTTTAAGTTCTGATTCTCTATGTTCATAACTAGTCTAGTTAGTTTGGGGAGGGTGATTTGTGACGTCAAGATTTAAGAAGAGCTGGTGCGTTTCTAGTTCAGTTATCCTTTCTGGGGTTAGGACAGAGTGATTACTTCCAAGTTTCTTCAGCTCTTGAGCAGGAAATGCTATTTAAGCGTCTAGGGAGAAGACTTAGAACGTAGGAGGCACGAACTCATGGAAGTAGGTAAGCGATGGAAAGTTAATTTACACTGCTGGCTAAACAGTTAAGGAATCCAGAGGCGGTGTCCCTGCATGCACTGGGACCTGGGTATTTTCCTCCTGGCTTCCTGAGAGCACAGATGCACTTCTCTTCCTCAACCTGTGGCTAGAATCCTGTTGGAATTGCCACAATAGTTAAGAGAGATGGCAGACCAAAGGACATGTGTTTGAAGAGGATTATAACAAGTATTTTCTCTTTGGAAATAAACTCTACTTGTGTTCACGTCAAGAAATTATAGGATATGACAGAGAGAAACACAGAGGTCTGCAGCTTTTTTCAGCTGGAATTCTATTGGAATATTTACTACTAATTGTTTTCATTGCACAACTGGATCTCAAAAGAAGGAACTCCATTCAAAGGTCTTATAAGTTATGATAGGATCTATCTATAAACGAAGTAAAATTACACACACACACAAAAAAGCTGCTAGATAAAACAGCAAAAAGAATGAGATGCATTTTTTTCAATTTATTTCACGTTTACAGAAATCTTATTAATATTACCAGGAGAGGTGCATAGCCCAAACTTGGCCCAGGCCTGAAAACTTGGGATGTAGCTCCGACAGCTGCTGGAGTCCCCTCCCCTCCCTGCTGCTTTCTCTGTCTGTAGTCCAGGATTTTGCTAAATGCCCCCAGTTGAACAAAATCATCTCAGTGCTGGTTGTCAATCAAAGAAAGGCAGTCAGCTGATGAAACAAAGCAGAGGATGCTTTTCACCTTCCTGGAGGTGATAAAACAATAGGTTTCTTTTCCTCTGAAAGGAATAATAAGGAGAAGAGAGCATACAGCCGGTGGTAAGTAAAAACCATACATTCTAAGCCAAAGTCTTTGTTCTTTTCTGCCAGGCTCTCTGGGTCAAAAGGGAGGGGTACCTTAGAGCCTGACCCTGATGGTAGCAATCTCTCTGGGGTTCTCATCTGGCCTGAGCATCTCTACCTGTCTCCCCTGATGGTTCCTTGGCACACTCCCCTCTTCTCACCCCCCCCACCTCCAGTTTCTCTGTTAAACACAATCTTAATTGCGCTGGTGGTTTGTACCCTTGAAATCCTACTTTATAACAAACACTGTTTTCTTCTGGCAGTGGGGCCTTCCCTGGGGCTGTCCAGCTGCCACTGGGGTGATTAGGGTGTTTCCTGCAGCTGAAACCTCTTGTAATTAGCGAGCCCCTCAGGCAGTCTGGACTCCGAATTTAGCTGCCATCTGGTATCCTCTGTAAATGACAACAGCCCTGGACCTTCTATCTTTATTGAGCTCTGCCTGAATCCTGACCCCTCTTCCCAGTCACCTCTGCGAATAGCTCACTGCCTAGCTTTCTGCCCACCTATAAGCATTGCAGTATCTTGGGCTATAGTTAAAGCGAGAAGCTCTGATTAAGGATGTCAATGTGATTGCAATGCCAGAACATTCAGAATCATAAAGAGGATAAAGGAGACAATTATATGGGACACTTAGCATCTCCTGGAACTCGACATTAATGTTTCTGAAATGACAAGACAGGCTTCAGTATCTTAAACACAAACTCTCAGGCAAAGGGCCACACCTACTGAGCCCTCATTTTAAACTTTTTTCGTCTTGTTTTTGACAGTCTAAGTGTGTAGTCCAGCCTGGCACTAAACTTAATGATCCTCATGCTTCATCCTGCCAAGTTATGGGATTACAGGTGTGTGGTACTATGCCTTACTGAACAATATGTCTTAATAAGATTCAGTATATCACTGTGATACAACCTCAATTTAACCAACTGTGTCGTTCTAACCAGTGTACTCTTGCTATTTTGGACAGGATGATTTTTTGCCCGGTGTGTTGTAGGTGCAATTAACAACATCCAAGGCTGCTACCCACTGAACACCAATAGCATCCTCTTAGTAACAACCATTGTCGACACCTTCAGACACTGCCGCTTCAATCTGGTTGAGACCCTACCCAGCAGATCCTCCCAGATCATCTAATTGTTTTGTTCTCTGAGAAATTGATTACTAATATGAAAATCTCTCTCCCTCTCTCTCTCTCTCTCTCTCTCCTCTCTTTTTCAGGAGAAAGAGTAAACTCAGGGTGTTTTGGATTTCTCAGGCTGTAATATGCATGAAAGTCGCTTGGGGATCTTGTTAAAATCCTGTTCTGATTCAGGAAATCTGAGTTGGAGTCTAACGTGGTGCATTCTTAACAAGCTAAAAGTGATGCCCACGTGGCATCTTTTCAGACTACGCTTTGATTAACACAGTCCTACAGGATCCCAACAGATTTATTGACTAACTAAATGAATGAATGAATAATTAAAAGCTAAGGATTCTATTTTTAGAATGCTATTTTTTTATTTTCTTTTTACCATTGAACTCTGCATATATGAAACTTATTTGCTATCATTTTTCCTATGTTATGATGTTAAGAGGATTTAACTTCATTTTTTCTAAATAGCTTATGGATCTGAACCGTGCCAAGGATCTGTAAATATGAATCATCCTATATTTAGAGATTCCTAAAAAACAAAGTCTTCAAACGTATTTACTGCCCATTAATAGATAAACCATGGAACACCAAGTCTATTATCACCATCATCATCATCATCATCATTTATGTATGTATGCCTGCACCCTATGCAGGGGAATATCAGCAGATGCTAGAAGAGGGTATAGAAATCACTTGAAACTGGAATTTCAGGGGGTGCTGAGCAATCTGATGTGGGTGCTGGGATCTGAACATGGGGTTCTCTTAAAGGGCAGTAGGCATTTTTTAGCTGCCAAACCACCTGTGTAGCCCTCTAAGGTTTGGTTCATTCAGCAGTTACCCTCTTGAATTTTTCTGTGTGTTGTATTGTTACGTAGCAGTGTCCTGGAGACAGTAACAATCCATCCTTCGGAGAAGCTCTTTAACAGGGAGCAAACAACTCTAAATAGGTCCCTGAAACTGACAGGATTCACTAAGCCCTCTCCTCCCCAAAAAGTAAAGAGTAAAGACTCCTGAGAGTCATTCTCCGAAGAGCCAAGCTACAAAGAAGACTTGAAAATAGACCAGCTGCCTGGAAGAAGCAGAGTATTTGAACCATCTTGAAGAGGCTTAGACCAACTGAGCCCCCATGGAAAGGACATTCTCTAGCCTGTTGAGCTGCCTTCAGGCTGTGTAGAGGTTTAGGGGCTGCCACCCATGCTGGCACAGCCTTCAGTGATGCAAAAGCTTTGAGGTTATTTCTGTTCCTATATATTACCCTTCACCATATTCTTGTAGGTAACCCCAATAAAATGCATTGATTCAGCAAGTTGGATTTTGTTGATATATGTACTTTGGTCTGTTGTGGGATCCCTGTCTGAGGTGAGTGCTGCATATAGCCAGGAAAAATCTATCACACAACAGCACAACAGGCATGCTGCTTAGCTACTCATGTTAAAGCACGTGTACCATTTATAGTAAATGTGTACTTAGAGGCATATGCTTTCACCACATGTATTTTTTTTTTTTTTTGGTTTTTCGAGACAGGGTTTCTCTGTGGTTTTGGAGCCTGTCCTGGAACTAGCTCTGTAGACCAGGCAGGTCTCGAACTCACAGAGATCCGCCTGCCTCTGCCTCCCAAGTGCTGGGATTAAAGGCGTGCGCCACCACCTCCCGGCCACCACATGTATTTTTAAAACATTAAAAAGGTGCGTTCACTGGGGAAGATAAAATGCCTTTTGGCCAACTTATTTCCATTGTCAGCTCAGTTAGTGAGAACCCAGTTTCAAATGATCTTCCTTCACCAAAGGAGAATGAGAGCCACTGCAGAGTTGAAAGGTAACTTCCTTCCAGAGGCAAGGAATACCTGGCCCTCTGCTTCTCAGCTAATCCATTCATGGATTGGCTCCAAGGTAAAGGAAGGCAAGGTCAAGAGCTTGAAGACAGAGCAGTCCTTCTTGAGAAGTAAAAGGTTTTTTTAAATTGTACTCCTCAACTGAAGAAGAGAGAGAGGTACGTACTATCAAATATTGTTGTATATAGAATGTCACTATGGTGATGGCCAAAAGGGAACTTGCCATACTAAATGTGCTATTCTGCATCAAGGTTAAAGAAAAACAGGAATGTGGGTAGTCTCAGTTTCATAAAGATAATGGGTGAGTTCACTGGAGTAATATGCACTACAGTTTCACGTCTTGCCACTGTGTGTGACCCCATATTGTACTCATGGTACAGATAAACAGAGTTAAATATATGATTCAAGTACCTTCTTTTATGAAGCAATTGAATTTTCCTTTCATAATGTACAATAGAGAGCTTCACCAATGCCCTGTTCAAAACCCTACTTCTTCCTGTCTGGATATTGTAGGCTGTATTTCTATCTCTTGTAGACAAATTTCGGCATGTAACTGATACTTTTGAAGGAGGCAATAGAGAGTATACCTAGGGCTTTACAGAAGCCATGGAAGCACTCCACTACTGAGCTAAATGACTAATCTGTAAGTGATACCATATCACAGAAGATGCCAATGAAATGTATTACTTATACTTTAGACATGACACGACCTATCAAGTCCTCCATGAATGATGCTCCATGAAGTCAGCTCTTCTACTTCTTGTGTGTGAGTAGATGAAAAGCGAGATGTATGAAGAATTAAACTGAGGTTATAACTCTTTTTTCAGAGAGATCTGTCTTTTCGATAATCAGGAAGACATTTTTGCTTTTAATATAAGTGAGAAATATTTTTGTGTACATGAGTCATTGTCTAGTCTTAAGTCAAATGTTTCAGTGTTGCCCTAATTCAGATACAGTAAGTTTCTCGCACGCACTTGATTATCCTGGCAGATAAAGACTGCATCCTAAATGTTGCTGCTACATGTTCTGGTTCCCTTTATTGTTCTTCAGTGTAGATTAGCTTGGGACATTGTCACTTCCCCAGAGGTGTCCTTACTATCACATATTCACCAACTTACTTTTTCAGTCTTGTCCCTAACTACCATCTCTTTTCATTGATCACTGGCGTTTGAATGTGTGATGCAACAAGGAGAACGAGAAATACATTGTACAACTTTACCTCATTAATCCTGTTCCTGCTCTCAATCCTTCCTCCTTCCCTAACATTTTCTCCTTATTAAGTTCCACCTTAGATTCTCTTCTTGGCTTACTTCTCTAGAATTTTTGTTCTTATTTTTGGCATTGTCAGAGATTTCCCCCTTTGGTCTAAAAAAATATTTTGTCTTAACTTTAACTTGGTAAACTATACACAATAAGAAAAATTATCAAATAAGGATTATGTTCTTACTGTTCAATCTACTGTGTTTGGCAAATTTGGAGAAAATACTATATTATCAATCCCAACTTGGTGATATTTACAACTAAACTGCTTTCAATTATAGATTATATATTGTTATAATATATTACAATCATACTCAGCCTCATGCTAATCACCTCTACATAGATAGTAAGATGATAGTCAGACCAATTACTTCCCTCTGCTTGTGCTTCTGCCTCTGTAGTGCTGGGATGACAAGCTCTCCCATGCCCAGATGAAGAAGTAATGCTTCATAAGGTCAAAGTAAGTATTTAGTTACATAATTTGAATTTAGGAAATTTGGAGAAAGATTGTATTCTAGGGATAGAACATGTGGAAAACAAAAACCAGAACAGCAACAACAACAAAACATGTACCTAATATCTGCATGGGGTTAGTTGGGAAAAATGAAATATTTTCAATGACTACAGCTTTGATATATTTGATGCTTTTAATCATTACTGCCTTCAGAGGAATAAGAACTCAAGAGAGTTTTCCTAGGATTATACAAGCTGAATTTTCATTTTCAAATCTTTTTAACTTTATAATAACATTGGTTAGTTGGGAAAATATGTTTAGATGAGCAAGGGCAGCTTGTTGAGATAAGTTGGGTGAGTCAAGAAGAAACTGATGGGTGACGAAACTACATCCTGTCATGGTTCTGGATACTACGGTTCTTTAGTCAAAATGCTGGCAGAATCTGCTTCCTGTGAGCACTATAAAAGAGAATCCTTCCTTCCCTGTTTCCAGCTTCTGGTGACGGCCACAAGTCTTTGATATTCCTTGGATTATGATTAAATTCTCCAAATGCCTGTTTCTACTCTCATTCCAAACTCAGGCTTCATGTTTTATCTTTACATGATGTTCCCTTATTCTTAAACGGTCATACATTGGCTCACGCTCCACACTCATCATCGCTTCTTAATCTGATTACACTTACAAAAGCCCTATTTCCAAGTGAAGTCACATTTGCAGACATTACAGTATTGGGCCTCAACTTGCCTTTTTGTGGAATATAATTCAAACCATATCAGCAGGTATGTCTTAGGAAGTTTTGTTTATAGAATGAACCCAATGCTCTCCTGAGATGTCCCGTGCAATTTTAGTGTTGTCCCTAGGTCTTTAACCAGCTTTTGAAACTGTGTGTTGACATGAGCAGCATTCCCGCAGTGCTAACTCAAGTGCTCTGTGTTATATGCCTCAACCAGCGCACAGCAGAGCATGAAGAGGATGGAATACTGAATGATATAGCACAAGTAGAGTATAAGCTAAGTTTTATAACAAGATATACAAGATAGCATACCTGTAAATACACCAAAACTAAAGTCTCTAAGTACAGTCCATAGGTAGACTACCTTCCTTCACTTAAGGAAAAGAATTTTACGGATGAGCATCAGCATACTTTAGTAACAAGCATTTTTCAGTCTACCTTAACTGTTGCATTGTCCTCATTGACAGCTAGAAGCTATCAATATCACAGGTATTCACAAGTATAAAACTCAAGAAAGTCTTCTTAGTATTATCCAGACTGAGCTGGTATTCCTGAAGCAGGCCTTTTTTTTTTCTTTTCAGTTGCTTTTAAGAACGTTGTTGAGCTGCAGAAAGAAAATATTTCTGAGAGCAAGAACAGTGATGTCTTGAGGGAGGATGGATCTGTTGTGAAATAAAGTAGTTGGCCAGTGAGCAGTAAGGTAAATAGCTTCCGTTGAAGGATGTGATTCCAAAGATCACAGTAACATTTCCTGTCAAATATCACTGGCCAGAAATTAATCAAACAGTCACACTTGACTGCAAAATAGGTAGGAGAATGTAATCTATGGCCGAGCAATGATATGCCTTGCTGAAGCCAGGAAGGAAGGGGATTCTGCTTCTAATAATAAAAGAGGAAATAGACACTGGCAGACAATTAGCAGTCTCTGTCACAGGTCACAATAACATGAGTGAAATGGAAAGTTTGCAGAGAGCAAGAAATTGTTCAAGTTAACAGGGTTAATCTCACAGGAATTCCCAGAAATAAAAGTCAGCCCACGTCAGCACGGCAGTTCAAAATGGTTCTTGGCCAGAAGAGCTGGTATTAGACAAAGGGCTTCCATACTATTTTGTATTTATTCTATTCTATTTTCACTATGTATTGATTTTTCATGGAACTGTCACATTCAAAAATAAATATTTCTCAACATTAATCCAACAATAAAATTGAATATATGCTGATAACACAGCATAAAAATAATGGTGACCCTCATTATTTATTAATTTACTAAAATTTTCATGCTATATATTAAGGTGATATTTCCAGATGCTCCATCTCTACCTACTTAATGTTTTTTATCTCTTTTAAAAACAATACAGAACTAAAATTCAAAAACACAGAAAAATAAAACACACAAACAAGCAAACTCCCCAAGGTATCCCTTTTGTGTCGGCTAATTATTCCTGAGCACATAGCCTGCTTTGGGAGGAAGTTGATATACTCAGTGTCACTCTGGGGAAGAAAACTGCTTTTCTCTTATTATTGCAAATATCTTACAAATATCTTCTTGGTAAGTAGGAAGATGTTGTGTCCAGTCTCCCTTCTCCATGCTTGAATTTTGTCTGGTTTGAACTTGTGCAGGCCTTGTGCATGTTATTATAGTATCTCCGAGTTCCTATGTCTATCAACCCTATTGAGTCTGGACAATGCTGTTTCCTTTAAGGCCTCTCCCATTTCTGGATCTCAAAGTCTTTATTCCCCGTATTCCACAGAGAACCCTAAGCCTGAGAGAGGGGTATGATATAGTCATCCCATTTAGGGCTGAGTTTTCCATTGTTCTCTCACACTCTGTACATATTGTTCAGTTGTGGTCTCTATCTGTGTTAGTCAGCATCTATGACATAGTAAAAATAGATCGAGTAAAAACGTAGAGTTTAACAAAGAAATAAATCTCTAAAATAATAATTCCAAACTGAAATTAAAAAAAGAAATCTCAAGAAGTCAAACAAAGAGTTCTGAGGTAAGCCTCACTAACAAATTGAAGGAGCAGAGAGAATTTGTTCTTAAAGAAAAGGCACAAACAATTGAATAGTTAAGTAAAAAAACAAACAAATAAACATGTTAAGTCTAGCAAAAGTTGAGTTTCTCCTATGGAGTTGAATCTAAAGCTTTGTAATTTATCTTAACTCATCACAGTAAAAACTACCGGCTTCGTGGGGTCCAAGACAATAATGACACCCTTAGCAGGGCTCATCCAGGCCACCTGAGAGACCATAACTAGATAGAGGATTCATAAAATAGTTTCTCAGGAGTAGGTTCACGTGATTATCTCGTACACATGTCCAGAGGCTTTGAGACAAGCGTGTTTTATAGTTCTAATAGATTTCCAGAGCACTGACGATTATTCTTTCTTTTTCTATGCTAATAGCCAGAGGCTGTTGAGATGGAAGTCATTTTAGAAAGTCCTGAATAAAAAAAGCAAACAAACTAAATAGCCCTGCCAACTTGTGAATCTGCCAAATCTTTCTATTGCCAGCTTCATTTTAATGTTTTGGTTTAATTGAGTGTTTTTTTTTCCTTGCTGTTGTTTTCTGTTTTCGTCTGTTGATAAATTTTGAAAAGACAAGAACAAATAAATAAAAATCACCAACGACCTCAAGTTGACACCCACTGTCATCTTACACAGACAATAACGGACAAAAATACACTGGAATTCAATCACACATCCATGCTCTCTCCCTCTCTCTGTTCTTTTCTCTCTCTCATTCAGTGGTGACAGGAATTGGATTCACACTTTTCACATGCGAGGTAAGTTTTCTCGCATGTGGAGCTGTATCCCAAGTCCTTGCAATTTCTTAAATCATAGTCTGAAATAGAAGAAATAGCATTATCAGAGACACTTGCTTGGAACCCCAGTAAGCAAATGTTACTGGGAATGACTCTTCTTCCTGTTGTCTCTTCTGCTCATCCCCAGTGTTTTATGTTGTACCTTCCACCAGAAGTGAACAACAGGAAAACAAGGCTTAGACTTGAGTTTGGTAGGCTATGGTGCGGGAGATGCCTTAATGCCGTCTTCTGCCCTAAATTCTAGGGGAATTTCTCAACTCATATTTGTTTTTGAAGCAGAAAATGCAACTTGGATCTGTGGCCCATTCTGTGGACTTAAGAACTTATCCAAGTTAACTTGCTTGTTTTACTGTGTCAACTGCTTTTTCAAGATTCTTTGTTCATTTGTAGGTAAGTCCAGAGCATTGCTTGTAGGTTCTGTGCCTTGGGTTCTGTTTCTTGCTTTCTGTTGCTGTGTTAAATACTATGACTGAAAGCAACTCGGCACAGGAATTCATTATGAAGAGAAGCCAGAGAAGGAACTCAAGGCAGAAACCTGAAGGTGGAACTGAAGCAAAGGCCATAGAGGAACACTGCCTATTGGCTTGTTTCCCATGGTTTGCTCGTATTACTTTCTTATACTACCAGAAGCCAACTACCTGCCTAGGGATGGCGCCTCTCATATGGGTGTCCTCTGGCCAGGCAATCCTGGGTAGTATAAGAAAGAAAGGTGGGCAAATGCCCCACAGATTTGTCTGCAGACAATTGGAAGGAAGCAATCTGACAATTAACAATTTCTTTCCCAGATGACTCTAGTTTGTGTCAAGTTGACAAAATCTAACCAAGACGGGTTCCAACCTTGGGACCTGCTGTGATGATGAAGGAGAACAACAAAGACATAGGATTGGTTTCCGAATGGCCAATTCTGGGTTATCATATTCACGGCTGTGACGTTTAAAGAGTCTCTCTGGGGGTTTACAGAATAATTCATTTAATGTGTACATCCATGTAGGAGGGATACAAAATGAGAATCTCAAAGAAAGTCTTGATAGGTGAGGTTTAAACACTTTTTAATGCTGGAAGGTGGCGGCACAGGTCTTTAATCCTAGCACTCAGGAAGCAGAGGCAGTCAGATCTCTTGAGTTCAAGGTTGGCCTGATCTACAGAGTGAGTTCCAGGACAGTCAGTGCTACACATAGAAACCCAGTCTTGAAAACAACAACAACAACAACAACAACAACAACAACAACATAATAATAATAATAATAATAATAATAATAATAATAATAAACCATTTTTTCATGAGGGAGAGAGAACCAAGGCCATAGGCAAACCTAAAAAGGAAGTAAAAAATTTTAGGACAAATGAATGGTTCCAACAACAGAAAATGCCTCTGGAGAAAGTTCTTCTGGCTCTAGATATGATGCTTTACTTATAGTCTGCTGTTTCTTGTTGAAATTCCCTGCATAATAAGAAGTCATGACAAAGTTGTTTCTTCAGTGAAGGATAATCCTAGTTAGATAAAGAACTTCAGGAAAGCTTGTTCCTGTGCTTTGAGCGAGACAGAGGAGAGAAGAGAATCCAGACACAGAAGGATTGGAGATCAGAGATACCTTAGTTCTGAGATGGGTTTGGTGAGATCACTATTCAAAACCATAAAAACATAACACTACTTCCACCCTCAATTCCCCTGTCTTTCCTGTTTACCATGTTAACTCTTATTTTATCTCTTTGTCTTTACACTTACTTTAAACATTAATTTTAATAGTTTATTGTTAGATTTATTTTCACAAAATACATTTCTTTCCTCTCCCTCAACTCCTTGCAGATTCCTACCCTCCCAGACCAACGCATCCAACTTCGTATTCATTCACTCTCAACACACACACACACACACACACACACACACACACACACAACAATTTAAAATGCATTGAACATTTTTTAAAAAAGAAAACTTTCAAATCATTCTTGTGCTTTTTATGTCCTTTAGTTAAGTCTGCTGTCTGTGTTTTAACATATGGATTCACCTCTTATTTAAAGCATTAAACAACCTGTGGGAAAAATAGTTCCCGAACTTTATCTTTTCCTGTAAAAGGAATAGGAATCCTTTCACTGAGGCAACGTTTGCTGTGAGAAGCTGCTGCTGATCTTGTTACATTTGTTACTATGGAAACCCTGCAAGAAAACAGCCCCCAAGAAGGAAGGTGGGATTCAGAACTCTGCAAGTCATCAGACCACACTGTTTCACAGTTGTTGCACAAAAGAAAACCACACAAGCTGCGAGACTGTCCTCACAAATCAGCCATTGCGTCTGAAAGTAGAGATGCACTTTCAGCCATTCACAAGAGTGGACGCTCCGTGTGACTTTCTAGTGTCCTTTGTTTCTACTCCCTTTTTTCTTTGACTATAAATATAATAATCTTTAAGAATATATATATGGAACACCAAGAATCGCCATTTAGTTTTTAGGGAGGTTTGAGATCTTACAGACTTGAAATCCTTTTGCTATTTTGGTAAATGTCAACCTAGGGAAGTGGACTGAGTGGTTCAAGTCCTCAGAGGGACAGTAACACAAACTGAGAACTGGACAGGATCCACAGTGTCTCCTTGGGTGGCTAGCAGCAAATGCTGGTAATGATGCTTTCCTTCTGTGTCTTCCTGAGCATGAATTGGGAGTTAAAGAAATGTTTGCTAGCTAAGTTAATTGCTAACAAATTAGTAAGCACGTGGGCTAGTTCTGTCAACATGACATACCAGAGAAGAGGCTACCACAGTTAAGGAATTGTCTCTATTAGACTGGCCAGTGGGAGTTTGCTTGATTGATAACTGATGTAGGAGAGCTCAGCTCACTGCTGGCTGTTCAACCACTACGTCAGTAGGTGTGGACTACGTAAGCTGAACAAGCGAAGAGAAACACCACAGTATGCCTCATTCCTCCACGGTATCTCTTTCAGTTCCTACTTTGACCTCCTGCCCTGGCTTCCTTCAGTCATGATGCGCAATTCATAAACTAAATAAAATATTTTGGGTTTTCCTCCCCACATTGCTTTTTGTCATGGTGTTAAAATGATAGAGAAATTACAGGAAGAAAAAGACATAGGTATGAAAGGAATATAGACTCAAACATAGACATGAGAGAAAATTATTTACCAAACTATGTTGTGTTTAAATAAACTGTCAACAAACTGCCTGGGATCAGAGTCCCTGAAGTTTGCTCTAGGTTGAAATCAATCTGTTCTGACTTTTCATTCTGACCTCTTTGCTGACTACTGCCTTGACACCTGCATATACCCCCTCTTTTATGCATTATCAGGACACTGTTTTGCTGTGAAATCTATCTTATCTGAATTGGAGTACTCCCTCCTGAATTTATATAACCCATTTATTACCTATGTATTATCTATTGATATTCTTCATCTTAGAACGTGCTGGAAAAGACAGCTGTAAATAAGAAGTAGTTGGAATCTTTTTGAAAGAAATAAAGAACTCTGTTACTTAAAGGTGAGAATTCCTTTGCAAAATGAATTACTACTGCTTCCAGAAGTCTCCTGGGGAGACAGGCCCAAACATCTGGTCACCCTACACAGGGTACCTACAGTAGAGGAGGGGAGGAAGTGAAATTTTTAATGGTATTATTTATGAAACAATAAAAAAGAACATATTCTTGAAGAGTCTATCTTAATGAAAGAGTTATAAGTTTACGAAGATCACTTACAGGAACAAGGGTAATTTAAAGTCTCCACATCTTGAACTGCCTACCTCTGCATGGATAATGGAAGTCCTCCTAGAGTTACAATCAGTTCCACTAGCGTCTCCTCTCATCAGCCACTGTTTACTGCTTTTCTATCCTTGGGAAGGGGCCTTGGGAAAATTGTAATTTATAAACTCTCTGAGCCTTGTAAGTTTCATGAACTTCTGGAGTCTTATGAGCCTCTCTGCTCCTTTCAGGAAGGAGTATTTCAATACAATTAATGTAGTTACAAAGCAAAAAGGGTGTTCTGATGAATTACTTTTGAATTGTAATTTAAACAAACTCACACTTATATAATAGTGTATCTCATATACTTTTATAATAGTTTTGACTTTGTGTTAAGAAATTAGATGCTGACAATCCAAAATATTGAAAAAAGTATATTGCCAAAATGCAACATCAGGCTTTAGCTATAAATATGATTCCTTTTCAAATTTTTAAAAATATTTATTTAAAGTTGTTTTAAACAATATATTTTGATCATATAATTTCCCTTTCTGGAAATCCTTCTAGATCTTTGCTACCCCATATTCACCCAACTTCATGTTCTGTTTCTTTCAAAAAAACAAAACAAAACAAAAAAAAAACTCAAAAGAGAGCAAAATAAAACAACAACAAAATGTAAGAGAGAACAAACTAACAGAAACCTAATAAGCAAAAAAAAAAAAAAAAACCCAAACCCAAGCCCCCAACAAAACAACAAAAACACAAATGAAAATGGATTCTTGGGTTCTGTTTTGTGTTGACCAACTACTCCTGGGCATGGGTTCTGTCATGGAATATAGAATATACCCAGTTTATTGGATAAAACTGATTTTTTTCAAATAATATAACAATTGTAAATAGGTTCCTGGTTAAGGGTGGAAGTTTGATTTCCCACCTTCTTCTTGGTGCTGCAGTTTTGTCTGTTCTGAACTAGTGCTGTGTATCAGTTCTTTTGTGTCTGGAAACACACCCACCACCTCTGGCTCCCAAAATCTTTACCCTTTTCTTCAGTGTAGCTCCCTGAGCTTTGGGGGTAGAGGTTTGATTTGGACATTTTCTTTGAAGCTTAATATTCCAAAGTCTTTCACTGTCTTTAAATTGTCCTGTTGGGGGTAAGTATGACTATATTTTTCTGGGAAAAAAGAATAAGTCAGTTTTTACTTCGTCACACAAGTACAGGAAAAAACATTAATTTGAAATGTAGTTATAGTCACTTGATAAGTTCTAAAGTTTTCATTCTTTTGAAAAGAAATTAAGAACTCAATATAAGGGTTTAGATATAGTTAATACATTTGAAAAACTTAATGTTGTTTAAAATACTACTTTAGAAACTATCAGCTAATGTCCTACTCCATTTCATATGGTTATGTCTTTTTTCTAATTTGATTTTACTATGTACATAGTTGTGATTTAAACCCAATTTTCTTAAGTAAAGTGTTTGGCAGTCATGCTATAAGGAGCTGCTCATTCTTTTAAAACCATGAATGTTGTTTGAAAATGTTGAAAGAATGTCTCTCTGAAGCATTTAATATAATTAAATCCACCTATAGTGTACCAATAAATTTCTAGACCATGAGCAAGAAATAGAGTATGGCCATACTTTGAGAATTACACAGAGTAAAGAGTTCTGTCCAGAACTAACCACCCCGCTTCACAGGGAGATGCTCATCTTGCACTACACCAGGACCATCACAGATTGAAGGATATAACAATTACAGAAAGATGTTCTTAATGTTGCAGAACAGTCCGTCTTTGTTGGCATTTCCATCAGTATTTTTATTTTCTTTTCTTTTTTTCTTTCTTTGTCTCTTTCTCCCTTCCTTCTATTTTCTTTCTTCCTTCTTCCCTCCTTCCCTGCCTCCCTCCCTCTCTTTCCTTCCTTCCTTCCTTCCTTCCTTCCTTCCTTCCTTCCTTCCTTCCTTTCTTTCTTTCTTTCTTTCTTTCTTTCTTTTTTCCTTTTTTTCCTTTCTTTTTATGTAAGTTCCCAATGCAATATCTTTCTCAACCTACCTAAACTCTGCTCACTTTTCTCCTTAAGGATAATTAACTGTCCCTTTCCCCAGAAAATTCTAAAGAGGTCCAGCTCCAACAGTAAGGTTTTTTTTTTTTTTTTTTTTACTGGTTGTATCCTGCTTTTCTAGCTGACTAACAAACTCTAGGAATCCTCCAGCTTTTATCTCTCAGGATTAAAATTATAAGTGAGTACCAACAGGCCTGGATGCTTTGTGTAGGTTTGGGGGACTGAAACTGGGGTGCTCATACTTAGGAGGGAAGCATATAACTGACTTAGGTATCTTCCCAGCCCTGAAGCTGTGGGATATAAGGGACTGAGCATCTGTGAGCTTCAGTGTCTGTGGGAGTTCTGGAACTGATGTCCTATAGATTCAAAATTAACACTTTAGTTTCTCAGTAGAGGAACTATCATTTATTAAAATTCAAACTGTTTAGCACAAAGTATTTAGAACAGTGTTTGGCATCTGGTAAACACCAAATAAGCGTGTAACTAGTGTTTTAGGACACATAGAGATGCAAAGAGGAAAGTAGTGGAAGATCATGGTGTGAACAAGGAGTGGAATTAGAGCAAGTCCTGACTCACAGAGGATGGCTGGTCTTGGGCTCTACCAGCGATGATTCCTAGAATTGTACCAGCTAGGATTGTGGGGAATCTTGACGCTACTGAAGCTGACTAATCGCATGAGTGATGCTTGGTGTTCTATGACCCATTCAATAATGTTGGATACATTTCATCTCATTTATTTTTATAAAATATTGCTTTCTCTTATTATGTTTATACGGTCTACCGTCCTGAAGGTCAGTAGACAATGAGGAAGAATTCCATCTACCGTGCTCCCTGGCCATACAATTCTCATGTTTGTAATTTTAGGTTTATCAGTCCTCCAGACAACAGACTCTTATAAGGTCTCCAGAAGTACTTCACACATACTAAAACCTCTAGTTTCTGTTTGGACCTCAGGGTTCTCCCTTCCCCCTCCCTTTCTTTCTTTTCCTTTAATTCAATTCTTACCAGCAGGAGAGTTATTGCTCCTGAGAAAATTTTGGAAACAGAATAAATCTTTGGAGGATGCTGCTTTGTTGTGCTAACTTGTCAAGACTTTATATATTTCATGCTGACTCTATACATTATCTATAGCATAACAGGAAATACATTATGAAGGAAAACCAGATATGTCATCTTTTGTGTAGCCTTTGATCTATGAATTTGTCTTATGGTTGTGTTTCATAATGGAGAACAAAGGACTCGGATACAGTTTTATCTCTCAAACTCGCTCCTTTAACAAAGTCTGGGGAAACCAAATTATTACATTTGTCTGATTTAACTTTTCCAGGCAGTATATAATAGGGCAAAAGGTCTCTGATTCTATCAAATATGCTCTAAAAAATATATCTTGTGGTTTGTACATCTCTTTGTCATCTATCAAAATGAAACTAATACACGGTCCCAGTTGCCGCGGCAGAAAAATGAAACAAAAAATTTTCTGCACCAAACTCGTAAAAACTAATATCTGTCCCAAAAGGCAGAGGCTGTCAGCCTTCTCCTGAACTAACTCTATTCTCTTGAAATCCATTCAGCTCAAATCAAAGAAGCAAAATGCACTGGTTTCTATTAGCAGGGACTAAATATTGGATTTAACCTAAAAGCTAAAATGGGGACAAGTATGGGGTGTTGAATAGTAGCATGCATCATGAGCTCTGCTTCTCATGGGACTTATCAGATAAAGTCACTCTATAAGCATGGTTTGTGACAATTCTGCTCATATTTCTAGCCTGGAATAGAGATGTCTCAGAGATGGCATGTGTTTCTTTTTTTGCTGTGATAAAATGCTATGATCAAAAGCAATGTGTAGAAAGAAGAGATTCTTCGTGGTTGTGGTTCCAGAAAAGTAGTCTTTGATGGTAGGGGGAGGCACGGGGACTGGAGAGTTCACATCAACAGCAAACATACATCAGAAAATAAAGTAGGGCGAAGCTCTGAACTATCCAATCCGACCTTCAGTGGTGTGTTTCCTTCAGCAAGGATGCAAACCTCCCCAAACACCAACAACTGGGGGGCCAAGCATAAAAGTACCTGAGTGTAAGGAGGGCATTTCTCATCAAAAACCTCTATAGTCTGTAAGGCTGTCTTCCACATT
This sequence comes from Alexandromys fortis, assembly GCF_014885135.2. Classification (NCBI taxonomy): domain Eukaryota; kingdom Metazoa; phylum Chordata; class Mammalia; order Rodentia; family Cricetidae; genus Alexandromys; species Alexandromys fortis. The sequence continues at coordinate 4,141,478 of NW_026067928.1, forward strand.
TCAGAACACGGAACCACGCCAAACTATCCCTGTTAGGAACTACGGTGTGATTTTGGGTAGACACCTGTGTAGTGTGGCCCTTAGGTCACTAGGTTGGGTTCTTTTTACATTTCAGTATTTTGCTAGTCTTTTCCACGTCTGCAAGATATTATTCCTCCTTTGAATGGTCCAAAGGTCTCCTGGCTTGTCAGAAACTTCCCAGGGTGAATTAGGATATATATAATACTAAACACGCGAGGAGGGCCGGCAGGGAGGGGAAGGTCTGTGTTCCACATAGTCACCTGTGCATCTTGTGGCTGCACACAGCCTACTTTAGTCATTGTAGCACAGTAGGTGCAAGGGATGTTTGGCCATGTCATTCTAATGCACGTGTGCTTCAGCTAGCCTCATGCTTCTGATCACCTGTCCTCTAGTCAACAGAATTTAAATTGTCTGCTTCTGTTTGCTAAGGCATTCTCTCGCTTCTTCCTCGAGACATCGACTTCCTTCATCTTTCTGATCACTGGAATTCATTCCTTCAGAGCTCAGAACTCAGTCACTCAGAGTGACAACAACCCTTATGTCAAGTAGAGATTAAGTTTGCTTGTCTGGGGATTTTGATTTTAAAATATTAATATATTCAATACACTTGTTAGAATAAACAATATAATCAAAGTCATTTTTACATCAGTACCTCATCTTAGAAGAGAAGCACTTTTATTTCTACCTCAGTGCTGGGTTGTAACTTTACATTATTGAAAACCCCTTGAACGTCTTGCATAATTTTCTACACTGCTGGGTCTTGAATTTAATTCAGCATTCTAGATGTTGCGCTATGTGATTCAGACAGAAGTACATAAAGACATTTTGGCCTTTCACACACAAATAACTAAAAATGTATTAACAGTGTTTTTAAATAGTTGTAAATATTGTTATTTAATGCAATGCTCAAACAAGACAAGTTTTCAAAACATTTATTTCATTGTCTTAGAATTTCATTTTTTTTATTTACATCATTTTTACAAACACGCTATCCCTTCCAGCTTCTCCTGTGTCCCCTCTCTCAACTTCAGGACTTCTTTCTTCTTTATTATTGTTATGTGTATACATATATAAATACAATGCATTGAGTCCTTTGGTACTTCTCATCTGTATCTATGTTAAAAGCTGAATAATTGGGATTGAATAAAGGGTTTGTCCCTAGAGCAGACTAATTCTTTCACTTACCAGTTATTCATTGACTGTAGGTCTTTATACATGGGTGTAGGCAGAAGTTTCTGTACCTCAAGCTATTTCCAAACAACCACACACATGCTTAATATCAATTATAAATACCAATCCAATAGCTCAAGATTGCTACTACATAACTCTTACATTAAAATTAACCCATATTTCTTATCTATACTTTGCCACATGGCTTGGTACCTTTCCTCAGTACAGTATGCCCACCATGTTTCTCTCTGTGTCTGCTCACTACTCCTCTGACTCCATCCTTCTTCTTCCCAGATTTCTGTTTGACTCTCCTACCTGACTTAACCCTGCTCAGCCTATTGGCCAGTCAGTTTCTTTATGAAACAAATCATAGCAACACAGTCACACAGTGTAGAGGAATTTTTCACACATAGGTAGGACCTTGTAAGATTTCGACTTGGGGAATTTAGAAATAAAATGTTAGTTCCCTTTTTTCCTAGGTGTGTGTGTACAGCATAAAAACAGCAGAAATACTCCTTCTTTCATAATGGAGAATAAGAAGAGAAAAAAGGAGAGAAAAGGAAGATGGAGGAGGAGAAGGAGAAGGAGAAGGAGAAGGAGAAGGAGAAGGAGAAGGAGAAGGAGAAGAAGAAGAGGAGGAGGAGGAGGAGGAGGAGGAGGAGGAGGAGGAGGAGGAGAAAACCCTAAGTGATCACTGCTCTACCTAATTATGAACTTATTGGAGAGGCACCATGGGAATAAGAAAGTGTCATTATTGGCATGAGACTAATACATTTAAAAGAAACCATCAGCTTTACAGTTGCTTAGAATGGCAACCAGCTCTTCTCACTCCAGGACAGTCCAAACAAATGAGTGTTATGTGGGCTGCTGCCAAGTCTATCCACGGGAAAAAAGCCCCTTATTCATTGGGGTGCCAAGTTCTGGCATCACCTTCCTCCCATTTTATTTGCCCTATTCATCCTGGACACCTCAGAAGATTGCTGTTAGATCAAATGCTCACCTTGAAGCCAGGCTTTTCAGTCTGTTTCTTTCTTGTTCAGGAAGTTTTAGAAAGCCAAGCATCACTTGAGTATCATAGGTTTCCTTAGGGAAAGACACCCAAGTTTTGACAGCTCTGAAACTATAAATTTCAAAAAGTTCATTGCACAATCTATTTTTATCACAGTTATTTACAAATTTCTGAAAATCTAGTCCATACTCTTGAGTTATTTTACAAGTTCATTATACAACTTGTCTTTTTTTTCTCTCTTAACAGAAAGAGGTTTCTGAGGAAAAGCAATGCTGTTCTCTTTGTATCTTCCCCGCCTTGCTTCTTTGCCCATTGTCAAGCCTGAATGGGAGCTGTGTCTCCAGATAGGTCTTTCACCTGTGGCTTATTCTGTATCCATTGAGAGGTCTCAGCAGCAGATGTATGGAGGCCACACTGAGTACCTGATCCTTTAGCACAAGTCTTAGTTTTTACGGAGTCTTCTCAGTTCTCTCTTTTCCTTTCTGTAGACATAAAATGATTGACTTTTCAATTTTGAGAGAACCCAATGCCCGCCTGAAATCCTTTAATATTTCTTGTTTTGCTTTCAAACTAGCCAAGTTACACCTCCTTTACTCTGAAAATATAAACACAGTAAAAGTGTCTTCCTCAGGACCAATGTCCCAGGCAAAACAACATCAGTATTTACAATAGGACAGTCTTTCCCTTGAAGGGTTATTATATTTCAAAATGTTGCTGGACATCTTTAATTTTCCCAGGGAGTTCCAAGTTGCCCATATGAAATCTACTGTCCTAGATTTGCTTTGCAATGGGTGCATTATCTGCTTCATGAGTGGCACGCCATGGGTACCCTTTTAATGTAATGCTTCATCATATCTTCTGCTGTGTCCATTACCACTGATGTGAGGGTCATGCCAAGATGACACATTTTAGGTTTCTTCTACAGAACCACTTGGGTTTCATGACTAATTTCCATATTAGTCAGCAACCTGGTGATCAAACGGAACAAGTATTTATAGATCTTCTTTTTAAATGTACCATTGCTGTCAGTGTTAAGTGGCAGATATAGTTGTCAACAGTCACTCAGGTGCTTGGGCTGATTGAGGTTTCTTTGTGTTTTCTTGCTCTGAACAAATTCTAGACCATCCAGAATTTCTCTGTATGTGCAATAGCAAGACAACTGGTCTGCACTCACCAATCTGTCCAGATATTTCACGTTTTGTTTTGGAAACAGTTCGTGCTAGCTCCATTCATAGCCCATTGGCCACAGGGCACTGCCCAATCACAGGAAACATCATCATTCACACACAAAAGGCCTGGAGGGGAGATCACTGCTAATTACGAGTAAAATTTTACTCACATTGTTAACAGTGGGATTTATTCTTTACTTTTGCGGTGAATACCAAGTGTGATTGCCATGCTCACTGAGATATATTGGAGCGTAGGGCTTCAAATCAGAGGACAACATGGCTCTGTCTGGTACTGGAAACTACAACAGAGGAAGAAAAAAAGAAAGACAGAAGAAAAGAAAAGAAAGGAAGGAAAGAAAGACAGAAGAAAGAGGAACAAAGGAAGAAATTAAGGAAGAAGGAAAAAAGAAAAAAATGAAACACTTCCTTTATCATAGCCATTTTTCAGTCCCGCTCCTGTGCTTACCCTAGAGTTCTCATCTCTTTCCTGCTAATGTAACTGACTTTCCCAGCATGAGACAAATATGTAATCATCAAGTTTTTAGTCTGTTGAAACTGCCTTTTGTTTACAATGCATTCCTTCTTATTCTGCTCTAGGTATGTGTTTGCTTGTTTATCCATTCATCATTTGAGCCACAGTTGGGTTATTTCCATCTTGGCCAAGGATGACTGGAGATGTTTTAAATATTCACGGTTTAAATATTCGCCATGGAGATGGCGAAGTGATATAAATGTTTGTCTCTCTGGAGCAGAATGCCTAGGAGTGAGGTTTCTGGACCTGGTTGTATTGTGTTTAATTCTAGGTCTAGCCAATATGTTTTCCAATATGACTGCACTTAAAAAAAAATTCAAAAGTCACATTTATTTAAAACTGAAGAGAGGGCTCTTTGGCTAAGAGCACTGGTGACTTTTCCAGAGGACATGAGTTTGGTTCCCAGCATACAAATGGTTTCTCACAATCATCAGTAAATTTGGTTGCAGGAGGTCTGACACAGTCTTCTAGTCTCTCTGGGCACTGTATTCACATACATATAGTACACATACACTCACACATGCAGGCAAAATACATATATACTCATGTATATGAATGAATGAATGAATTTTTACAATGCATTTGTTTATGTATTTGTGGAGACTACATCTTAGGGGATTTTAGGGGAAGGGTAAGTAAGATCAAAATGCAATGTATGAAATTCTTAGAGTTAATAAAAATATTAAACATTTTAAACAAAAATCCTTTCTTTAAATTAACAAATATTTTATCACAGAATATACTAAAGCTTTTTGTTCTAGCCATGGTGACTTTCACAGAACAAAATATTTAAATTTTAAAACTGTTCAATTTGTTGTTTCTCGTTTATGCATTATCAAAGAACTCTGTATATGCCATTGCGTGGCATAAAAATTCCTAAGCTTTAATGCTACAAAATTTATACTTTTAGATTTTGTCTTTAAATCTATAATGCTTTCAACTGAATTTTGCATACACTCTTAAGTTTGACTTTAAGCGTTTTTTCTTGGTGCTTGAGCTGATATGAGCTAAATATTTGTATCTCTCTAAGAAGACAATGCTGAAGCTCAAATTCTTAATGAGACATTTTCAATGGATGTCTTTGGACTTAGCTAAAAGGTAGCCATTAGCAAGCCAGGAAAGGGGCTCTCATCAGGATCTGGGCCTGTTGACACTTTGATACACTACTCCTTAGCCTTGGGGCCACTGAGGAAAAAAAAAAAAGTCTACTATTTAAGCTAGCCAGTCCATGGTTTTCTGATGTACCAGGCAGAGCTAAGACATAGATGGGCACTTCTCCCATCACTATTTGTTGAGTATCCTTGTCTTTGGAGGGGGTAATAGACACCTGAGAGATTGTGAAGCCCTGCTTCTCGATGATCTGCTCTGTTTGAATGACATACGTGCTAGCCCTTTAGAATGTACTCCCCCGGCTTTTCATTCTGCAGCTTTATAGAAGTCTTAAAATAAGATGTCATTTCTCCATAGCTACTCTTTTCTCAAAACTGTTTTGGCTTTTTATTAGCCCATTCATATAGGCTGTAAAAACCAGCATGTCTGTATAACAGTAAAACCCTGGCTGAAATTTTCATTTTCAAAACTGAATGCAAATTTCCATTGTCTGTAGAGAAATTTCAGGAGAATTTTTATCTTTGATTCTGGTTAGGTTTTTCCAGAGTCCTTAGGATTATCTTTGGGTTTGCTACAAACACTATTATATCATCTGCAGAGACATTTTAGTTCTTTTAACTTAAATCTAAATTTAAAAATAACTCTTTGTTGACTTACGATACTGTCTTATATTGATCACTTTGAAATTGTTTTCTATCCCTACCTCTGATGCGACAAATGATCAGTCAGAGTTGCTGAAGAAAAGAAACGTACTATCTTACAGTTTTGCTGGTCAGGTATGAGAAATAGGTCTTGACTGGCTAAAATCAAGGTATTGGCAGCACTGCCTTCTTTTCCAGAGGTTGTCAGTAAGAATCAATTTTCTTTGTTTTTCCACTTACTTTAGGCTACAAGTTTTCATTGGTTCTTGTCCCCCTTCCATCTTTGAAGGCAATGTGTTCAGATTCTCTCTGACACTGGCTTATTTTCTTCCTTGTTCTGCTTGACTAGACCCTGGGGATAGTGTTGAGCATGCTGGGAAACCAGGGTTGACATATTGTGGTTGGATATTTAGATTTAATTTCCATTTTGTATAGGACCCATCCATAATCACAACTTCTGGGAGATTAGACTATGAGTACTTTTGGAGAACACTTATTTTGCATAGCATACATAGAGTATATATCCTTGCTTCATTCTTGATCTTAAGGAAAACATTCAATATTCTGGCAAGTATGTTGTTAGTTGTAAAGGTTTTCTGGGTAGCTGTTTTGAGATTAAAATTCATGCTACAGATGAGTATGGTAGCTCATGTTTGGGATCCCAATATTTATGCAGCTGAGAAAGGAAGATTTTCATGCCTGTGTGGAAGCCTGCGTTACATGAAAGACCAAAGCAAGCAGTAAGCAACCAACCAACCAAACAAAACACCCTCACACCTTTTTCATTTTCTTAACATCTTCTTAAGAGAACTGGGACTTGAAATTAAGGTATTGTATATGCCAAGCAAATAATTTCCCATTGAACTACATCCTCAGTTCTTTGTAAATTTTAAATTTCTTAAAATTACCAAGGCTGGCCTTGATCCATTTGGGATTTGATGTTGCAAAGCTAATAATTTTCTTATCTTTCTGAACAGCAGGAGTCATTAGCCTAAATATCCAACTCCTGGTCTCTCAGCGTGTTTGTCTGAGAATGGATGAAGATACACAACTTATTCTAGCAAACAGTTCCCACTCTGCTGTTGCTCGTCTTCCTCTCTTTTTCTCCTAAGCCTCCACTCTCATAGTGGACGTCTTTTCTATGTTTCCTATGGTCCAACATGATCTTCTGATTATGCCTGCTTTATGCACACCACATCATAAAATAGTTCTGATTGTATTTCACAAATGTATGCTAACAATACATGTAATGACACCGTGTTAATCCCCTACTCCAGTCACACATGGCTGATGGAAGAACAGGAGACTTAGGGAATAAATGAGTGGCTGGCCTGGCAACCATGGAGAAAGCTCAGTGCTGACGCTTTGTGTGTAGCGGGAAGCAGCGTGTACCCGTGCCTGGAGCACGTGGCAGGAGAACATGTAGAGCCACAGAGCAGCAGGCAGCAGTCAGGAGCGGAAGAACACAGGAAGGAGAGAGACGGCAGTAGGCTAACTTCTGTTCTTACCTCAAACCCCTACAATCAGTTCTCTGTCTCCTGATTGATGCTTCTGAAAGTTTAATATGTTTCAGTAGAACAAGACCGGAAAATTGGAGGATGTCCTCAGGACTACCCTGCTGATTTCCACCAAGTCTAGTTTGAATGAAATGAGAAATCAAAGTGTAGCTATGTTCCATTTCTCTGAGAACCTAAAGGTTTTTTCCCCTTTTCTTTTCTTTTCTTTTCTTTTCTTTTCTTTTCTTTTCTTTTCTTTTCTTTTTTTTCTCTCCCTGGGAGAAAAATCCTCCCCCTTGAGAAAGTTGATGTGACATCCGAGTCCACATAATTCTTCTTTCTTCCATAAATAAAATGTTGACCAACGTGATCCTGGATATTTCATTGTCTTGCTGACATCAACATGGTAATTGGTAGTAATGCCTACAAAAATCAAAGCCTTTCAGAAATGATAGGCTTGATTTAGGAGCACTGACAGGGCTCTCATTAAATCAGTGAGGGCCGTGTAGGACAAATGCCTGGATTCCTTTATTCATCACTGTTAGCACCTCAGGGAGCCTCATTGGAAATGCACATGAGTGAGCAGGTAGGAAATCTCTTCCAAACGCAGAGAACAAGGAAAATGGGAGCAGGACGCTGAAGATTTACCTTACAGAAAAAAATTAAATCATCATTCCTTGAGTAAATTATGCATTTTATACAAGCCGAAATGTTCAGTATTTAAGAGCCTTGGAGGGATAAATATGAACTACATTAAATGTTTGAAGAGTCTGAGTTAAAGCTGAGGGGATTTCTCATCATTATCAGCAGCGAGCAATGGTCCACTGGATTACTTCAGGGAAAAATTTCAAACACTCTTACTTATGAACCAGTAATAAGAATTCTGCTTCAGTTGGCTCTGCATCGCCCTCTCTGCTCCTCCTCTGCTCATTTTTGACACACTCTTGAGCCAGCTCCGGCATCCCTTCACATACACAAAGAGAAGTAACAGGATAGACTGCAAGAAAATTTCTACAGAGATGCCACAAGTTATAGAGAAAACAAAAGGTAGAAAACAAGAAGTATAGCAGAAAGAAAAGAAAATTACAAAGGGAAGGAAAAGGCAGGTGAGGGGGAACACAGGGACATCCACATCACGCAACAGGAGAAAAGCTGGGACACAATGTGCAGAATGGAAAGGCACAGCCCACGGAGACCTGCACACAGGTGTGCCTTTTGTTGCTGTAAAATGAAAACCATTTGCACTGTACCTAATGGAGTATAAACATGGAAGATGCAAGGGGGCTCTCTATCTAGAAGACGGAGGTTTCAGTGCCTGAGAGAATGAGAAAAACACCAGTTTACCCTTTCCAGGTACTGGGGAGTCCAGGAGTTGACAAACTAATCTGCATAGTATTTAGAAACCAGGAACAGCCACCCTCTGCCTTAAGAGTCCTATTGGCTCAAGGGCCCCTGGATTTCTTAGAATAAACAAGGCTGGGGATTTTGAGAGATTAGGTGGTTCAATAGCCAGGAAAGGGATTAAGGAAGGAGCTATGTATTAACATGCACAAGCCCCATTGTGAGGCCAGCCCTTGTAGGTGTCATTCAGGTGAGTATGATTGGGCAGTATTGTCATGAACCATCTTTTGGGTGGATATGGCAGAGATGGGGACAATGATACTCTGTGAAGGCAAAGACAAAGGTCTTTCCTCAGTGACACCCCAGGTGCAGCAATGGGGCAGGTAGTGAGATTTAGTGAGCTTACTTTTTGTGGCTACTGCAGGAGCACGTGGCTTGTCTTGCTTGCTTTCAGGACAGGTCTACTCATCCAAAGTTATTTTCCTTTCTATCCTTATTGTGACCTCTTTTGATTCAAGGCAATTTTAGGGAGTGCTAGACTAGGCAATAGTCAAGGGGAAAAAGAGCATAAAAATGAAGTCAAATCAACTCATAACAGTGAAAGCGTGGGCTGTGCTCAGGCTAAAGTGCTTCACATTTTCAAATAAACCAACATGAGAGGACAAATCATCACTTTTCCAGAGCCGTAAATAATGCAGTAGTCTTCTATGAAGAAGCAGTTTTTTACTTAAGCCCGCATTTGCTATCAAGTCGTAGAAAACAACATCGTGCCTAGAAAGCTGGTACTCTGATATTTTAAATTTCCTCTGAAATTCTTGTCACTGTATCCCTGGGGGCAGGCTGCTTGATTTTGATCTGGACCTTGCTACTCTCTAGTTGTGTTTAACCTGTGATGTGGTTGTGAAGTAATGGTTATAAATACCCCCATTGAGTTGTTTAGGGAAGTGCTGCTCTTGGCTCTCATAAAATGCTCGTTGTAACATCTGATCGGTAAAGGATTCAGCAGACAGGCTCTAAGAAAATTGAAAACTGACCCTTGCTAGGCTCTGACATTGAAAGATATTCATGATGGAAGAACAAAGGGACTGAAAAGTAGCTTAGATTGAGCTGAGGATGTTGGTTGAGTAAGAGTGCCTGAGGATGTATTTGGAGCGCTAGCTGAATTCACAGCCTACAATAATGACCCATCCGAGGACAGAGATGAGGAACCGCTGCAGCCAAGAGAGTGTGTGACTTGCAGCAGTCAAGGACAGGGCAACTGGGCATGAGCAAAACTCCTCTTTCCAGTAAAGAGCAACATTCTTCAAACCGCAAAAGGACACAACACTGGCTCAAACAACAGGCATTAGGCTTTGATAATCAGTGTGACATGGGTTGAAAGTCAGACAGTATATATCTACCTGTCTCTGTGACCACTAGGACAATTGTATTCATTTTTATGGGAAACAAGCTGTAGGGATGTAGAATACAGACAAATATTATTACCTTTGGGATATCATTTTTTTTGTTAGAAAATAGAATTAGGATTAAAAGAATTAAGACATGCCCATAATCAATGAAGTGGATTGGATAAGATGTGTTAAATTAAAATGCAGACTTGCAATTTGGTTCTACGCTGTCAGTTCCATGACTATAAGTAGAAATAAAGATGGCTTTAAGGACATCCACTAATGACCTTATATCATCTAGCTACATTTTAGCAGTGGTACAGTACCCTCCCATACTGACTCCACACAACTGTGGTCTGGCTGGTAATTTGCTTTGTTTATTGAGTTGCTAGCCACATAAGATGGACATATACTTGAACATATTTATATCCTGGGAATCCTATTTGTTTTTCTGAGACTGACTGTGGTGTGAAGTGGCTTAGTTTGCTATATATGATAAAATATAAACATTAGAAATGAGCCTAAAGTTGAAGATTTACTTAAAATTATAAGGTACAATTGCCAAGTGTGAAAGCAAGGCTCTCCTATACAGCCCTTCTCCAGCTGAACTGGCCCTGATGAAGTGCCAAGACAATTCGTATGATCATCATCATCATTCCATAACATCATTTTACAAATTATGTACTTGATGTTTTTAAGTATGAATTTAATTATACAAATTGTAACAAACAATGCCAAGGTTCATCTCCAGGTCTGCCAGTGAACAAATCCCATGGTCTTTCCAATGAGCCAGGATTTTGATGGACCTCCTCAGACAACAAATAAGGCATAGGCTTAGAGGCACAACTTGGATTTATTCAATGTGATATAATATTTCACACTGGATACTTATCTACCTAATATCTTTATTTGACAGTTCCCAGAATAAGAAAATATGCCCAATAAACATTTCTTGAACTGATATACAAATGTATGAAATGCATTTTTAAATGTCCTGGTCTACGTAACACACCTAAAAATAAATAAAATGGTAGTATGGGTAAGACTACTGTATGAAAGAATATGAATTTAAATACCAAACTGAACTGTTTATTAGGATATATAACTCTGTGTAGTTATCTGCAATCTCAGTGGAAAAATGTAGGGTTAAGGTCTTTATTACAGATTTTAGTATATTAATAGAATAATAATTTTTAAGAAGTTGTTTTATCTTCAGTAAAACATTGTATAAATAGTAGATAACATTAATTTACTGAATAAGAAGTGGAAAGCACTGTGAGCACAGACTATATATAATTTGTTACTGACCCTATCAACCTTATATATATAGTATTTATATATATATAGTACATATTTGGCAATTAGAGTGTAATTATCATATAAACATATTAGTAAGGCTATAGCATTAAAACATTTTTTAATCCATAAAAAGTGATTGGGAGTCATTTATTAGGGTAAACCTTAATAGATCCACAGAGTAAAGAAGAAAATAGAAGGTGATCTCTACTCTCCATGATCAAAAAAGGGGCTCACCTATCTCCTTTGGGTACTCTGTATTCCTCTTGTATGCCTATTAATCTCCCATAAGTCTACCAGACAAGCCTTTATACCTGGCAGCTGAATGTGGACCCTACCCTACAAACCAAGGCTCGGCTCCACTGACACTCTTGGGAGAACAACACAAATGAATCTGCAACTATAGAAAATAAGAACAACTACTAAGTAAGAAATACATTCATCATGTCCATTTCATTAATATTTGGTAAATTCAGAGAAAATCTTATCTTGGTGAGTCCAAAATTTTGTATCTAATTTACTTGCTATTATAACTAAGAAAAACTGTATCTATTGCTATCTAATATTTAATCCTATCAGAAACCCAGGAAGACTATACTATTACCTGAGTAAACAGGACATGAAAAGATAGCAACTTTCAAAACTAAGAAATGACAGAGACAGCTGACTGCCTGAACAGTCACCCAAGGTTCCTCTGCAACATTGGGGCATTCATCTTTGGCCTATGGGTCTAAAATATATGCAAGATTTTTCTGTGAAGCGGGAATTTTGAAGGACTTCCTAACTTTTCTTGGCAAAGTTTAGTAGCTGCCTACTTTTGTGACCTGCTTATTCAATTTGGGCAGTACAATGTTACCAGTTGAGGCAGGGGCAGTTTCTTTGTCCAGTGGCTAACTTTGCCATACTCTTTTGGCATGAACTGATGGTGCCAAGAAAACTGATTTTCTCGCTGTCATGAAAAGGTCTACATTAATAAAACATTAAAATGTCATATTCTATTGGTCTCTTGATATGTTTGAAGACTACTGATTTATTTAAATTATGTCTCTGATTGATTTTGAAAATATGCCTAAAATGACTCTAAGTTTTATTGTCAGCGATGACTAACTTTTCACCTGTATTTCTTCATTGTCCTAAATAGCTTTCAAGGACTAGAACTTTACATTTCATAAAATGAGCTGCATTGATACGGTGTTGACAGAGGCTTCTGTTCCTCCTGGTCCTGCAACCATTCAGTCCCAAAGAAACACACAGAGGCCTACATTAATTATAAACTGGTTGTCTTGAGTAGTTTGTAGTCCAAAGCTGATCTTTGGGTGGTTTTGCAGCTTTGTGGTGTTTCCACTACCAAGGTGGATTCATCATTGTGGGACCCTGACATCCTTTTGAAGACTTCAATGGCTGCGGTTAGTAATTTTTATGGTTCACGGAAGGGAACTTAAGCATTTTAAAAGTCATATGCAGCAGATATCAGAAAACTTAAAGTGTTACAAGCTATTAAATACATCAGGGAATACACAAATGCAGTTCATAGTTACCTGCCCCATACTCAAACCTGAAATCATGTATAGTAATCTAGATGTAGCCTATTTCTAGAATCAGGGAGTGCTCTATATAACCACTAATAACATTACAGAAATTATATTAATTTAATTTATGATATATATATATCATAAATTTTAAGATAAATTTTTGTACCTTAAGAAAATTTTTAAGAAGTCAAAATAAAACCAAAAGACAATGAGATTAGGGACAATATAAGAGTCAGTAATCTTGATTGTTCTCCTGTGCCATACCAGGTGAATCTTTAGACATGAGACAGAAGTTTTAGATTTTCCTTTAGCAAGCATGCTTGGGTTTAGAGAAAAGAGAGTGCCGTGCTCCAACTCCAAAGCCAGCTTTATTTTTTAATTGAATTGGAGCCATAAAAAGACCAGTTGCCTTATATATCTGTAGAGAACAGTAAAGACAAACACTTGGTAGGATTTGTGAGATTTTATCCTGTTGGAAGTGCGCTATACCTTTAGACCAATTTGTTCTTTTTCTTGGGGAATTTTCTCTGGGTGATGTGTCCTTCTTTTAATGTCTCATTTGCCCAGTGATCTTCAGAGTTCCTAGTTGGGTGTTCTTATTCTCCTGGAAAGACCAAAAGAAAACCCTGCCTCAATCCTATCTTTGAGGAGTTTCTTTTTTTCCTTTTCCTTTTTTTCCTCTTTCTTTTTTTCTTCCTTTTTGGCAGACGATATCTGATTAAATGAAAGGCATTTGTTAGTCTTATCAGTTAGTTTAGATTGAAGAGCCACAGTGCTTGATGAACTATACCCTTTCCTAATCAAGAGGTCTCTCCTGTTCGAATCTAATCTTTATCAATTCTGATGGTACCCATAGCTTTTCTTCTCCTGTTGTAACAAAATCCAACTGGTTTCCATTTTGAGGTCAACACATCTTTAAAATATGCAGGCTGATTTAATTAAGTAGGTTTTTTTTTTTTCTACTGTATTTTTTCCACTCTGTATTTTCCCAGCTGTCATACCTTTCTCCTTAGTGCTGAGGAAATTTAAAGTTACTAGGAGATGTGCAGGGGTAATCAGCTGCAGTGACAATATTCGACTATGCTGGCACAGAGGCCCAGTGCAGTGGGGGCTGCTCAGCTGCTGTGGGGGTGGGGCCGTAAGTTGTCTGATTAGCTAATGTAAGGAAACCTGTAGGAGAACTCTGTGCAGCTGGGATGCAGTGTTTAATAGGATGCCTTTCTAGCAGTGGCTGTCACTGTTTAGCATTCCTCCTGTGTCTTCTTCTCTCTCCCCAAGTCCACCAGAGAACTCCCCGGCTCACTCCTACCAGCTAAACCAAAACCCGCCTCTATTGGCAGTCTTGGAGCAACAACACAAAAAATTTTTCTGAAACACAAAGTAATTCCTTAAGTTGGTGCATAAGATAACTTTTTCTAAAATAGAGTCATAATGTAAGTATTCAATTCCACATGTAACATCTTATGAATTCCTATTCTTTAAATTTATAGATTACACAACGAAATATTTTAAAGTTTAAAATATTTAAAAAAATTATCAGTTTGATGTCACTTTGTGGGTGGGAAACAAAACCATGGTTTATAAATCATTAAATCTTTAATTTACTATAAATGTGTGGATTTTAGTTGAAATGGTGATTTCATCCTCAGTCATCAATAAGTGGCAGTTACTAGTGGAATCCCCATTTTCTCCATTCCTTTGCAGCTAGGTCAGCACAAGAGATACCCCCAAGACAGTATACTCTCCTCTCTTTACACAAAATCCAGCTAAGCTACCTTCTGTTTAACGGACTTGACTGTGTTTAAGACTTCACTCATTTCCCATAGTAGCAAACTGACACAAACACCCACAAATACATACCCCCCCCACACACACTCACACAGAAAGAGAGGGGGACCTCTGGAGAAACAACAGCAACCCAAAAGAGCGTGTTCTCATCAAAGGTAGAAGATGCTATTTCCCAGGAATCTCCCTATAAATTTCACTGCTGCCAATGCAAAAGAATTGAGACTGTAGGAAAAATCTATGCCCTATATTCACTGAAGGTTTTCTCTTCTGTGGGTGAAGTATGAGCTAGAGCTAAGAGAGGGTGGAATTAGTGTTTTGAATTACACTCAGTCTTAATACTAGAACTGATAAAAGAGTTTTAGCTGCTTGAGAGGAGATGGGGTTAGTCATTACAAAAACAAAACAAAACAAAATAAGCCCAGAATTTTATACCTGTCTGGGATATTTAAGTCGTTAGAGTCCTGTTGAATGAAAAAGTTTAATTTCTTTTCCTTTATAAAAGCAAGATTCGGTAAACTTCCCTGACTTATATACTTCACTGATTGGTGAGGTTCAGCTAAGTTTATTTTATATACATCTCTTTAAAAAGTATAAAATTGTCTTTTCCTTAAAACAGAAAAAAATTCAATAACTATGAATTATTTACAAGTGGAGATGATCAATGGGAACAGAAATGTTCATTCTCTGTATTTAAGAAATAAATGTTACAGACTGTGGTAGTTGGAGTGTTACTATTAGACAGTGTGGCATGGGCATACCTGTGGCTTTGTGGAGAATGTATGTCACTGTGGAGGCATGCTTTGAGATCTCATGGATGCTCAAGACACACCTCAGAACACCTCCTGTTGCCTGCAGGATATAGATGTAACTCCATCTCCACTCTCAGCTCCTTCTTCAGTACCTTGTCTGCCTGTATGTCACCATGTCCCACTGTGATGATAATGGACTAAACCTCTAAAACTGTAAGTTTTAAGTTGCCCAATTAAATGTTTTTCCCTCGTAAGAGTTGCCGTGGTTGGTCATGGTGTCTCTTCACAGCAACAGAACGCCTAACTAACATGCAGACCTTTGAGAAATGAGCTTGCTTCCCACACACGCCACGCATTTACCCACTTTCCACATAACCCTTTGGCGATATTTTAGAAACTTGAAACTTCATTTTCACACCCAGTCTCTTCAGATCAAGAAAGTACTAGAAAATATCATCTTGGTAAGGACGATGATGAAATAAAAAGCCTCTTCTGAGATGATTGTCTTAGAGATAATAAATTCTCTTTCTTTTGTTCCATTTTATCAACAGCATATTTTAATTGCATCTTTCCACACAGAGATTGGTTTAACAAGATAAACATGAAAAGGAAATTATTACATCGTTGTCCCAATTCTCAGTCTACTAAGTAAATACAAAGCAGTGTGACAGAATTATGTGGCAGAAGCACGCTCCCTATCCTGGCGGACACATACCCACAGGAAGATACTCATCCAAAGAAAGAAATTTATCATTGTTGTATTAATTATGATAAATGGAGCTCTTAGAGAAAAACCTCAAAGTCTCTGTGGGTTTGTAAAACAGAATTTTATTCCTCACATAAATCCGGGTGAGTTGTCCTAGGCTTCCAAGGGCTTCAGTTCCTGGCTCTAACTTCCTCCCTCTCTTCTCCCCCTCCTCCTACTCTTCCTTGACTCCCCTTTCTTTCCTGCTTCTTTCTTCCTCCCCTTCTCCTCTTCCATCTCATCCCCCTTATTCCTCCTCCTTCTCCTCACCCTCTCTCTTCTCTCTTTTTTTCCAACACTTCTTTATTTTTTTTCCATTTCTGCTTTTAACTCTTCCATGAATTTATATTTTTCTTAAACTATTTTGCTAGAAAGAGTAATGTAATTCCAGGCATGGAGGTTCATGTCTTTAATGACAATACTTGGGGGGCAGGGGCAGGGGGATCTCCGTGAGTTCAAGCTCAGTCTGTTCTACAAGCAAGTGCTGGGACTGCCAGGGCAATTACACAGAGAAACCATGTTTCTAAAGAAAAGACAAAGTCCAGGATATACAATGTCTCTAGCTGTTTCCTGCCACTGCTCCTCCATTTTAACCTTAGTGTGCTTGACTTTAACTTCATCATGAATGACAAGGTTATTGCAGTTTCCTTAACTGACTTTTATTTGAAAAGGTGATTATTTTTGGCGAGATTCATGAATGCCTTCTTGGTTTCTTGATTGACAAGCTCTATGCATTTCTCTACCTTCTCCTTACACCTGTTTTGGCATTTTAAAGACGGTTGCATTATCTTCTGGCTCATATGGTCCTGATGGAAATATGAGGTCATTGGAACTCATGTTCCACTGCAGGAACCATGTCAGGTTTTTGCTAGCTGCCTCCAAGATTTTCTCTTTATTTTCTTCAGCAATTACCTCAGTGAAGCCTAAATTAGATTACATGTGCATTTATCTTTCTGAGATTTCACCAAACTTCTACGGTCATAAATTTGTTCCTTTTACAAAATTAGGGTGGATGCTGGTCATTATTTATCCGAATACCTGGCTCTGCTCTGTTTTTCATCTCCTGCTGAGACTAGTTGCACGCATATTCTAGCTGTTGCCCTTACTCTGTGGGCATCAGAGATGGTTTCATTTTCTTGTCATTTCCCTTTGGGGTTTTTGGTTGGTAAACTTTTATGTAACTTTCTTTAAGTGCACTGATGAGTCTTTCTTCTCCATTTTTCTCTTAAGGCCATGCCGTGAGTTTTAAAAATTCAGACAATCTTCTCAATAAATTCTAGGCTTGTTTTCTATAGGATCTGTATTTGCACTGAGATTTTCTATGCTATAACTCATAAGCATAGTTTTTACGTTCATTGATTTTTCTCTTAAGGATAAGTTGCATTACCTGGTTTCATTACATTTGGAGTACTTTTGAATTGCATAGTGAATGCTATGAATTTTTACATGGAGGCCCTGGGCATTATTGTATTGCCTTGACAGACCTGTTTTCTTCCTTTATTTATTGTCTGTCATAGGGTAGTGGGACAGACACTGAAAATTCCACCTACTGTGGAGGAGCTAATTACCATGTGGGTGCATCTCTCAGTGGCTCTGATGCTTGCAGTCTTCGCTACTCTATTGACGCATGGTTCAGAGGTCACGAAAAAAATCTGGGCAGAATTAAAAGGCCCATCTCTCAGGATCTTCCCTTTCCTTAGTGCGTCTCACCGTGCTCACTGGAATTTATTCTCTAGTTTTCATCCTGGAAAACCTGTGAGTTATATATCAGTTCCAAATACTGTTTGAGTGTAAGCCTTGCCTTGAATTAATAAATGTCTCATGGTTCTTTGACTCTCACGGTGCTCTGGTCTGACCACTCTGGAGTTCAAAACCATTTCCTCCATAGGAGTTCTCCAAGCTTTTCATAGACATGTCCTGCTGACCTCAGAGTACAAAGCCAGTGTGCCAAAGTTCAGGCTTTCCCTCTGGAAGCACATTTTCAGAATCAATTAGATGAGAACAGCATAGGTAAACTCTTCTCTTCTGAGGTTTAGTGTAATTTAAATATTTCTGGTGTGGATGTCATAGTCTTAGGTAGATATTCCTATCCAGTAGCTCCCCTTGAGGAGACAGTTGAGTCCCAAGTTCCTTCCTTCATACCTCCCTATTAAATGTAAACCCTGTAAGGTCAAGTCTGTCTCCCATCCTGAAGGCCTAAATCAGGGTGAAATGCATGGAAGATCTTGGAAAGTGTTGGAAACTATGCAAATATTCCTCTTCTTGTGACTCGGGCTCTGAGTAACATGTAATGGGAAGGGAAAGGGTAAAAATCATTCCACTCATTTGCAAGGGTAATGGGTACCCTTGGCAAAGAAGAAAGCCAGATGCGTTTGGTGAACATCTGACAGTCTTTCCCAAGACAGAAACGCTTTTCCACTGCTTGTTGCAAACTACCCCCCATCTTTAGCTCCTCCGTGGACTTAGCTCGGTTAAGTTTATTTTCAATTTCCCTTCACCAACAGCTGCCTTTAAAGCTGTGTGCACTGAAGGGGTGTTGGGGAAGCGCAGGGGATTGATTATTCCTCACACTACTTTGAACTGTGTGAAAGAAAAGACATTTACTGAAGCCTTGACTGAATATAGTAAGTGGCATTGCTTGAAGGCGGAGCAGATAGAAGGAGGAAAAATTTTATAAGAAACTCCAAAATATACAGTTTTATGGAAAACACCCAGACGTGGGTGGAAAAGTCAGTGCTTTTTATTAAAAGAACTATGGAAAGGAGACTCAACATTTTCAGGAAGGTGTGTCTAGGCTTGGGCATTTTCCAAATTTTTTGGCAACCAGTTTTGTCCTTGGCAAACGACCAAATAACCATTTAGGCTTAGATGCTCATAAATATGCATGGTTCAGAGTGTGAGCGATTCATATCCTCCCTGTGACCTCATGTGGGCTGTAGAATTGGGTATGACTCGATGTTCTGAGCATTTACTCCTCCTTGAAACTAGGTCCCAAAATTACAAAACAGAAAAACATATCTGACTAGTTCATCTAGAGAAAGTGGAAAAATGAAATAATACCTTGTAGTAATATTTTTCATGACACATGGAAAATCACATCAAATTATATGGGCTATTCTTGATGAATCAAATTGTGACAGGAAAAAAGGAAATGCAACTATTAAAATTCATCTTCTTCTATACTTCATAAAATGGCAAATCTTTCTGTTTCTCAAGTTGAAGATTGTATTCATCTACAATATATCTAAATTTAAAAGTGGACTCTGTACAATTGTGTTTATACCAATGTGATTACATTCACTTTGCCTTTTTATGTAATTTGGGAAACTTCTACGTTTATTTGCACATCTTTTTCCCCCTGTTTTTTGGCAAGGTTTCTCTGTAGCTTTGGAGCCTGTCCTGGAACTAGCTCTTGTAGTTTAGGCTGGCCTTGAACTCACAGCCCACCTCTGCCTCCCTGAGTGCTGGGATTAAAGGCATGTGCCACCACTGCCCTGCTCTTATCTGCAGATCTTGTGTGTGTGTGTGTGTGTGTGTGTGTGTGTGTGTAGTGCGAGTGTGAGAGCATGCCTGTGTAGGTGTGCACAGTTATTTGTGATGCACATGCAGGGGTGTACCAGTGTGTGCAGAGGTTAGAAGTCAATATTGAGTTGCCTTCCTTGATTATATTCCACTATTCTTTGCAAGACATGGTATCTCACTGAGCCAGAGCTTGCTGAGTGGTTTGACTAGATGGCCAAAGGACTCCATGGATCTGCCTGTCTCTACCTTCGAGTGCTTTGCTCACATGTGTGTAACATACCCAGCTCTTACGTGGTTGCTCAGTAGCTGGTCCCAGGTGTGTGACAAGTACTACCTTGCTTTATGACTTTTCATTTGAATATGGCTTATATGAGAAATAAAATACGAATATACTATGTACTCTATTCCATTTATATCATTAATTGCAACAGCTGTCAAGGTCAAGTAAATGTTTTCTAAACTGTAAGAGTCGGAGCTAGGGAAATAGTTTAGTTAATAAAGCAAATTACTTATCAGATTTAGGAGTAACATTCAATACGCCAAACTCATGTAAAAATGTTGGGAATGGTGATACATGCTTGTAATCCCAGAACTGGGGAGGTAGAACAGGCAGATACTTGGGGCTTGCTGCTAAGCCAGACTAACTTACAGAACTAGATCTAGGCCAGTGACTGAGTCTATTTCAAAATAAAGGTGGTCAGTACCCAAAGAACCACACCTGAGGTTATCCTCTGGCCTCATACCTGAACATGTCTACAAACATGCATAGCATGCATAGAAACTGTGTGAACATGATGAAACAAGAGCTGCTACTATATAACAGGGTCACGGTTATATAGTATTGCATATATATAACAAGTTGCATCAAGTGTAGGGTCACAGGCCTATAATCTCAGCATTCAGGGGCCTGAGGCAAGGGGCTAGAGGCCAGATTGGTTAAAATAGCTAAATTACTTTTTCGGAAAACACAGAAGTCACAATTGAAAGGAAAATGAGAAATAAAAGGGTACAAAATATTGTAAAATAATTGATTATGAATTATTGACTCAAATGGAAAGGCAGAAGGTGCTGAAGTGATTATGTGACTCAATGCAAAATGGACACAATGTTGAGTGCGTGTGTGTCCCTGCAAAACTCAAGAGTTTGAAATTCATACCCTAGGAGTGAGTAGTGTGATGTAATTAGGTCATTAGGTCAAAGGGCACAGAGATGAGATTGTGTTCTTATAAAGAGACCAGTAAGAGGCTCCCTTCCCTACTATCTAGAAGGTCCCTTCAAGGAGTATTAGTGCTGGGTCTGCTGGCTTCATGATCCCAGGCTTCCTAGCCCCAAGAACTGTGAGAAATAATTCTCTTTTGTTTATGAAGCTTTCAAGTTCATGGTATCTTGTTAGAGCATCTGAAGAGGACTGCAACAGAGGAAGAGACATGATTCTAGTATTAGTGAACAGTTTATAAGGACGGAGACTTTTCAAGGTCTGTATATAATAAGGCAAACCTAACTAACAGAACATTAACAGAGAAACAACAGTGTTTATGCTTAGGAATGGGGACATTGTTCCAGTTAGGAAAAGCCTGAAATGATGAGTGAACCTTGACTTATACCCCACATTGGCTTCCTGAGAGACAAAGGATAGTTCTGAGGGGTAGGAATGGAGGTGAAGAACATGGGAGAAGCCCTGTCATAAATCAAATGAGGCTGAAATATGTACTTCAACACATTACACTGTGGGAACATGAAAACAGAACTCAGGCAAAAAAAGAAGAGTAAGTAAAATTTATTACACACACCATTCAATTATGAAGGGAATTGAAGCAAATGGTCCTCTGTATAACATCAGTAAGATTATAGCATTTCTCTACTCAGGAGTAAATCAGTGTTTAAATCTTTGAATGATTTCATAACAACAGAAAATCAAATTCCCTTAGTCGATGACTTTGGTGTCAGCCACAATTAAATTTGAACCTTCATTCCTCATCAAGATGATGGGGGTAATAAAATTTCCCCTGTAAAGTTATTAATACTTATATCTGAGGCAATAAATAACCCAATACATTGTTTGACATGTAAAATATCACCACTAAGAGGCAACATGTCCTTTTTATTAAAACAGGGACATGTACCTAAGGACATAAGTTGGCTTAATGCAGGAGTTAAACCCTTGACGGTAGTGTCTTCTAGAACTCTTTATCGTGTATATAATTTGAATAATTAAAGACACATTGCAAAGAACTGAACTCTAATATACGTTAAATTCTTTATAGGAAGAATAACAGAGAAATAAGTAAGTAATTGAGTGAATAAATAAATATATAACTTGTCTGACTAACTCCCTATCTGACTACTCCCTTGGATCCTAAATTTGGAGTATAAGCAAGAAACACACCGCCCCTCCCCCCCACACACACTGTGGGGAAGGGAGACTAGTTAACATCCCTGGAGCCTTAACAAGCAACCCAGTAATTGGCATAGAGAAAAGAAGGTAAAGAAAAGAGGTACAGGAAGGTGGGAGGGAAGAGAGGCAGAATGTAACCTCTAAGAATGATGTCTGAACCATTGGGCTGCCAAGCAGCTAGTAATCGCTCCTTCTCTTACTTACAAGAGCAATCATTGTTGCATGCTGCCTCGCCTCTAAACTAAGCATTAATATCGTAATGGCTTATTTCAGCCAAATTCTGTTAGCTAAAACAACTCATGCTTTAATGCTGTGCTTCAGTTTGCAAAATATCTTTCATCCAGGATATCATTTGGCTCCCACGGCCAAAAGGTGAACTATGCAGAATGAAAGTATTCTTAACTGTGAAACTACCCTTCGTGAAAGAAATAAGACAAATAGGAGTGCTTGGAGATGGCGATACTACAATATCTTGAATATGTAACATGCCTTAGATTATCTGTAATGGATATAAGAGCAATCACATCCAATTTGCAATTTTTGAGAGATGTACTGCAAATGTTGAGTTTTATTTTAAAGTTGCTTCATGGCACATTTCTACTCTGCTGTCATCCAACTTAGTAAGGAAAAAAAAACCGCCAAGAGCTGAGTGAACCTATCTGAAGCTTTTCAATAGCTGAGCTAGAATTCATCTCAGTCCTTTAAGTGAGAAAAAAATAGTTCACATATAATGACAGATACTTGTTTATGGGGACAAGAGTGATAATTTAAATGTGTAAAGTGTGTGATAAGCAAGTGAAGACATCTCTAGTTTTCCTATCTCCTGAAATATCTCTCTGTTCTTCATGTGGGGGTTCTTCTGATTTCTCTGTTCTCCTCCTTTATATCTTGTATAAAGTGTGCTGGACAGGCTTCTCTTCCCATCACTCAGGGAGGTAGGATGATCTTGACTTGGAGGCCAGTTTCTTCTCTATGGTAACATCCAGGCTGGTTTGTGCTATGCAGCAGAAATTTCTCTCCAGAAAAGCAAAACCAAAATTCCAAAAGTAAAGTGTAGAGTGAACTCCAGTCACCGGACTTCTTCTTACTCAAGAACTGCACATCAATCCTCCTTATGTCCTCCTTTCCTCATCCTGTTCTCATCTGTTCCAGCCTCTTTGGACCACTATTCTTCTCTGCCTTCTACAAAGTCATGCTCTTCACCTTCCACATGTGACTGAATGCACGGTACTTCCTGGATGCTTTCTTCCCTCTGCTCAAGTGTAGAATACCGAGTATGACTTGGTTCTGACACCTAACACTTATCTACAAGTGAAAGAAACCTTGAAAAATGAAGGTCTGGCTCACAGGTGGGGTGAAGAGGGAGACAAGATGCACTTCCCACTCAGCGGGGGCCGAGCTTTCCAAGAACATTAAGATAAGGGCTGAATTAATGCAATGAGGAAAACAGGAACAATAATAATAATAATAATAATAATAATAATAATAATAATAGATGGCCACAAGGTGACCATTTGGAAATTTGAGTACTCTATTGAAGGCTAGTTTTCCTAACTTGAACACTATTGATGACTATAATATCTATCGGAATGGAAAACTGTACTGTTTGTTTTAGAGAGTTATGGCAAAGATGTTTGAGACATCTGGAGTGCTAGCCGAAATCAGCAGACAGATGGATGTTCATCTTCTTCCTCCCACTTTCTTTCATCACTATCGTCTTTCCGTATCACCGTCATTATTCTTTAATTAAAGCTACACGGAGACACACAATAAGCCTGACTATTTGTTGCCTAATAATCTAAGTATTCCTACGCTCCACTGGATTTGCCTTTTCTTATCAGCTCTCCCCTTTGTCAGGACTGGTTTCTTTGAAAAGGAAGAAAACACTAATGAATTAAAAAAATCGCTAGCCGATTTTAGGTTTCCTTATCAAAAGTGAACAGGTCTTTGCTAAGCTCTTAATGCATTCCATGAAACGTTAAGGGGGCTCATTTTAAAACTCCCATTACAATTAGATATGTTCATAGTCATTTCAGTTCATTAGATACCAATTAACAATCCAGATTCTTTTTAGTTTTAAATGATACCATAGTCATGTTTAGGTTTAATAGCTTGGTGTTCGTGTGAGCCGAAACAACTGCCTTTTTATCTGGCCCTACAAGCAAACATTTATTTTCAAACACATGTTTTGTGGGGCTGTCTTTTACCTTTGACCTGCCTGACGTTATAATAAAGGGTGAAGGAAGCTGTTGGAAATTTTAAATTGGAGAGTCTGAATTCAAATACATAATGCGAGCATACAAGTAATTTACAAATACCATAGGAAGACAGCCGTAAGTACTATGTACACAACACAGTGGATGATTACAGCATTTGTCAATTTAGGGGTCATTTAGTGAAAGATGGAAGGAGAAATCCACTTAGTGGCTGCAGGTCACTAATTGTTACCTTTGCAGAAAACTTATCGCCAGAAAGGAGCTTATGGCCCAGGAAATATCCCTTTGCAAACACTGCTCCCTGCCCATTAATTAAGCATTTGGGGAGCTCTGCTAACTAGGACAGGCCTCAAGACTGTAATTTTGGTCAGCAGAGCAACTCTTACGTGAAGGCATTAATTTA
This sequence comes from Alexandromys fortis, assembly GCF_014885135.2. NCBI lineage: Eukaryota > Metazoa > Chordata > Mammalia > Rodentia > Cricetidae > Alexandromys > Alexandromys fortis. Next base: position 4,166,001 of record NW_026067928.1, read on the forward strand.
ACCTCCCAATATCAGCGAGGTGAACAGCTTTGTTCCATGCTCTATCTCGCTGCTGGATAAGCAGAGGGCAAAGCTGGAGTGCAAAGGTTGGAGTGCTTTTGAGTATTTCTGTGATACTCTCATTTAAGGACCAACTCTGACAAAACGTGGGCTTGTCAAAGTCTATCAAATATTATCACTAGTGACCACTAGTGGTCATTTCCCTGTCCCATTCTCCTGTCTACAGCATTTGAGCCTTCTTCCCTGCCATGCCTTGCTCTCTGCACAGCTGCTTCCATTCTTCCCTCTTGGCTGACTCTTTGAGGATTTGTCACCATCCTTCCAGACTTCTCAGCCTCACTGCTACACACACCACTTAGAGGATTGTTTCTTTGGATAATTGATCATCCCCCCCCCCCCTCCATCCAATTGTATTTTACTACAGGGACCTTTAATATCTGTTTGACAGGATGACTCCAGGTGAACACCATTGCCCTTCTGCCTGTTGGGCCACATGGATTCTCAGGTGTTCTTTGTGCACAAAATGCTCTGAGTAGATCCTGGCAATTCCTCCCATTCCACCTTGCAGTCATGTTCCCTCTAATACAGTTTCAAAAGCTTAGCTACATCACCTCAGTCCCTCTTCATCTTTTATTCCTGCACCATGAAATCAGCCAGTAAATGCTGTTGAATATGTACAGAATTGTTTGTCTCAGGGACTTATAGCTTTTATTTGCTTTCTGAAATCATTTATTTTTGACCTCACTATGACTGTGGTTTGCAGGCAGTTATTAGGAGCACTTAAACCAAACAGTTCTGAGTTCTTTCCAGTCCACAACGTTCTCTTGCTACCGAGCCTAGTCTTTCTTGATTTAAGGTATTTGATTTTTCATGTGAAATGCTCTCAGGAAGGTCACTCTTACTGAACAGTATCAAGATGTTCTTTCAGTGGATAAGGTCTCCATCTTTTCATTTTGTCCATTAATACCTCCCATCACAAACCTAATTATTCCAAATTAAATGTCTGCTCATAGTTGACCAGGGGAATGGCAAGGAAAAGAGTGAACATTAATGTATCTCAGAATTCAATCCTGCACAGATGACGTGTGTAGATGACTCCTGAAGGCATTCTCTCCTCTCTATTGTCTTGGCAGTGTTTGAAATCCCTAAGTGGTTCATTGATCCATTCTCCTGGGTGGACTAAATGCATGTTTGCACTCTTACAAAGAGAAAACTCACATCTGCCATCCTGTTCTGTTAAATTTGGGAGACTGTACTTCTCCAGAACATGAAGGCAGGCCCCTGGGAATAAATATAGGCCTCCTTCAGACAGCACCCTGTCTCCTGTTTCCTGGTAATTCTACTTGCTATGTGTTTTCGGGATGAGTGTGTGTTCGGGGCTTGAACGATGGCTCAGTGGGTAAGAACATTTACTGAACAAATATAAGGCTCTGAGTTTAAATCCCTAACACTCATGCAAAAGATTATCATTGCCTTGTAAGTGCCTGTAAGCTCAACACTGTCAGAGGAAAACACAGAAGTAGTGGTAGAAGCTGCTATCCACTAGCCTAGATCCATGTTCAGTGAGGGACCTTATCTTAAGGAAATAAGATGAAAAAGTGATACCAACTGCTCTATTCTGATCTCTGAAGAGGCATGCACACCCACACAAATACAGGTGGGTATCTAACAGAAAGAGAGGGGGTAGGAAGGGAGAATGCTGTTTGTTGCCTTAAGACATGCACTAGATGGCCTTTGCCTTGATCATACTGGTGTTGCTACCATAGTAACTGAGATCCTCAGGTGACCTCCACACTATGGGCTCAGATATCCTACTTATGTGTTAGTTTATCCATGGACTGTTCCAGATTCTTTGTCATAAACAAATTTCACTGCTATCTGTTCTGTGCCCATATTAATTTTTCTAGATTTTTACATCATCTCTCTGAACATATTTCAATATAATTTGAAGTGCATATCTATCATTTTTGTAAGTTTCATATCTCAGTTCCACCAGAGCAGGAGTGAGGAGAAGCTTATATCATGCTGTCTGTGTGATAGTTTACACTCTCAGCATACCTTGATATATTAGGTCCTTAATTGCTATGAGCATTATACATCCATGTTGGAGGTGTAAGAAAATCAAACAGGTAAATTTGCATGCATCTATTATTAGATTTGTATTTATTCTCCCTAGTGAAATGAGTCTATACCCTGGAGACCACCTTGCTGTCTCATTTCATGTTTTCCAAAACCAGTGCTTTCTTTCTCCATCAGGCTCTCAAATTAGTAGAAAATAATATTTTCAATGGAATAAATATAATGCTCTTATTAAGATGTTTAATGACATCATTTCAGATTCCTAAAGAAGGGACATTGGATGCTTTGTTGAAATCTGAGATCCCTTTTTTTATTATTAGCTCCAAAACTGGTCACTTAATAAAAAAAAATAAAAGCAAGTTTCTTTGTTTTGTTTCAAATTAGAAATGAAATTCATGTAGCCGGCTGAAAAACACCAACTCAATGCAACTGAAGTCCTGGACAGAAGCGTCAGTTCCTAGTTGCAACTGAGGATGCACAGGGGTGGTGGCATTATATGGCCCCTATGATAGTATTTTGTTAATGAGCAGGAATTATTTATGGGAACCAGTATCATTTATTTTTGTAAGATTCCAGGCACCTCTGGGATTCAGCCCAAAGTCTCCGCCTTCCTCTCTCCATGGGCCAGCCCCAATCCATGTCTTTCCTAAGACATAATAGTGATGTTATGTATTATTCATTGTGCCTTAAGGACACTCGCACTAGTGACACAGCCCATGGCTAACTCTCCCCATTTGAGCATCATCCATGGCAAATCTGACCACCTTCTGAGCCGTAGTTGGATGCAGTAAGGTAGGAAAAATAGCTTTTATAAATCTGAAATAAGGATGCTGTTTGGGGAGACACATGAAGAAATCTCCTACTTTATTAACTTACTTCTCAAAGCCTCCTTTTAGATGCCCAGTGACTTTCTTAAGAGAATGATTTTCTTTCATTGGGGAAAAAAAATAAAGTTTCTAACCCTTCTGTTTTCAGAGATAGGCCCTTTTACTGTAAATCAATGTGTCACTGTCTTGTTGTTGTGTGGCAAGAAAGATAGACACAGTACTGAGCCAATGGTGCTTCACCCTCACCTCGTTTATCCTGTGGATCTGCGCATGGTGCAGCCCAACTTTAACCATTTCACTCCCACTAACACCCCTGTTACAGGGTTCTGAACAAACTGCTTAGGAGGGAAAATGAAGCTAGCTTCCTTACTTGTCTCACTATCAAGCCCCAACAATCAAACTGGCTAGTTTCAAGCATAGAATTTTCTATATTTATTTCTTCAAACTGTACTTCTTTCTGGTTAATATTTTATTTACATTTTCACTGATTTACTTTTTGCTTCTATTCTTCAGATTCATCCTCTTTCCATCTCAGTTAGCATGTAGGTCCCTGCTACCTAGCTTTCAGGTTGTATGTTCTCATGAAACGGACAGTTATTTGTTGTGGGACAATGGTATTTTATCTTGTTACTTGTATTATTTTAAATAAAATGCTGATTGGCCTGTAGCCAGGCAGGAAGTATAGACAGGGAAACCAGGCAGGAAGTAGAGGCTGGACAATGAGAATTCTGGGAAGAGGGGAGTTTCAGTCTGTAGTCATCATGCAGATGCAGAAAAAGCCAGACACAGAGGAAGCAAGATGTGACTGCATCGCTGAAAAAGGTACCAAGCCACATGGCTAACATAGACAAGAATAATGGGCTAAAGAATAATGGGCTAAAGAATTAGTTAATACGAAAAGCCTGAAATACTAGACCAATCAGTTTATAATTAATGTAGACCTCTGTGTGATTCTTTGGGACTTAATGACTGTAGGGACCGGGCGGGACAGAAACATCAGTCAACAGTTATTTGTCTTAATAAAATCTATATTAACTCTGATGTCACCATGACAAACTCTCCTCATGTTTCTTATTCTTTTAGCTTTGGGTGCTTACGATGTTGTTATGTGTGCCTTTTTTCATGACTTCTCGTGTTTTGTCTTCTGGTGCCCTCTCTTCCGAACTGATTCCCTGTCAATGTAAGATGTACTGCAATAAAAACTTTAAGAGTTTCTCATTCATGAGAATATATGTAGGACAGATTTCTTACTATAGGATTCTTAGATTGTAAGACATGCACTGTATAATTTATAAGACCATGAATTTATCTGCTTTTATTCTTTGCTATGGTATTGTTTCCATGACATTTTGTAGTCCTTATTGTGAATGCCTCACTTGTATCTATGCATGTCAATATGATCTTGTGTGTGCACAAGTGTGCATGCTCGTATGTGGAGAGGTGTGCTTCATCCAGAAGACAACTTTGGGGATTGTTCTTCCTCAGGCATGATCTACTCTGGTCTTTAATTTACTTTATAGCTATTTATTTTTGTTTGTGGGTATGAACAAGTGTATGTAAGGAGTTTATATGTGTGTGTTCATGTGGAGGCCAAAGGTCAGTTTTGGTGCCATGTCTCAAGTACAACCATCTTAATATTTGGAAACAGGGACTCTTAACTGGGTATGGGCTGATGGAATTGCTGATTCAGTTCCACTGGCTGGTCAGCAAGGCTGAGTCCTCCTGTTCCTTCTTCTTCGGTATGGACTTACAAGCACAGGTCAACATTAGCTCTTTATGAGGGTGCTGTTATATGTCAAACCAAGGTCCTCATACTTGTGCATAAAAAAACTTTACAAAGTAAGCTATTCCTTCCCTAATTCTGAAAGATACACCTGGGATATATATATCTGCAGAACATATCCTTTTCCCAATTTTCATTTCTATCTTTATCTATCATCTATCCTATCTATCTATCTATCTATCTATCTATCTATCTATCTATCTATCTATCTATCTATCTATCTACTTATATACTTATCTTCCTATCTACATATCTATCTATACCTTATATATGTATACATTTAGGTATCTTTGTATCATCTGTCTCTACATACTATGTACATATGTACGTATTATCCATTCATACACCTGTCTAGAGATCTTCCTTTTCTAAGTATATATACCACACTGAAATATCATTTGCTTGTGCTAGAAAGGACTGAAAGTGGTCACTCCAGAATGAAGACCCTACTTCCTAATTTTCAGTCAGGTTCTTCATAAAAATCGTCAGCATAGGGAAAGGGCAGTGTCTTAGGCTGCGAACACCTCTGCATCACACTGGTACATCTCGGCTGCTTAGCCTTCACTTCTTCCAACACTCTCCAGCCAACGAGGTAGAAATTCTGGAATTCTGAACAGTGGTCTGAACCCCAGTAAAGGTAACCTATCGAATCACTTTAGAATGATGATTAAGAAAATCTGCTCTGGGAACTTGACATTTGAACTTGACATTTGAACCGAGACTAGAATTTTAAAAGGGAAGGCTCACAAGCGAAGACTTTGGGGGAAAGCATTCCAAGCAGATGTGTAAAGTCCCCAAGATAGGAAGGAACATTTGCTTATTTAAAGCTGGGCTCTGGATCGATCGGTGAGTGTGAGATTTGGAGACAAGTTTTTGAAGTATGCAGGAATAGGCCTGGGTAGTTTTAAATGTCAGAACATGAAGTTTCTGTTTTATTTCAAATGTAAATGGAAGCCTTTGAAGGGTTTTAGGAGGTCCTTGGGAGCCGTGGTGAGTTCGGAGTGGAACAGTTATGGTGAAGACAGGACTTTAAAAATACAGTTGAGGAACGTAGTTCCTACCATAAAACATTCATTTATATCATCTTTCATGATTGCTGGGCTCTTTCTCAAATTCATTTTTTTTTCTGGAAAATTAAATCAATGTCTTCAACATTTCAGAATGCTGACATTTAATCTAGAAACTCTTCCATAATTGTCTGCCTGACAATCTCTATGTTTTCAAAATCTTTATATATCATACATTATTTACAATGAAGCTCAAATTTCCCCAACTTAATGTTTACATTCAGGCACAGAACATAAATTTTTAACTTAAATGGTTTTCATATAATACATTTTGATCATATTTCTTTCCTTCCCCACTCCTCCAGATTTTCCCCATATTTTAGACAACAAAGAAACACCTTTATTCTCTTTTAACACAGAGGCATCTCTTTCTCTTTTAGTCATACAGACCCTTAGTTCTCTTACTTAGTTCTCCATGGTTCTCCTTGTTGTTCTCAGTGCAGTTCTACCATGCTTTAGTCTACTGGCCCTCAAAAATTGACAGAACCTTGTTACAGAGCCTGAGGCTGAAGATAGACTTCATATCATAAGAGAATTATGATGCCAAAGTGGATAATTAAATAGGCACCAGACATCATTGCTCTTAAAGTCAGTAACCACAGTCTATAACAGAGAATCCCCTGAGGGTGGCTGCTCAGGAGCTGTGGAGTAGTCAACGATGAGGGTCATTTTCTATAATGAGTAAAATTAAAAGGCCATTCTGGTGTCCTTTTCCAAACAGGGTCATGTTTCATAGAGGTAGTTTGCTGTTTTTTTTTTTTTTTTTTCCATCAGCAGCCAGCAACTTTTCAATGTACTCATTTAAATTTCTCCTATGGAACATGAAGTTTTTTTATAAAATTGCAAGTATATTAAAGATTTTCCATTCATCTACGACTTTTAAAACTATAGCAGGGTACTGTGAACATTTTTTAAAATGTCAGTGAATATATTCTGAAAGCATAATGTTAGATAATAAAAATGACAATCGCTTTAAGGTTTCTTCCTAAGTATATTACATTTATTAATTCATTTAATTATCACAATTTATGATATTGATACTAATACTATATCCAGACCTATGTATTTAAAATACTCAATTTTGTAAGCCCTAATGATAATAATCAATGTTTATAAAGTAATTATAATGAGCAGGACACTGCAATGATTACTTAATATAAATTAGGTTATTTATCTTTTTCTGAATAACTCTATGAATTTGTCTCATTTTTCAATAGGAAAGTTCCTTTTGAAAAGTAAAATATTGGTGAGATTAATAAGTAATAAAGTCATAATTCAAATTCAGGCAAAAGCCTGTCTTTAAAAACAGTGATTGCTGCTATATTTTCCAGTCATTTTAGGGTACCAGCTCCAGAAGATTTGACCCTAATCCACGGAAAGAAAGTGATATAATATGTGAAGTTTGGGGAACATGGAAAATCAGTGTCAACTTAAAAAAAATACATAAAGTAATTCTAAGGTTATTTTAAATTCGCCTCGCCCAAGCTGAGCCATCCATCCCTTTCTGGTGCCTGGAGGTTACCCACCAAGAAGTTCAGGCTACTTTCCTCATAACTGACAAAACATCTGGCAAAAACAACTTCAGGAAGAAAGGGTTTGTTTGTGCTCCCAGTTTAGGGGAAGCAGAGACGGGGTAGGGAGCAGGCGCAGTCAGTGGGCTCAGAGTCGAGCTGGAGTAGGGAGATTACAGTCAATGAGCACAGTTGACAGCGGTCAGTTCACTTTCTCCTCTGTTCAGTCTCATCGTGTGGAGTGCTAACATTCAGGTCAGGTTTTTCCTGCTCAGTTAAATCTTTCTGGAAACATCTTTACAGACGCGCCTATATTTCCATGGTGGTTCTCAATCTAATAAAGATTATGGTCAAGGGGTGAGAACACAGAAGTTAAAACATTTCTTCACCCACCCTCCTTCTGTCATGCATTGCTGCTTCCGGGTGTCTAGAGCTGTGTCTTTCCACACACACACACACACACACACACTCCAGTCCTGGAGACTCCTCCCTACCTCCCTAATCTCTCTCTCATCTCTGAGACAGCCTTTCTTTCCGCTATCCTTGCTGATGTCCACTTTTGCTAGTCTCTTCAAACCTCTCCAGCCCTTCTATTCTCTCAAACCTGTTTACCCTTTACGAAACAGACTGTTACAGTTGGTTTAATGGAAATTTCAATGGTTTAATTCTCCTTCCTACCAGGGCTCTGGTTTCAGAACAAAAAGTTGGATGGAAAGACGAACTAGATTAACAAACAGAAAGACATTTATTAGCAAGAGAGATGGTGAAGGTAAGGTTTTGGCAATTCTGCTTGACTGCTATGATGGCGGCCCAACCAAGTAATCTGGTTGTGTAGAGAAAACAAGAGAGAAATATTTAGCCAGGAATCCTCAGGGTACCCCTGTCAGCAATAATATCCATACTATAGAGAAGTTTCCATAAAGTGTCTACTGGGGACTGTCAATCAAGGTCAGTGTCGAAATGACCCGAGGCTAGGTAAACAAAAATGTTTACTAGTGAAGACACTGTAATACACTCCACTCCACAGATACGTTGCTACCCTTTAAACCAGAGGTGAGGAGAGAGAGATCCAGCATCACAACTAGGAAGGAACAAAGACGGAATTATAGACCTTGCTTTACCCCACAGACTGGTAGTCATGGAAACCCCTGTGTCTTGCTAATACAGGACTGCAACACTGCCATGTTGTGGGAAAACAGCCTTGGTGGTATCACTTAAACTCTCTGAAGTTATTCCAATGTTTTCCAGGGCCTCCTCCCCAGGCAACAAGCATGAGAATTCATGAGATTTTGTTTTGAACAGAGTTTCATGTGACTGAGAAGATTATACTAGGGTTTACCTTTCCAGCAGAGGAATTTTATCTTCAATATTCCCTCCTAGGCCGCACAACAAAACTGATTGTCTTACTATGCACACTTGTAACCATTCACATTCCCGTGTGGTTTTGAGTCTGACTGTACTACGAACACTTGGAAGCACTCACTCAGATTTCTATGTGGTTTTGACAAAGTTGGGTGGAGATAACTATTTTTACCACACCACACGTGCAACCTGTCTACCAGGTGCCTGTTTCCTGTTTCCTTTCAGGATATTACTCAATGCATGAAGTCCTGTTGGGCACCTCACTTCTTTATCTCTGTGGGTAATAGTTCCTTACTTTTACTGTTTTCGTTACTGTTTTGGGTACTCCACAAGTCCCTTTGCTTCTTTATGTCTCTCTCACCTAACTCGGAAGTGCCCTTGGAGCAGCTTTGCGGCACACTTGTATCCTTAACTTTGAAATATGTGCTCAGAATAAACATAAACTACTTCCAGGGTAAACAAAGATTTCTAGTTCCACTTATGATATAGAGGACGAGTAGGTCTTATGTCCAGCCTTTTCTGGAACTTATAAAATTTTGTTCAATCAAAAATTTTAGAGGTATCTTCTAAGAATAGTATAGGAATATATTCCTAATTGTTCATACAATGTACAATTTCTTCTGACTTCATATTTATAGAACTCTGATTTTGGGGGGAGAATCATCCTTTAAAATAATTTTCCATGCACATCTTTGATGCTCACGGGGATGTGCTTGCCAAGTCTAGGTAGGCGATACAAATGCAGGTGTTTATGGGAAAGTGTCACTATTAGGAGGTGTGGCCTTATTGAAGAAGGTGTGGCCTTGTCAGAGGAAGTGTGTCACTGCAGGTGGGCTTTGAGGCTTCAGAAGCTCAAGCCAGGCCACTCTCTCTCTCTCTCTCTCTCTCTCTCTCTCTCTCTCTCTCTCTCTCTCTCTCTCTCTCTCTCTCTCTCTCTCTCTCTCTCTCTCTCCCTCTCCCTCTATGGAGAACTCTTAGCCACCTCTCCAGCACCATGTCTGCCTGCATGTTTTCATGCTTCCTGCCATTAAAATAATGGACAAAATCTCTGAACTGTAAGCCAACCTTAATTACATGTGTTCTTTCATAGAGTTGTTGTGGCCTTGCTGTCTTTTCACAGCAATAGAACCCTAACTAATACATCTCTAGTCCAGTTTACAGGCACGGTTATGTGTTATGCACATGGACAAACATGTACACCACACAATAATAGTTTATATTTTTGCTTATTCATTTTCTCCCTTCTTCAGTTGAACATGAATGTAGTGCCCACAAAAGTCTTTCTCTCTTCTATGTAGGAGCAGCTTGATCCGTTATATATCGGATATAAATGATGTCGAATAGTTTTCTCGGTCTTATGAAAGGAGGAGGAAAAGGAAGAGGAAGAATAGTCTGCATTCGTCAGAACCACTGTTTGTCAGATTTCTGTACTGAAGGGCAACAGTCCTGAGCCACTCAACAATGCACGTCCTTCTGGTAGATTTAGTCTGTTTCTGTCATCATCACAGCAGGTATAGAGCTGGGAGCTTTATGTACTTATTCACATGCGAGAGAGAGAGAGAGAGAGAGAGAGAGAGAACTTTTTAAATCTCCTGGCTTATACCCAGTGACTGAACTGACACACCTCCTCCAAGAAGGCCACACCTCTTAATTTTTCTCAGCAGTCTACAGCTGGGAACCAAGCATGCCCATATATGAGCCAATAGGGGCCAATCTCATTCAAGCAGCCACACCTTCTTTAAAAAAAATTATAGGTGAGTAATTAGATTTCCTTTTCAGGTACCATGTTTTTAAATGTCTCTCTAGTAAGTGTTGCCTGGTTCCACAGCATGAGACAAGTATACCTGTTGTAGAATATTGTTTTAAGATGTGCTACATTCGTTTATGCTGTGGAACCTTTGTTTTAATGATGCAAAGATGTGTTGCATCTGTTTAACTCTGTGAAGTTGTGTTACTGTGCCTATCTAAAATACCCAATCAGTCTAATAAAGAGCTGAATGGCCCATAGCAAGGCAGCAGAAAGGGTAGGTTGAGCAGGCAGGCAGAGAGAATCACAGAAGGAAAAAAACGTGCGAAGAGGAAAAAGGAACGAGAGGACAAGGAGAGGAGGATGTTAGGGGCCAGCCACCCAGCCACCCAGCCAGCCATGGAATAAGAGTGAAAGAGAGATACACAGAAATAGGGAAAGGTAAAAGCCCAGAGGCAAAAGGTAGATGGAATAATTTAAGAAAGGCTGGCTGGAAACCAGCCAGGCTAAGGCTGGGCATTTCATAGGAAAGAATAAACTGCCCTGTGTGTGGTGCCTCACCCCCACCCCCAAAAGAGCAAAAACAACAACTCCACATGCCCTTAAGGGACAACAGTTCTAGCATCACACTGCTGCAGAGGAGAAGGGCAGAGCCTGGCAGAAAGGAAACTGAAGCATAGACTGTGGCCGGCATTCTTCGGTGTTATGTGGGTCACCTTAAATAGCTCCATCGATTCAATGTGTCTTTAGTCAATAAGATGGTAGGTACATTAGGGCAATGCGATTGCTCTGCCTTAATTTTGATAGTTATGATACTTAGCTACAATTCTCCATGAAATATTATTGAGATTTCCCCGGGGCCATGGGGCTATTCTGGAAACACATACTCTGAAAATGCTCCAAGGGGGAAAAAATTGCAGCTCCTATTCTCTAGTGTAGAATTTCATGATCCTTGCCAAACATTTCTCTGAACAGCCTATTCAAAAAAAGCATCCTCATGTAGGAATCAATATCCCCCAGAATAATTCCCAACAGGCCACTTGTGGAAGGAAGGAAGGAAGGAAGGAAGGAAGGAAAGTTTCTCCTCATTGAGAAAATTTTAGAAGTAACTGACAGCCATCATTTCTTTCTACCTCATTTTCTAGGTTAAAAATGGAATATGGACATTCAAGTTTTTAAAGAGTGTAAACTAAAATAACTTGCTACCTATCCGCTAGAGCGAGTTTCTCAATACGATTAGCAAGCGCAAATGAGGCAAGATTGGTTAAAACATTACATGGAACAGTGTTGATGAACCTGAAGCGCAGGTGCTCCCTCTGCCTCTTATTGGCTTCTGAACTCTTGAATTTGTACTACGGAATTTCAACTGTACTACTCTGGCGTGCTTGCCATAGAAAACTCTAGATGATTATCTGCGTGTGATATCATGCGCCTATAACACCAGCAGCACTGGAGGCTGAGGTAAGGGACTAGCTGCGAATTTGAAGCCAGCCTGGGCTGGAGAGGGAAGTGCCACCAAAGGAAAGAGCTTCCAATTCATTCATTTATGAGTTCTTAATTCAGTCTCACATAGACAAAGATGGATAATCAGGCGCCATCTTTGCTGAGATGGTTTTTGAATGAAGCCCTGACTTCTGACAAGGATGAACATGGAACGGACAAATGAAATCTGTCTTTGGGATGATCACAAGCCTGATGAGGATGCTTGTCATTAAGTGGCTGCAGCTGTCACTGTGATGAGCACATCGGCATCTATCCATTCATAGAAGTCAGCGGTGTCACAGTGCTCGGCCCTGATCCACGACGTAATCACAGTATGGAAAGTGGCAGATTCCGCCTTCTCTTCCATAGGCTTGATAATCTAACAGGGATGATATGCCAAAGGGCCGCAACATCAAGGGTGAGGTTTTCCAGGTTTCTCTAAACTGGCCTACCTTATTTGTACTTTTCAGGATTAGCCTAATTATTGAAGCTATTATTTGAAGTGGAAGGGGCTGTAACTAATAAAGTCACTTCTTATTTTCCAAAAGTTTCTTTCGTAATACGATCCTAAGAAATAACTTATATTCTCCTAACCTTGAGAAAATAAAAGTGATGCTGTTAATCTAGTTTTTAACTTTCTTGTAATATGCGAAACTTTATGGGTATTTCTCATAAACATGATACCTCCTCTTAATTATGCAATTCTTCTATTTTACCTCTGAAAATTAGATTTACCATATTTGTGTTCATTGCAATTCACATTCATTTAATAATATGAATATGTAAACTTACATAGATTTACTTTTGAGAGATAAGGCTAAGATATTTAATTTCTAATCTAAATCAATAGTCTTCCATTTCTTTATGTATAAGGACAGTCTTATTTTGAATCCTAAAATATACATGAAGTTAAATATTCTGTTTGAAGCTCGGCATCCAGGCCTACATGTCTCATCCAGTCTCATGACGTATCTATCTACTGACACATTGCCCCCTTAGTCCTCGGAGAAATCTAGTACTTTCAGAAAAAGCATAAGTCATGTGATTTTCCCCCCTTTAGTACAGTGTTCTGTGTTCTAACAGTGTTAGACGATGATCAGATTCTGTGAATGATCTCTCAGTGTTGGACCTAAAATCACTAGAGATGATCCTCATACAAGTGCCCTTTTAATGACCATCCTATTCATGCTACTTCATAAAGAGAATTGATCCACCTAAATGTTGTAATTCAATAGAAGTAAAGACATTTCGCTGTCAAGGTCTTACAACATCGATAAATAGATTTAGGTTGAGTATGCGTATGTGTGCTCTAGGCAAGCATTTTAAAATAAAGACTGTACTTTGTTGCTTTATGTTATTTACCTTGTTCTGTGTGTGTTTGTGTGTGTGTACACAGTAATTTTTGATACAGCATCTCGTGTGGCCTATGCTATTCTCTAACTCCCCTATGTAGTTGAAGGTGACATTGAATGACCCCTGCCTCCTTCATGTGTGTGTGTGTGTGTGTGTGTGTGTGTGTGTGTGTGTGTGAATATTGATGGTCTTGCATGAAGGTCAATGCTCAATATCATGTGTCTTCCTTGTTTGTTCTACTCCTTAGGTTTTGAGACAGACCACTCCTGAACAGGGCACTCATAGATTTAGCTGGCATTTGAGCTCCAGGGATAAGCATGTTTGTGCCCCAACCAAACTTGCAGGTTCTAGGGTTCCAGACTGCATTCATCCATGCAGCTTTTTTTTTCTTTTTATTTATTAAAGATTTCTGTCTCTTCCCCACTGCCGCCTCCCCTTTCCCTCCCCCTCCCCCAGTCAAGTCCCCCTCCCTCGTCAGCCCAAAGAGCAATCAGGACTGCCTAGGCTCCCACAAAACCAATAGGTGCAGTAGGATCAAAAACCCATTGCCATTGTCCTTGGGGTCTCAGTAGTCCTCATTGTCCATCCTCCTGAATATTAACCTTCATCAGGCGATGAAAGGAGACAGAGACAGAGACCCACATTGGAGCACCGGACTGAAATCTCAAGGTCCAAATCAGGAGCAGAAGGAGAGAGAGCACAAGCAAGGAACTCAGGACCGCAAGGGGTGCACCCATACACTGAGACAATGGGGATGTTCTATCAGGAACTCACCAAGGCCAGCTGGCCTGGGTCTGAAAAAGCCTGGGTCAAAACCGGTCTCATCCATGCAGCTTTTATGTAGGTTTTGAGGATTTGATCTTGGTTCTGCATGTTTGTGCCATCTCCCCAGCTTCCTTTAATTCTCTACTTTTAATAGACAAGTTGGCATTTAAGGTGTGCATTTTTGGTTGGATGTATGCTTTTATCTCAGTATTATTGAGTCAGATCTGGAGCTCTCTTTTGTTCCACCACTGTTCAGTATTCTATAATCAGCACTATCAAGATTGCCTAGTCTTCTATCCTCCCTCAACTGTCTGGAATCACAGGAGCTTTGTTATAATTCTCTTTCTGTGAAGTTTTGTGCTTTTCACTCATTTTATTGTATCTCTTTATTGTTTTGCATTTTGAATTTTTGAGACACTTTCTTACTATGCAGTCCCAGAATTCATTGTAGAGATGAACCTGGACTCCTGAATTCTGTCTTTCCTCTGTTTCCTATTTTATGCTTTACCCACAGAGCCATCACGTATAGTTTTCCCAACATTTTTGATGGTTGTGATATATCAATGAGTATACAGCAGCTTCACACATGCTCTGTTCCTTAATGCCACTGTCAATCTGAATTCTGTAACAGAATACATTTGTAAAGCCATGAGCCTTTAAAGTGAAGTTTCTCTTGTGGTTTTTTTTTGGAAATTAATTTTCTACTAGTATGGCCATACAATCTTTATGAAAATATCTCTTACATTCAAAGGAAATGAAACTTTTGCTGGATCTGACAATAACACATCTCCAGGGTCAGTTAAGGCAGACTGACATCCTGCTGTGTGCTCAAGCTGTTTCTTTAACCTGCTGTTAAGAGAACAATGTAACCACCAACCTTACTTGCCTTGACTTTCCCATGTAATCACATTATACAACCTAAATGAATATATAGCTTTAATATTGTGTGTGTGAGTGTATGTGTGTTACAACAGTCATTTGTCAAAAAGAGTAAAGGGTCAAAAGTGACTTCATACAGCACATATCTGTCACAAATATTGAAAGCAGCATGTTGATATTGATTGATGATAATATGCTTGAAGTACTGAATGCTTTGGAGTCAGTTTGAGTAAATAACTTTATTCAGATGAAAAGTCTGTTAAAGATATCTTTAGTACATCACCCATTCCTTCTCCATGTGATGCTTTCTGTTTTTTTTTTTTTTTAATACAGAGTTAGGAACTTTATTAGGGACATCAGAAATGTCACACACATCAGAGAAGATGCAGCAAAAGGGACAGTCAGATCACAGTAAAATATCATGAAGGCTACAGACAGTCAGGAAATTGTGCACTATAGACAGTTGGAAGACACAGGGAGAAAAGTAGAGAATACAAACTTGGGCTTTTTTTTGGTTAAATAATTCCAAGGGGAAGTGCTTAGTGTTCATTTGTTAACGGGATGTCAATACATATCTGTGCCCCTGAGTCTGCCATTTAAGCACTTAAATGATACATACCAGATCCTCTCAATCCAGTTTTAAAAACGCAATCATGTTTCTGTGTTCTTTATAGCTGATGGCCGGTTTGTGTGGATATGAAATAAGTCCTCAACTTTAAGTGCTTTCTCACACTAGTGACAAAATGGTGACACTAACGAAACACATGATGACCTGACGCTTGAAGATGTACCCTGTGCTGCCATGTCCTCCTGGAGAGGCTTTTGCTGAATTGTCTCTACAAACGATGAATGACAGACAGTCTACAGATCCTATGTGAATGAATAGATGCATACACTTTTTCTCAAACAATATATTATCATCATACTCATTCCCTTCCCTGACTCCTCCCAGATCTTCCCTACGCAACTTCATGCTCTCCCCATCTCAGACAAGCAAACAAAGAACACTCACAGAGACCGTGACAGCAGGTACAAGACCTATACAAGTTCCAGTTAGACAGAATCCCTGCATAGAGAAGGGGAAGTAGACACAAGGCATCATGCCCAACCAAGAAGCTCTTTCTAAGGGATACCTGTTGGGGAAGAAAACAATCCATTTTCTACAATGAGGCATCACTGTGCATAAATCAGTCTCAGTCCAGGGAAGGCCTCAAGTCCAGGAGTAGTTGGATAACACAAAACAGACTCCATTTTTTATGTGTTTCTAAGTGAGTGTGCTTTTCATTTTGTTTTGGTGTGATTTTGTCTTATTCATTCTTGTTGTTTGTGTCTTTGAACACTTTTTATGTTTAGTATAAAAAATGATTTGGGTTTTTTTCAAAGGCGGTGGGACCATGAATATTGGATCAAAAAATAGCTAATACTGTAACGTTGATTTTTCTACTCATGTCTAAGCAAAAAAAAAAAACACTATTAGTAGATTTTTCTAGCCCTCCTAGAAATTGTCAACTTATTTCTCATATTCAAATCAGCAAATTGAGATGTATCATTAATTAACAAATATGCTAGGTAGCAAATGGTTGATCTACAATATAAATTTCCAAGTAGTCAATGAAAACATTTCACAAGTTAGTTATTTAAAACCTGCTCCATTTCTTCAGCAGCAAATCAAAATGAAGGTTAATCGGAATTGTTAGCAATACCATTAGTATGTGCATGTGCTTATATATGTATGTTTGGCTAAACATATATGTGTTCGTGTGTGTGTGTGTAAATGTTAAGTGTGTGCAAGAGTAGAAACCTGGGGGGCTGGAGAGATGGCTCAGAGGTTAAGAGCAAGGACTACTCTTCCCAGAGGTCCTGAGTTCAATTCCCAGCAACCACATGGTGGCTCACAGCCATCTATAATGAGACTGTTGCCCTCTTCTGGCATGCAAGCATACATGGAAGGAATGTTGTATACATAATAAATAAATAAATCTTAAAAAAAAGGATTATCTTATAAAAAAAAAAAAAGAGTAGAAACCTGGAGACAACCTCGAGTGTGATTCCTCCTCAGCTACCATCCACCTTGTTCTTTGAGACAACGTCTCTCACTGGACTTGGAGGTCTTACCACATAAATAAAAAAAAAAAAAACTAGAAAATACATTTTTCTTAAGTATCCAGGTAATTTTGGGTACTTTTAAACTTTAAAGAAAAACAAGTAACAAGTAAGTCACATCTCATATCCTGTTCATTAGTATATGAAATTTAGAATGAACAGATGCTTTTATAGTAAATAATAAGATTCAAAAAGACAAGCCCTTTATTAGTTTCTGTATTTGAGGCAGTCCTGAGTATGAGGGGCTGTCTGCTCATCATCTCTGACATCATACAGCCAATATGAATCTAATAAAAGCAACAGTACTGAAAAACAGAACTACAATTGAGTTCTACATGTAGTATATGCAAAATGGGTTTTAGAGTTTGTTTTGGTTTTGTTGATATTTCTATGGGGGGTGCAATGGCAGGTGGAGGTGTGTGCTGGGGAACCCCCACAGCCGTGTTTGACAGGAATCGCTATGGAGGGAAGAGCAGTGGAGGCCTCAGCCATGGTGGTGAGAACAAAGGGGTGACGGGCTAAAGAAAATGGAAAAACAGGAAGGAAACAAAACCAAAAATAAACAAAATAATGAGGAAAAAACTGCTTCTTATTATAATCAGGCAGTGGTAATTCTGTGTGATGTCAGTGGTTAACGATTTCTCCCAGACCAAACCTTTTTGCTATCCAAATTCTAAACAACTGCTATTTCCAGGCCGGAAAGCTTCCACTGCCTGCCCTTGACACACTGCTGCTCAAGAGTGAAATTCAAACAGCAAGCCAAATCACATATGAATATCAATTGAAGGACATAAGGTCTTAGGTGAAATTCAAAATCTCTCCCTATTTTTATTAAAGTAAATGTAAAGAGATATTTTGGAATGGAAAAAATGATGAACATTGTATTTGATTTAAAATATTAGAAGGATTTAATGAACACCTTTAAGAAAATGATGATCCTTGTTAATAGATTATGCCTTTTTATTGCCATTACAATTCTGAGGAATACAATTAAATGAGATAAAAAAAAATAGCTGAAAACTGATAGGAAAGAAATAGAAGATTTTTGTCACTAGATTATATATACTTGTCAAATCCAGAAAACGAACAGAAAAATTATATAAATTAGGAGCATAATTTCTAAGCTCATGAAGGAATTGTTTGTGTTCTCTTTCCTTATAAAATAGTCAGTAAAAATTGCGATGAAAATATAGAAGAGTTAAATCACAAGCAAAAGAAACACAAAACTAAAGTACTTAAATGTTACATATAGCAGAAAATACACAACACTTATTTAAGAGAAAACACTATTTTGTAGAGAAGTGTGAAAGCAATTCCTAAAATTAAATATTTATTTTTACTTCTGTGTGTGAATGTTTTGCATAAATATACATGTGTACCGCATGCATGACTCTTGCCTTCAGAGCCAGCAGAGGGCACCAGGTTTCATGCACTGCAGTCAAGGACAGTTGCAAACAACCATGTGGGTGCCAGGAACTGAACCTGAGTCCTCAGGAAGAGCAGCAAGGGGTCTTAACTCCAGGCTATCCCTCAGCTCCAGAGAGGAAACATTTTCAAATTACATATGCCATATTAGGAGATAGAAAGAGTTGAATATCTAAAATGCAAAATGTAATTATTTTAATCTAATGCATTTTAATGACATCCGGATGAAAACCCTTTTAGTGATTTCTTGAATTGGTTAGATCAATTTTCAATGGAAGGAAAATGAACAGGTAAGAATAAATACCTTTAAAGAGATTTTTATAAATGAAGAGAATGGATTCTTTTCTCATTCTATAAAATATTAGAGTGTATTATAATACCTTAAAAAGTAAGTGAGGGTATTAACTTGATAATTTATTGACTCCAGTGAGTATAGCTCAGTAATAAGAGTGTCCAAGGCTCAGGGTCCTTTCCTCAGCCTTACTAACAAGAAAACGTAATTGAAAGTGAAAGCCAATAGATACACATGACAAAACATAATATCTAAGCATGCAGAAAGCAACATGAGCATTGTAGCATCAAATGGGCACTGTGAAGGACCAGCAAAGCTGGAACATTCCTTTCTTTCCCCATGATTACAAAGAACCAATCCCATGTAGATTTTTTAAAAAAGTGAGGAAAACTGTAATTTTAGAAGAAAAATATTTTTTTGTTATTCAGGAGAATGAAAATAATCTTGTGGCTAGAGATATAACTCAGTTGGTAATGTATTTGCCTTATAAGAATGAGGTATTTAGTCATTGTGGTGATCACACGTGCAAGCCCTGGGGAGGGAGAATGGGCAGACAGACAAATCGCTAAGACTTGATCGAAAGCATGCCTAGCCTTAATGGTGAGTTCAAGGACAATGTGAGACTGTTGCAAAAGCCAAGGTGGGTGGAATCTGAGGAAAGCATCCAATACTGACCTTAAGATTGATGAATACAGTGATACTAATCCCAAGCAAACCAAGTCAAGCCAAACCAAACAACTCTTTAGGTTTGGAGAATAGATATTTGTGTTTTTATATTGGACAAATGAGAAGATATCCATATACGCAGGGACTTCCTAGTATGTCAACAAAATGATCAAAATGTACTGTGTGAAATTCTCAAAGAATTAATAAAATATTTAAAAACACACAAGCAATACATAAGTTAAATAAATGGTCCCAAAATATGAACAGATGAGTCATAAAAAATACTTAGATGGGAAAAATACATGAAAACCATTAGAAATAGTAAATGCACCATTCTTTATTATTTATTTATTTTTTGGTTTTTTGAGACAGAGTTTCTCTGCAGCTTTGGAGCCTGTCCTGGAACTAGCTCTTGTAGACCAGGCTGGTCTCGAACTCACAGAGATCCGCCTGCCTCTGCCTCCCTAGTGCTGGGATTAAAGGCGTGCGCCACCACTGCCCGGCTTTAAATGCACCATTCTTTAGATGAGTCAGGGCTGGTTCACAAATTGGATAAGCCTCAGATTCAAACCACACTGGAACTAAAACATGACTGAGCAACATTGACAGGCAAAAAGAAGTTGAGTACCAAAAAAACCGTGTGTGGCATGGAAAGACAGTTTAGCTGTTAAAGACTAGGGCTCACAACCAAAAGTAAAAACAAAAACAAATAAGGAAAAGGAAAAAGGTGAGGGTGGTGAGGACAGCTTTTTAATTTTAAGCCATGTTTATAAAATCTAGGGAAGCAGCTTTAAGCCCAACTTAGTTCCATTCCATATGGGGGATGGGGGAGGGCCTATAGTCTAAAGCGCACTGCATTCTCACAGACTGTAACCAATAGTACAAGCCCTTATCAACATTTCTGGTTCTTTTCCCCTTGTCCCTTTGTCAGTAAGCAAGAGCTGTGCTGGCTGTGGGAAAGTGTGGCTTCCAAGTCCAAAAGCAGTAACACTGGTGCATGGGATTCCCCATGGTTCCACGGTGAGCCCACCAGAGTTCCATAAAGCTGTGGGCATCAGGAAGCTATAGAACATCACTACAAGAGGGAAGAGGAGTAGAGGGAGTTGCAATGTAGACAGAACAAGTAAATGGTTCACCCCAGAGGTCAAGGAGGCTGCAATGAAAATAGAGAAAGAAGCAGGTTCCCAGGACTTTGGTTTCTTTTAGATTTAACTGAAGATCACAACATTGCCTTCCTTCCAGGGTAATGAGAGTCCTGGAGAAGAGATTGGGGCTTCCATCTTTTTGGGCTAAACCACGAGGACATTTTTAATCTTAGTACCATTTGGTTTAGCCTTGTACTGATCCATGTGTTGGTCTGGGTGATGTAGAACTTCAGGTGTGCTTAAAGAACTAAGTCTATCTTCTGCCAGTCTGCTCTTTGTTTGTTAGGTTTGGGTCAATGTAAAGCCCCAGCATTGATTCATCTCTAACTTTGTAATCACTCACAAGCACTGTGTGAATCTCTATTATTATTATTATTTTTAAAACCGGCACTGGCTCATTTTCAATCTGGCAATACCTGAAAATGAGTTCTAGGTAGCTTCAAGAGTTCCCATTATAGTATTTAAAGTATGTCTCCTTCTAAAAGTATTACAATTCCTATATACCAGGGTATTACTAATCACGCCATGCTATTAGTCTCAGAGGAAGAGGACATGCTGATCTACATTTGTCTCCAATGGTGCCTGAGAAATAGATGCTTGCAGAAGCTTTTAGCTTCCTTTCTTCCTGACTACTGTACCTATCAATAAAATTGAAGCATCCATTAAAGCTGAGTTCACCACATGGAGTGCATCTGTCCAAGAGCTGCTAGGACTCTAGTGGGTTCAATATGAAGAGGAAAATGTGTATTTATCTACTGAGATATGACAGAATTGATCATGACCTGGGTAGGCCTGTGTGCATAGATACAAATGTGTTTTATCCACTCAGTTATAAATACATAAAAGTGTACACACAAATACATACATAGTTAATCTCCGTATCTGTGGGTTCTATACCCATGAATTATATTAATTGTGAAGTAGAGGAATTTGTGAGAAAAATAAATGCATCTACATTAAACCTATAAGGACTTTAACTTGTCATTATCATTTTAGATGTGAAAGTATTTCCATTGTAATTTTACTCATTGTAGCAACCTAAAGATGATGCCCGGTTCCTGGGAGGTCATGTACTGGGTATCTGAAGACACTATGCAATTTTGCATAAGAACCGTGTACATCGTAGCATTTTAGTATTGCCAAGAGCCCTAACGATCATTCCTCATGGATACAGAGAAAAACATCTATAGCCAATAGATTAAGTAGTTAAGAGAAAACAAGTACCAATTTCTCAAACACAAAAACATTTAACATCTCAAGGGAAGAGTGACTTCCTAACACAGTGTAGTAAAATCAATCCAGGTGAAAAATAGGGCTGACTATTCTCAAATAACTTCTTTTAAAACAAGGGGCAGGGCTTGTATCCAAAGCCTTGTTCATGTTCTGCAAGTGCATATCACTCAATTATATCCCCAGAAATAGTATTTTAAGTATCAAAAATATCATAACCTAAATGAAACTGAAATCCTGGAGAATTGTTTCACAATGAGGAACTAAGGTCTTAATATTTAAGATATTATAAATAATTAATTTGAAATTCCACGATCACACACAATAAAAGGATTATGAACTCATAATTGCTATAGTTCATAGATACTAAAATTATAGATAGCTACTTTCCATATACATCAGCAAATGAATCTATAGAAAGAAGCATGTGTGAGTTCATGGCTCATTTAGCAACCATAGAACATTGCCAGAACTGACCTGATAGGCGAATAAGCACAGAAAGATATATGTACATACAATATTTATGAGCGGTATGGAAATACATAATTTGGAATTTAATTTTTTACCATGGTTGTATATATATATATATATATGTATATATACATATATATATATATATATACATCCAGCTTTCTTTAATAGTGGCCTGCAATTAAAAATACATGTAAGTTCATGTGGGTGCACATATGCGTGCGTGTGTGAAATCAGCTATTCTGATTATAAACCAAGATCCTGAGGATGACAATGAAACTCCCATCAAGATCCCATTTAGGCAGTCGCTGGCTGAGATGTACAGTGTGATCTATACCGAGGTCTGACCTTTAGATAGAATGGTGCCAATACTTACTAGACCTGGATGGAGGTGGGTGGTCCTTGGACTTCCCACAGGGCAGGGAACCCTGACTGCTCTTTGGGCTGACGAGGGAGGGGGACTAGAATGGGGGAGGGGGAGGGAAAGGGGAGGCGGAGGTGGGGAAGAGACAGAGATCTTTAATTAATTAATAAAGAAATAAATAAATTAAAAATAAATAAATAAATTCAAATGTACCACAATAAAAAAAGAAAAACGTAAAGGGATTAATTAAAACATTTATGAAACTCAAAAAAAAAAAAGAATGGTGCCAATAATCAGCACCATTTATCTTTAAAGGGTTTGTGAAGCATAGCTGAAGTTTTCACTAAGATGCTATAATGCTCCTATAAGCTTCTCCATCTCTAAGACGGACACCACGTTTGGAGAGGCCTAAGTGTATTTCCATCTTGGAATTGCATGTGAGGAATTCTTTTGTACAGTGCCACAGGTTAAATGCACATCATGCAATGCCCTCCCCTCCCTACTGTCATTTCTGTCACTGAATTCAATGAAAGTCCAAAAGAATACAGTATGACTCAGAGTATTGGAGCCGGGGCTAAGCAAGAAAAGTTCATTCCAAATTGATTTTCCTTCAGGCATCCTTGATATTCCTCATTTCAATTGTTCACCTCTGCCATGGGGCTGGGTAAACACTCAGGGAAGTTGTCGTGTGCTGCGGCCTGCTGGGGACACGGAGGAATGTGGAGGAGTGTCGTCACAACATCATCAACCCAATTCTCCAAGGTAGCTGGCCAATAATGCTGTTCTAATTGAATAACTTATCCGCAGCGATTTCCCCCGGGAGAGCCAAAGGCTCAGCCTCAGCAAAGAGGCAGATGGTGCCGCATAGACAATGAAACCTGTAATTTTCTCTTGCCATTGGACATGCGAACAGTGGGCCGTTCCTGCTTATTCTTTAATATTTTATTGTAATAGTCCCTTCCCAAATTATAATGTGCCGTGAAGCAGCCAAAGATGGGCTCAGTGATACATATCATATTTAATTTATCACACCTCCAGCTCACCGAACAACTTACTTGGTAATCAGCAGCTGTAGATGTCAGAGTCAGGTGCAAGCTGAAATGAAAACGACGGGAAAGAACCCAATTAAAGCCAAAAGGGGAGATGAGTCTTGGGGTCGGTGCCGCTTTCACTAGCAGCCACGCATGGGCCAGCAAATGCAATTTAATACCGATGGTTTTAGCTCTGTGGACCATTCATACTGAAGGTATTGGGGAAGACAATGAGGAAGTCCCGTTTGCTGCTGCGAGCCTGGGATCTGGAGCGAGGTGGGGGCTGCATAGCATTTCCTCCCGCAGTAGGAGCCAAAGTTGGAAGCCAGGAAAGCATCGACTTAAAGGGCGCACTAAGACAGCCCATCAGCAGTCTAACAACACAACAGATGACAGGCCCAGAGGCAAACCCAGGGCCACCGGCCCACGAGCCCACGCAGGCTTTGCCAAGCAGCAGCTGCAGCCATGGAAGAGGATCATCCAGACTTGAGCACTGCGCTCTTGCCGGAGCCAAAGAGCCCGTGCGCCTCAGAAACAGCCTCTGGTCCTCCTTTAAAAAGAGTGCAAAGGAAGCACGATAGAACGCATGCAGAGAAAGGAGACCTCTCTATTGCTCCTGCGCTGTGAACGTCGTCTGGTGGTCACCAGGACTCACCGTGGTGCACCGTGCAGAGCTGTGTCTCTGTGGTGTGATTCCGAGGAGAAAAGCTTTCATAGCTGTAGCAAGTTAAGAGCATCGTTAGATCGATTAGACACGCAGGGGCCCAGCAAGAGAAGCGTGGAGGTCATAGGCCAGCGTAGGTCGGCCAGCAGTTATTGTAAACAGGTGATGTGACCAGGTTGATTTTAGTTTGGAAAGGTAAGTTAGAGTGGCAAGCACCCTAGCACACGGCCATGGATAATTCATGAAGCCTCTCGTTTGTATTAGACACTCAACATGCCTTTCAGGAAAAAAAAATGACACAACAATTAATGTGTCACATTAGAATGCTCCTCTTGGAGGAAGATAATTGTACCCAGCGTCAGATAGTTATTAGGTCAGAACGAGCACTCATCCTTTCAAAGACTGCAGCCTCTATTCACTCTGGCTTCCTACTGTAAGTACAGTATTGTATTCGTAACCACACAGGCTGCAGCCAGGAACACGGGGTTTTTTTATCTAAGTTTTCTCTATTTGGAATAATACCCTGATGATTCCCTACACGGGAAGCTCAGTCATGTGAAACGCAAATGAGCAAGATGAAAGACAGATAGATTGCTACACATGGCGAAGAGACTTTCTTTGTTTTTTTTTTTTTCACATAAAATAAAACATGAGAACTGGCCCTCTGAAGGTTGGAGAATACGTAACAAAAACTATCAGAGCTGAGTTCACTCATGTGTAAAGGAGAGATTTCCCTGCCGTTCATCTAATTCATGAGGACATCAGTCAGTCACATCCTGATCTCAAAGACCTTGTCCAATTTCTGGTATCATAGCTTACCGGATGAGGGATTTGGACAAGTCATTTAACCTTCCTGGGACTGGGTCTCATTTTAAAAAGAGAAATAGAATTTTTCCATATATTTAGTTTCTAGATGTTGTGAGGAAGTCAAGAAATAAAAGGTATGGAAAGATGTTTTGTAACTAATGGGATTAGGTAAATATTATTAACAATTGTTATGATGAATATCAATTTATAGTCAGATATGCTGTATCTTAAGTAAAGAACTTTACTTAAAAAAAAAAAAAAACTGAGAAATGGATTCCAGGATGAATAAAGAGATATCAAGACCAGCCGTGAGGAATGCACTAAAACCCGTGTTCAAATCCCCAAAATCCAAACAAAGCTAGATCCCAGTAATATACATCTGTGCTCCTATAGAGAAATGGGAGACCGAGAGAGGTGAATCCCAAGAGCTCTCAGGCCAGGAAGACAGACATCCAAGGTTGTCTTCTGATCACATCCTAACATTCACACAGCGACATGCATGCGGACACATGTGCTTATATACACACATGTATGGGAAAGAGTTTTTAAATCTAGTAATTTTTGGAAGGAGAAAAATTATGTGTCAAGATTCTTTGTCTACATAGTCCAAAAAACTGTTTAAAAAGTATTTAAAGTAAATAAACTATCACTAAATGCTATATAGACTATTTCAAATGTTCAATAGTACACCATAGATAAGGATAGTTTCTAAACTTTCTCTGTAAAGAGTCACATTCCCAAGTGATTCAGCAGCAAGCAATAAATTTAAAAGAAATTTACTGCAGCCTTGACTTTTGGATAGACATAACAGGAGCCTGTAAGAAGACGTTACAGAAGAAATCAAGCTACCACAGAACAGATAACAGTGTGTAAACTGTCCAGAGATAGACAGAGGGAGAGGGAGAGGGAGAGGGAGAGGGAGAGGGAGAGGGAGAGGGAGAGGGAGAGAGAGAGAGAGAGAGAGAGAGAGAGAGAGAGAGAGAGAGAGGAATCTGCCTGACACAAATAGTAAGAGTTCAGAATGGAGACTTCAGGGAAGTCTATGCAGAGATAAGGGATTCTTGAAAAGCATTCCATACTGTAAAGAGAATTTAAAAATGAGCAAAACTTATAGGAAAAATAAAATTGCCAGTAGGAAGCAGTACCCCTCTGAAGTCTGGGTAACCCTACCTGGAAAGTGATATCCGGCCATTTGTGTCCTTTGGTACTCAATAAAAATGAGTCAGTAACCTCAGATTCTTCAAGTAGCTAAAAGTTAGCATCAGAGAACTGGTACACTGCATCTCTTGGGAGTCTGGGAAGCATTAAGTAAGTAAGAAAGAACAATAAATATGGCAATGCTTAAAGGATGAGGTGCTAACTTTTATAACCTTCTAAATCATGGACCTGAGCATCATTGGGTGGTGGGATACACAGAAGAAACAGTAGGAATAGACATGAGCAATCCAGCTTTCCAAATTCTGCTCCCCTGCCCTGTTCTTCTGAAAACTGTGCTCATCACAAAAGTGGTCAAGACTCAGTGTTTCTACTTTCTCTCTTTGCCTTTTCCACTCAACATCCTTTAATCAAGTCTTTCTTTCCACTACTCTGCTGAAATAACCCTTGTCAAGACTCCAACATCTTTTGTTTTGACAAAGCCTGTAGACAATTCTCAGTTCTCATTTCCTCCAAACCTGAAGGAGTTGACACAACTTACCCCTCCTGCCTGCTGACCGTCTTCTGCTTCAGGCATCTGGAAATCCCACTCTTTGTCATTGCCATGACAGGCTGAAATAATTGAAGAAGGAAACTTGCACATAGCTACTAATTCTGTCTTTTCTTTGGGCTTCTGAACATGCCTTTTAAATCTCAATAGAGGGTTTGATGTAGATTTCTTTGTGAGGCTCTCATCACAGTCATTCGTATGAGCTAAATGGTTCAGGAGGACATTTAGAGTTGGCATGAAAAGCCACAATAATATAAAAAATGTTTTCCAAGCAAAAATGGAATTTCTCCTAGTAAGGATCATCGATAAGATATAAATACAAATTACAGTTACCAAACACTAAAAGAAAACAAGTTGGATACTCTCCCCTGTGTGTTTTGTTAGCTTGTTTTTCTGTCTGTGACAGATAGGGGATGTATAACAGATAAATGTTGTACTTTGTTCTCAGAATCATATTCTGAGTTGAGAAAACATACCCAGCATGGAGCTGGGCTGAAAAGAGTTTGTGATGCCAGATACGAGACTAAAGACAGAATCTTGTTTAACAAGAGTGTAAGTGTTGTCCAGATATGACAAATAGATTCTAGCAGGAATCCAGATTGGAAACCAGAGGAGCAGAGCTAGAAGGAAGGCTGGGTAATGGCTTCTGTCTTTGCTCATGAATATGCATGGTTTTCAAGGACAATATGTCCAGCATAAGGGGGAAATGAGAGAAGAGAGAGAGGGGAGAGAGAGGAGAGAGAGAGAGAGAGAGAGAGAGAGAGAGAGAGAGAGAGAGAGAGAGAGAGAGAGAGAGAGAGAGAAAGAGAAAGGGAGAGTCAGGAGTCTTTTCTTTCCTTCTACCTTGTTCAGTGAGAGGAGAGAGAGAGAGAGAGAGAGAGAGAGAGAGAGAGAGAGAGAGAGAGAGAGAGAGAGACTAATGACATATAGGCAAAATACTGCTGTGGTTTTTCCTTCCTAGAGTGATAACTGCTCCCAGATCTCTCCCATTGGGTCAGCAAAATTTCTGTAGTAGTAGCAACTGTGATGCTGATTTAACCTCTCTCTTCTCTCTCTCTCTCTCTCTCTCTCTCTCTCTCTCTCTCTCTCTCTCTCCCTCCTTTCCATCCTTCCTTCCTTTCTTTTAATTTTGTCTTTATTTCTCTTTTTTACTTAGCATATATTAATTCTACAAAATAATAGATTTGTTACGGCATTTTCATTCATACCTATAATGTCTACATTCTAGGTCATTCCCCTTTTCGTGCCCTTGAACTTCCAAAATAACTGCTGATATTCAAAGTCTTTTCTGGTGCTGACGTGCAAACCTAGGACCTCACAAACACTAAACAAGAGCTCCAGGCCCAGCTTTACTGCAGCTCATTAGGTAAATTTCAGAAGACAGTCTCCAGCATCAGCGTCCTGCTGTACATCTGCGAAATGACGGACTAGGAATCACATCCTTTCGCTGTCTCATTCCACGGTTGCTGTGCCTCATCCTCACCTGTGTTGAGCTCTGCTTCTGGCAGGGTTGGGGGCCATGAAGCAGATGGAGCCATGCAGTGGACTCAGGTAGGGATGCAAGCCTCTGGCTCCCCTGCACAATTTGAATGCCAGGCCAACTTAGAGCAATATGTGAGCTGGCAGCTACCTGCTGGAACATTTTGAGTTCACAGATTTTCCTCCTTATTGTTTTCAGATTCACTGCACATTCTGCTTCACGTTACTTTTTAAATTGTTTTAGAAGAATTCCTGTTAGCTCAAAGCGTGGCTAATATTGGCACCCTTCTGCTACTTATCTGGGGCTCACCTCTTTCTAGAACACTCACCTCTTTCTGGTGAGAAACTTTTTTATGTTTTGTTTTGTTTATTTGTTTGTTTTGTTTTAATTTTATTCCATGTTCAGTACCCCTCCTCTTAGACAAAATGACTCAAGAAACCCATTGGATTTGAACTACTTTACTTCTATGGTTCTCTGGCTTTTTTTTATTATCATAATAATGAATTAGGGAATAAAATATTCTGTTCAATATAATGTTATGAAAGAACCAAGTCTTAATTATAAATCATGTGGGTGCTGGGATTCAGAGTAGGAAGATCAAATCTGACTCCTTATTCTGTGTAGACACTTGACTGAAGGACAGTTTGGCTTGTACCTTAAATGAATTACC
Source organism: Alexandromys fortis (assembly GCF_014885135.2). NCBI lineage: Eukaryota > Metazoa > Chordata > Mammalia > Rodentia > Cricetidae > Alexandromys > Alexandromys fortis. Next base: position 4,194,909 of record NW_026067928.1, read on the forward strand.
TGCTCAAGAGCAGTGATGGAGAGAGGGACCAGTAGAGAAAAACAAAATGAGAAAAAGTTAAAGAAGACAAACATTGGCCAAGTTCAAAGACAGAGCCGTGGTTTGTTTTAGATTAAAAAGGACATTAAAGTAACTCTTTATTGGATTTTCTTTGGGTATGATGAAAATGTTTGAGACTAGACAGAGGTAGAATTTGATAAGCATTGTGAATCCCTTGATCTTCCTCAATTTTATTTATTTATTTATTTATTTGGCGGGGCTCCTCTTTGTGGGCCTGGAACTCACTTTGTGGACCAAGCTGGCATCTCTCTGCCTGCCTCTGCCTCCACAGTGCTGGGATTAAAGGCAAGCACTATCACACCTGGCTTCAATTTCTTAATTTTTGAAAGGGTTAATTTTATATTCAGTGATTCTACCTTAACAAAGAAGTGGGGAAGGAAAACGGGAGGTGGGGTGCAAGAGAAGAGATGGAGATGGTGAAGATTTGGAAAATGGATTTGAAGTGTGAATCCTATGTGACATTCTTGTTTATCTATGTGAACTATGGACAGGGTCTCCACAGTCTATGGAAGCCAATGAGCCATATGATCAAAAAATATTCAAATAGAGAACCAGAGTGACCACTTGGGGAATGGGTCCAAATGGAATATATATGAGGTCTGTGTTCAGGCTTAGCAGTTATAGTTCCACTAAATATGCCTAGGGGAAATGTCTAAACACACAAACTTAGAGAAAAACAGTTTAATGGACTTTACAAATGTGTCATCCAACTTTAATACATTTTAGCAATGGGCTGAGTTGACTTTATGCCCTTTACCCATTTTATTCCAGCTCCCTTTCACATTTACTAGATTTCATTCTGTATCCTGTAGAATTCTATGTCTAACTTTACCCTTCATGGCACGTCATCGAAAGCAACTGGAGAAACAAACTTCAGAATACACCATAAACTTGAAAGGCCCTTTCCTTTTCCCCTTCTTTTCTTCCTAACAGTGTACTGAAGAGGAATAGGACAGATTCTAAAGACAGCTAATGTTTTCCTAAGTGGTAAACATAAATTTGATCACTCATCATTTTAAATAGAATTAAATGCTTATAGTTTGTGTTTAATTATTTTTTTCTTAAATGTCTCTTGTCTTGCACGGCATCCCGATTCTTTTTCCCTATGGCCTCGGAGTTAGGAAGAAAACGTGACTATTTGTCTTATTGAAAAATCTACTTCTGAGTCTGTTTTTCCTGTCAAATGAAAGAGCTCCTGTGCTCATTGGTACAACTTGTCACAGCTTCTAAGCATCTTCAAAGAAATGTGCATAGGGTTACAAGAAAATTGAGCCCCCTCATATTAAAAGTCAGATGTGACATAGCATGGTTTAACTTGATTTCTTCAGTTAAACCTTTATAATTTTTTTGCCTTTTATGCTGAAAATGTATATTTTTAACTTAATAAAATGATATATCTATAAAATAGCTTTGAAGTAACTATAATATTTCTTAAAACAAGGCAGTTGAAAGCTAGCTTGTGTTTCCATTGTCAGGAGCTGTTTTTGATATCTTTTTTTCCCAAACTTACTCAAAATAATGGCATGCCGACTCTTTTCAACTTGTGTTGCCTGTGAAAACTATCTTTCCCTTTCTACTCCTCATGTCCTTGCCTTCATTCAGTTGATTTGATCATTAAATTCTTGTCAAGTAGTTGATTTCAAGTCTGAAAATCTCCCCCTCTCTCCATTCCAACTTCCCTTGACTGTCCTGGAACTCGCTCTGTAGACCAGGCTGCCCTCGAACTCACAGAGATCCGCCTGTCTCTGCCTCCTTGAGTGCTGCGACTAAAGGAGTGCGCCACCACTGCCTAGTGCAACATTCCTGTTACAGGTATGATTCTGAGAGAGAGAGAGAGAGAGAGAGAGAGAGAGAGAGAGAGAGAGAGAGAGAGAGAGAGAGAGAGAGAGAGAGAGAGAAATTTATTCAAGCAAACAGACCAAAACCAGTTCAAAGTTCATCGATCCTTCATTGTCTGCACGTGGAATCCAGACTCATTTCCCTGTGAGCTCAACTCCTCCTTCATGGGGTAACAGGAGCCACTCTCCAGAACCTCTATTAAAAGAAATATCCCTGTGGCCACAGAGCTTTCCATCCCTGTGTGTTCGCCATAGACCATCCTCCATATAGCAAAGGCAGGGAAAAGGATCAACATCTTGAACATTCAGAAAATAATTTAGAATACCTCAATGGATCTGGTAGATGTCTCAGGAGGTAAAGCATCGATCACATACTGTAAAGACCAGAATTCAGACTCCTAGAACTGTGTGAATTTAAACACAGTAGCCTGCATCATATATGTCCATACAGTGAGATGGGAAGCAGACATGTAAGAATCCACAGAAGTCATTAAACCACCTACCTGGGCAATGAACATGACCCATCTCAAACTAGGTGGAAAGTGAGCACAAACACCTGAGGTTGTTCGCTGACCTACACAGGTGTATTGTTACACACACACACACACACACACACACACACACACACTTTTTCCAGTTTTATAAATTAGAGGCTTGGGTCTCATTTGTCCCTGACATAGAATCACTAATTCTCTTACAGCTCAAACCTTGACACTTATTTCTGTAGAAACAGTATAGCCAATATTAGACAGTGGTGTTTTCCAGTAAGAAGACATTATTCTTATACTTAAGTGCCACACTTTGTAACTAAAATGCCTTTTTGCTTTTTACCTAGTCTTCAGGAGCTTGTATATACTTTATAAAACTTGTTCCTTAGAGAACAAAAAAGTACTTTAATTTTTGTTAATATAAAATTATCTTATATTTCTCTGGCTATATTTTTTTACTTTAAGGTGCCTTCTACTTCTGTGTTGATTTTTTTTTTCATTTCTTTGACTATGATATTGAAACTCCTCTGAATAGATATCATTGCATAACTATTTCTATTTTCTGTTAATTTTGAGCATCACTCACATTTCCGTTTATTTGTAAATTTCCTCATTTTTCCCCCCAGAGTTCCATCTAGTTGTTTCTTCGTACTATATAGGAATTAGTTCATCCACATTAGATGTTAGTCACGTCTCTTGTGCCTAGAAATGCATTTGTCTGTGTCCACATAGGTTTTGTTATTAAGGTAATTTTTTAAAAAAGAAACATTTTGTTTTATTTACATGGTTGTTAACCAAGAACTTAATTATAGATGGGAACAAACCCTGCAACTTACTGTTATTCGTATTCAGATGATGGAACAGAATCTTCTTTTTCCTATTGTCACCTGAATTTCAATAATGAAGACTTTAAGAAGCTAAGAAAACAAGCTTTATTCAGATTATAATGTATCCTACAGATCTTTCATTGGGGCGAAGGTACATTTGTCATATTTTCTAATCAATTTCATGGTTACACTGGTTTTTGTTCCTGCCTCAGTGACACCGGGGGAACTATGTTTCCCCGCCCTCCAATGATACTTCTGCTCATGTCTGAGCTGTTTAACTCTTCCCAATGCTCTATTTGATTGTGCCCCCATTTAAACAGGTGTGACTCGTGATGGTTGCTGCAAATAATTCCATTACGAGAGAAGTTTATGTATTGGAAAAATGTGTTCCGCCCAGCAAACTACAGACATGCATTATGGAACCGAATCTTATTAAATCCTCACTGAAGTGTGCATGCGTGTGCAGGCAGGGTGCTTTAGAAGGCATCATCATTCAAGTCAGGTACTCAGAGACAAATAGAACAGAACCGCTTGGTACCTGAGAACATGTGGGTGGTATACAGATGTGCAAAAAAAAAATTACACATAAAATAAACTGTTAATAAATGCAATTATCCCAGCGCTTCCTTTACAAATCTTTCCTCTGGGGAACTCTGAAAAAGCCAGATGCTGATCTGGAAAATGTCCCAAAATTATTCTTTTGAAAAATATGAACACTCACATTCAAAAGGTCTTGCATAGAATTAAGACTGAAATTCAACTCCTAACAGTTAACCATGTTTGCAAGCAGTGGCATGCTGGGGCAGAAGTCTAGGACTGGAGAGGGAGAATTTTACAGTGGATTAGCAGTAATGTGAGGTTTGGACTTATCTTTAAACAGGATCCCATTTCCACTGGTCCAGATCAAGCCCTTCCTATACTTGCTGCTTTTAATCACAACCAAATGGCTGTTTGCAGAGTTCCTGGTGCGGGCTCGCTACCTTTCCCTTTTCTGGGTCAGCTGGAATGTGTTCTACCAAATTCACTATGATGTTACACCACAGAGCCTATGCCAACAATGACATTGTATTCTCTATGTGCTGATGGTAATGACCTGATGAATTTGATTTGAGTTGAAAGGTAGAGAGAAGAACATACTGTTTCTCCTTTCTTGCTAAATGCAGAACTGTCTATGAGCATAGATCTACCCTGGTAGGGTGGAGGAGGCTAATGGTGAAACACACCTGCCATTTTATGGAAACACAGCATCCAGTATTGTGTTTCCACAGCAATTACAGCATCTGCATTATTGCCTTGCCACAGTAAGAATTTACGGATGTTTTTGTAGATTAGAAATTTTATTTTTAGATTTTAAGTTTTTGACTGAAGACAAGAGCTTACAAAATGGAATAAAATTGTGACTTGTATTTCTGTGTGTTGATACTTTGGGGATGAAACTTTAAAAGTACTAAGAATTTTTATGACATTTGTGGTTTCAGTGGCTCTACTCTCACTGGATCCAGACCTGTGCTGTGCTGTATAGTAAAGGAATTTATAATGTGTCTTAGTTTCACACATGATATGGGATTCTCTTCTGTATGCTGTGAATACCATTGGTTAATAAAGAAACTGTCTTGGGCTTGTACAGAGAAGAATAGAGGTAGGCGGGGAAAACTAAACTGAATGCTGGGAGAAAGGTGGCAGAGTTAGAGAGAAGCCGTGGATCCATTGCCAGAGACAGACATGCTGAATCGTTGCTGGTAGTCTTTGCATGTGGCAATACACAGATTAATAGAAATGGGTTAAATTAAGATGTAACAGTTAGTCAATAAGAAGCTAGAGCTAATGGGCCAAGCATTGAGTTAATTAATACAGTTTCCATGTGGTTATTTTGGGAGTCTGGGTGGCTAGGAAATGAACAAGTTTCATCCTACTACACACACGGAAGGATCAAGTCCTGTGGGGTTGTCATTATACTATGACTACAATACAGGAAATTTTGGAACGTCTAACTCTTTTTCCATTACATAAAAGAAATACATTAGGAAATTTAATAACCAAGAAAGCTATGGCAATCCTTATACAAAACTGACCTCCTAGTTTGTATTAAGAAATAACCACTTGGTAAATGGCCTTACTGGTCTGTCTACAAAACAAAGTGAGTTTTCAGTGTAGAGCAGCTACTTAACTGCATTTAAAAGATGTGCTGTTCAGACAGAGGGAAACACGAAGGACCACAAGTGATTTTAATCTGAAGGACACATAGGGTTTTGCTTTGCTTTGACTTTTGTAGGAAGGATGTGTTGTGGCTCTTGGTTTCAGGGGGTTCAATACGTCATGGTGAGGAAGGCATGGTGAAGTGTCTGCATTCACATCATGGCAGCCCAGGAAGTAGAGAGGGGAACTCTGGATATTCCAGCCGAAGGTTTGTGTGAATCTGTCAATTTAAACACTATCTAGCTCCAGAGCCATTAAACCCATGTGTGAGTACTTTAAGGAAAGGAGGCCAATTCTGTTTAGTTAATTAGACAAAGGATAATTATACATACTCAGAAAGAGTTCAGGCTTGCAGGGTGTATTAGCTACTGCTCAGCTACTGTGATGTAGAAAGTGAAAAAGAAGGGTTCAAAAGCCAGGAGGGCAAGCAGAGGATGCCACACTGAACCATGAGTAATTTGGGAGGTGGATAAGCAGCTGGTATTTTAGAGATAAGAAATAAGCCTCCTCTGGATTACTAGTTCAACTCACTGTAATTTTTCAAAATGGAAAATATATTTGCACTGCTGAAATGTTAGAAGATAATCCCCCAGTCTTCTACTATGTGCTTCTACAGTTTAGCATTTGAGAAGTTGCTACACAATTGTATATAAACTACCTTGTGGGATTTCCATTCTTTAAGAAACTGTCCTGTGATTAAAATCTTGGATCTCTTTGTGTCCCCAACACTAACTTTGGTTACTTGTGTTTGTAAGATATACAAGAGTTGGAAGTGGCTTCAAAACTTGTGTTATCAGCGGTTAGAGGGGTGTGCTAAGAATCAAGACTAGTGTTCCCAGAGTTTAGGACTGCTCTAACCCTAAGCTATTTTGCCAGTCTTGTGTCAGCATCCTAAGTCTAAGCAAGAGCTTAAGAGCACTATGTACTCTTCCAGGGGACCCAGGTTTGATTCCCAGCACCCAGAGCTGTCTGTCCAGGGACTCAGAAATTCTCTTCTGGTCTCTGCAGGCACCGGACATGCACTGGGTGCACAGACATACATGCAGGCAAAACACACATGCACATAAAATAACATAAAGCTAGAAATATGAAGGTCCCAGCTTTTTTCACTTCACAGGAGTAATAGTTGACAGTGGACATTTGATTTTTAGACAATCCCTAAATCTTTCAGCTAATTACACAATCTACAAAATTCTCATTAGAGATCCCATGAAAAATGAATTAATTTTTAACTTTCTAAGGAAGAAGGGGAAGGAGTTTCATGTCCATGGGTTGCACAGGCAGTGGGAGACTGAGACTTTTTCTGTCAATTGGAGGGCTCTGCACAGCACAGTGAGAGCTGCTGTAGGGAGGCTGGGGAGTGGCTAATAACACAGCTGTTAGTTAAGTTCATGCAAATGCCTTTGCAGATTTCTGCCTTCCATCTAAAATCAACAGCAACTGGATGAGTGAGACTTGATAGTGGCAAAAAAAAAAAAAAACACGTGTAGAGATAAGTGAAAAAAATGTTCACATAAATATACTAAAGCCTACAAGAATTGTTCAAAGGAAAACTGTAAAGAACGAGAAAAAGACTGATTTTAAAAGACCAAATGCCCTTCATGAGGCTTGCTCAAGAAGATATTCGGAATACTAGATGCTGGAGAGGATGGGAGGGAAACAAATAGGTCCGTGAGAAAGTGCTGCCAATGAGGACGACTAATGTCAGGGAGACTGGTGATGCTATCGAGGGTGATGAAGATGATGGTCGTGGAAGTGCTTGTGCTTTGCAGGAACTCTTCTGGAGTGCCACTTTCGTGAACTCATTTTGTCCTCTTGGCAATTTGTAAAATAGGCACGAGTGTTATCTGAGCCCCACAGCAGCAGGGGTGGCGATTTGTTCAGTCACACAACTGAATAGTGGAGAAGGCAGGAAATGAATCCTGGGATCCTGACTCTAGAATTAAGAGAAAGAAGAGCTGGCATTGAGCTGCAGAAAAGTTGATCATCTCCCTGAATCACCAAACTGTCATACCAGGGCCTGGCCATGGCGTCTTCTTCATCGTTGCATTAGTCTCAAGAGCACAGGAAGGCTGACTCTGCTGCACTGGAATAGCTTCGAAGAGGCAGGCCAGCAACCGCAACCACAAATTTGCAGGAGAGGCCGCAAACACACTGTTTGGTATTACAGATGCATTAGATACCTAATTGTTTATTTCTGCGGTTTGTAGACATACTTCCTCACTCCTTGCTGCTTCTTATCCTTGATCTCGTTCTCTGTTTCAGACTGCCTGTGTTTGTAGGTTATATACTCATGTTGCTGTTCGTGTGTGTGTGTGTGTGTGTGTGTGTGTGTATTTCTCTGGTTTCATAATGAATACCAGCCTAGTTGAGTAACTACTATGCATATAATTGTTTCCATAGACTATTCCATAGGATGTGTGTGGTCAGAAGGAACTGTGGTAGCTGGTGGAGAGAACGTTCCTTAGAGCATCCATACCAAGTTCTAGTAGATGACTCAAGGGAAGGATGCCCATGTGCATCCCAGACAACACTTTGAACAAGTGTCTGGTAATGGGTAATGTGGGGGATCCTCCCCACCCAGACTAGGGATCGGTCCTTTCCCTGCAGAATATATTTTCAGAATGCTTGAAATTGGTAGAGTGTTTTTCTTTTAATTCATAAAAATAAAGTACATCCTGAAACACTTGAGTTTGTTTGTTTATTTATTTATTTATTTATTCATGTCTATTTTAAACACTGAAAAATTATAAGGGAATAGATAAAGCTGGAATGTTCCACTTTACCCAGCCTCATTTGTGGAACATTCCAGCTTTATCTATTCCCTTATAATTTTGCCTTTCTTTGTTCTGTGTGTTTAGTATTTTAATTATTACATGGCTAGGGGATTTTATTTTCTGATCCAATCGATTTGGTGTTCTGTAACCTTTTGTACCTTTATAAACATGTATTTATTTAGATTGGGAAAATTTCCTTTTATGATTTTGTTAAATACATTATCTGGGATTTTCAGTTGGATTTCTTCTCCTTCTTGTATCCCTATTATTCTTATGTTTGGCCTTTTAGTTATGTCACAGATTTTCTGGATGCTTTGTGTTAGGATATTTTTTTTTAAGATTTAACATTTTCTTTGACTGATGAATCTACTTCCACTATTGTGTTTGGAAAGCCTGAGATTTTTTTCTTCCATCTCTTGTACTCTGTTGGTGATGTTTGCGTCTGTAGTTCCTGTTCCCTTACCCAGATTTTCCATTTTTAGGATTCCCTCCATTTGTATTTTCTTTATTGCTTCTCTTACCATTTTCAGATCTTGAACAGTTTTCTTTATCTGTTTGTTTTTCCTTGGCTTTTTTTTTAGGGATATATTGATTTTTTTTCATTTTTTTGTTTTTTTTTCCCTCAATTTCTTTAAAGAATTTGCTCATAACCTCTTTAAGAACCTTTATAATCTTCATAAAGTAATTTTAAGCTCACTTTCTTGTGTCATTGGATTGTTCATAACCTGCTGTTATAGGATAGCTGTGCTCTGGTGATACCAGATTACCTTTTCCTTTACTGATTGTGTTTCTTTTTTATGATTTATCTTTATTTTATGTGCATTGGTATGAAGGTGTCAGATCCCCTAGAACTGGATTTTCAGACAGTTGTGAGCTACCATGTGGGTGCTGGGAATTGAACCCGGGTCCTCTGGAAGAGCAGTCAGTACTCTTAACCGCTGAGCCATTTCTCCAGCCCCCTGATTGTGTTTCTTCACTGGCATTTAGGCATCTGGATTTGCGATGATTTTAGATCTAGGTGTATAATCCTTCATTTGTCTTTGTTAGATGGGCACTTTTTTTTCCCTTGATTTCTCATTCCTCTCTGGTCTTCTGGCCTAAATGGTTAAGGGTTCTGGTGACTAGTTTATCTTCAAGTCCTGGAGGATGTCCCTGCTGGGGTTTTGGGACCTAAGGGTCCCTAGTTCTGTTCTGGCCTTTGGTAAAGCCAAAGCCTTCTCCAAAGTTGTAGATCTGGATATGGAGTCAAGGGGAAGCGTGAAGACTGGGGTCTGGTCTCTGGGGTCCCTAGGACCAGCCTGGCCTCCAGTACAGCTGAAGTTGTTTTCTGCAGTTATAGACCTGGGGTCACTAGATCCAGACAGACCTCTGGTAGGTTGGAAGGGAAGTCTCCTTTCAATGTTATAGACATTGGAGGAGGGTGCAGTCTGGGATTATTGGGTAGCATAAAGGGGTTTTGGGGGCAGTGGGAAGTGTCTTACCTGGATTTCCTAGGACCAGCTTGGCCTCTCATAAGGCTTCCAGGACTATGGGCCCTAGTATGGAGCCCAGGAGAAGGGAGTATAATCTCTTCAGTCTTTTATTTAACCAGTTTATACTTCATGAAGAAAGTAAAGGGTCCAGCCCAAGATAATGATCCAATTTTTTAAACTGTTGTATGTCTTTGCATAATTTTGGACTCTCTATTTTCACCTTAAATTCTGTCTTGTCTTTAGCAGGTGTTGTGAGAAGCTTATCCTCACAGCTTCTCTTTAACCTTGTTATCTGGATGACACTCAATAGAGACCACTTAGATTTCATATCACTAGGGATAAATGAAGGTGACATATCTATGTGGGACTCTCACAAGGCAACGTAATTAATCACTGACAACAAAGATGATACATAAAATAAACTCCACGGTTGTTTTCTTTCTGGAGACAAGATTTTCTGTATATCCAACTGGCATGAACATGTGACCCTCTTGCTTCCAGAGGCTTGAGCCCATGCCCAGCTCACATAACGTTTTCCTTAGGTATTTTGAATGTCTAAATGTGGCAAACCCCAAAATACAGGAGGGCAGAAGGCCAGGCTTTTTAAGTGCACTCCACTCCTGTTTTTCATTCAATTGCTTCAAATTAAATTTACAGTCTCCATCTTTAAATAGTGATGTCAATATTTCACTACTCAGGTTTCCAGGATGACTGGACTGCTCCAAATTGTCTTGCACTATAGTTCTTACATGAGATGCCACCTCTCACAGCTGTCGGGAGATAGTCCAAGTCACACTTCTGCTCCTCTGGGCCTTAAGTCATTGAATCAGTGTTTTCAAACTAGATCATAACTTCCTCATGCTGGTTAATGGCTATGCTAGTAAGTGCTATTGATATTAATGCTAGTAGGCTGACATATTGGACAAACTTTGACTATAATTTGGCCAAGTATCAGCTGCATAGTTTAGTTGTTCTGCCACAGTTGTAAGGAGCTCACCAATATCATGGCTCTAGTGCTCTCTGCCCCGTATTTCCCTTGTGTATATCACCCTTTGTGGTGCATTAAATGAGAATGGCTCCCATAGGCTCATATATTTGAGTGTTTGGTCTGTAGATCATGGAAAGGTTTGGGAAGGATTTGGAGGTGTGGCCTTGTGGGAAACTTATCAGTGGGGGTGGGCTTTGTGGTTTTTTAGGCCCAGGTCATTATCAGTTAATGCTCCCTGCACCTGTCGTCACTCTACCTCATACTTATGGATGATACCGCTTCAGCACTATGCCCGCCTGCTTCCTGCAAGCTCCTCACCTTGATGATAAGGGACTCTACTATCATCTGGGACAGTGAGCCCCAAATTAAAGGTTTGGGGTTTTGTTTGTTTATTTTTTTATAAATTGCCTTGGCTACTGTCTCTCTTCATGGGTGTGACTATTTAATGCAAACCTTCCTAAGACTCACTGGCAATATATTCTCCTTGCTACAAAAGAATTGAACTGTGTGTTCTTTACAAATTAGGGACACCATGGTCAATTGGTTCAGTTGGTCTGTAGATGACTATCATTGTTCACAGCCTTTCGTTCTGGAAATATCTGCTTTGCACAATGCATGATTTGCTCAGTGGAGTCAAGTCATGCCCATCCTGCTTTGAAAAGAAGTGAAAACCTGTTCCTAACACCTTCAAAACCTACCACTGGTAGATAAATAGACATGCATTTTTTCACCTAGGTAAATTGTCCCTTCTGAAAACCTCATAGAAAAAGGCTTTTAGAAAGTATAAATGAGTACATTTATACTTGAGTACAAATACAAATGACTAGAAAACGAGGTATTAAGGATCAAGACCTTTAGCTCCTTTCATGATTCTTGCACATTTATGATTTTATCATTCAGATGAATGGAAATGGTCTTTGTGGCTAGAGTCCTAACTCAGTTGGTAATGTGTTTGCCTTATAAGCATGAGGAGCTGTATTTAGTCCCTAGAATTCTTGTGAAAAAGTCATTTTGGTGATCATACATCTAAGCCCTGGGGAGGGACAATGGGCAGACAGACAAATCTCTAAGACTTGCAGGAAAGTCTGCCTAGCCTAAATGGTGAGTTCAAAGATAATGAAAGACTATCTCAACAAAAGACAAGGAGGGTGGAATCTGAGAAACAACATCCAATATTGACCTTAAGATTGAAAAATACAAATATATACACACACACACATGCATACACAAAAATGCAAAATGCAAGGCCACACACAAAATACCACTGTTTGATGGCCAATATGTAAAAGTGTATTTAAATCATGAAAAAAATGAATAACTTTGAAATCTTAATATATCATATTTCATATCCCTCTACTAGAAAATATCAAATGTCAAAATCAGACATTTCCTGTGTATGCAGAGCCAGCAGAGATCCAGAGTGTGGGAAACATAAGTTCATCAATCAGGACAGTGGTCTCAGGTTGTGGCTGCTCTCTTCCTGGGTCTTACTCATCTGTGTGAGCGCCATCAGTGCTTACGATGTAGTCTCCCTTGTCCTGGCCAAAGCTGTGACTGTTTCTAAGAAAGGAAGTGAGAACACTGCTGATTTCTGCAGTTTTGAAATTTTTTATTTGCAACTACAATGCAGAAATTTACTTAGAAATTAAGAGGAAAGCTTAGTGATTTATTTAAAATTGATCTTACTGAGTTATACATTTTACTGTGCTCTCCTCCCCTTTTTTGTAGTCTAATCATTCCATCCAAGCAGCTACACAAAAACCAACCCATTTATTTTTAAAGCCATGTTTTCAAACCAGGCCCTGTAGATGCTCAAGCCTTCGAGTAGTGGCTGGGGCTGAAACACTGAGCTTCCGGAGCACTTTGTTGTAGTCTTTCTCTGGCTTGCTGGTGTTGCCTTCTGAGCAGATGTCAAGTCCTGGGTGTACAGATGAACAGCCAGTTCTCCTTGCTAAACACAAGCAGTCCTCGTCCTGTCCCAGTCCCACCAGGTGCTGGAGGGGTTATCCAGAGGCCTGGTTGGTAAAAGCTATGGAATGCACCCTCCTGGGTGTTCTCTGCAGGGAATGGAAGGGAGAGAGAAAGACCCAGCCCATGATGAATTGCTTGGCTCTCCAACTTTCAGCTCAGTGGAGCCAGATTTCTGTTGCCCCAGGCAAGGTGGCCTTCCTTCATTAGTACACTTTAGAGGAGAAGCTCCTGAGAAAACAAGGGAGTTCACTGAAAAAGAGGGAAAATGGTGAAGCATAATTATGGTAAACTTAACCCCCCCTCTCTCTTTCTCTCTCTGTCTTTCTCCACAATATGTTAAAGAAAGATTGGTTTCCTGCAAGTCTGACTCCTCTCCATGGGCTTGTTACTCCGGTGACCGCCCAATCTCTACTTGAGAAAGAATCTTCTATGGACATAGAGCCAGGAGTCCCTAGAATACTGGGGCTGCAGGAGAAAGATGTTGAAGAAAATGCATCTTGAGCTATCAGCTGTTGCTGGAAGACAATATAGTTCAAAATGGAGCTTCCATGTTCCTCCATATGGACTGCTAAGGATTGGCCAGACAGGAGAAGTCACTGGGAGGGTGGGGGAGGAGAATGGCATCTGCTTATCTTTCCTTGAAAGGACTTTACGTCAATCTTTATGGGACATTTGTTTCCCTTGTTTCAAGAAAAGTGGTTATTGATTTATTTCTTTAAAATCAGTTGCCCTGACTTAGCTTCTTTGAGATTTTTTAAAAATTTACTTTGTTTCTTTGGCGATGGGGGCAGTGATGAATTTGGGAAGAAAGCCTTTTGTCAACTGGAAAGGGAATGAGGAAAACTGCTGCTCAGTGACAACTTCTCAACATCTCACCTTGCAACAAATCTGCCTGCTGCAAGAGGAATCTGGCCTATATACCCTGGCAACTCAGTGAACCCCAGAATCCATGGGGAAGCTTTCCTCTGCACTGGGTTTTCCACCTTACTAAGTCCTTATCAACCTCTCAAAAGCATGCTTCAGCTTGTGTTTAGACCCACAACTTGACAGATAGCTGATTGTAGTGAGTCTTTCTGTCCTGATGGCCAGCTCCCAAATAATAATATGGAGATTTATTATCAATTATGAAAGCTTGATCTATAATATAGGCTTGTTCCTTACTAGCTCTTATGACTTAAATTGACTCATTTATATTAATCTACATTCTATCGTGTGGCATTACCTCTCTTCTATATTGTACCTCCTGTTTCTTCTCCATGTATTTCCTGATGTCTCCCATGTGCCTAGATTCTTCCCCATCTTTTTTTCTTTCCCTAGAAATCCCATCTATACATTCCGCCTATCTATAGGCCATTCAGCTTTTTTAGTAAACCAATCACAGTATCTCCACACACTGTAGAAATACCTCACATCAGCTAAGGAATACAATATTTTGGCTGAAAATATTATTGTCTCTCAGTGAGGAAACAGGGATTTGTTTTTTGTTTTTACCCTGGAAGGCAACTACATTTCATAGGCAACAAGCTCAGAGACTTTCCTTGGTATCTGCTGAGGATGCATCACATTTTCACCTGCAACCTGAATATTCCATTTTCTATTAATGGACATCAAATAACTCCATCTTTAGGGGCTTTTACTATGTATATTGGTAACCTACCATATATTTTCTAGGTCTCTCATAGAATCCTTTGAACACTGCTTGATATTTAATTGATATCATGATTTACAAATGAGAAAGTTGAGTCGCAGAATTTAAGCAGCTTGGCAGCGTCTCAGACAGAATGTAGAAAATAGGGGGAGAGCTCAGTATCCCTGGAGGTCCCAATTAACAGTCTTCTTCTCAGATGTCAGATTGAAAGTGATGGGAATGTCTGGTGTGAGGGTCTTCGTGAAGCTTGCTTCCACGGAGTATTCAAACCATACAGGAATTCCAGCATTGCCTTCCACCAGGTGCCAGCTTTGCCGTTAGAAACCTTACCGAGTTTGAGTTTATTTCCCTATTAAGTGGATATCTCTTTATTCCTCCAGCTGGTGCTTATGTGGCCTGGTGCTGGGTGTGGCTTACTCAGGTTGACAGGGTTCACATGGTCTGAGACAGCCCTAGATGGTAGGAAATCCTCACTAGGATTTATTTGTTTATTTATTCTTCTTAATTCCAAGTTTTTGCTTCAATTTTGTGACAAAATTGGAGCCACTGTCACAGGACCTCTTGCCTCCTCTCAAGGGCTATAGGTCTTTATACTACAATTCAACCCTCGTAGGAGAATATAATTAACCAGTAGTTCCCGCTAATAAGGATAATTCTTCATCAGGGCAATGATGAAAGGAGGCTGCTTTTCACAGCTAGGATAAAGGTTTTGTTTGTTTCTTTCTTTGTGGCTCTTTTCAATGTTAGTTTTTCCTCCTAGTAACTGGCCAAGTCCTTGAGAAAAAAACATATCACTTGCTGGGTGGTGGTGGTGCACGCCTTTAATCCCAGCACTCGGGAGGCAGAGGCAGGCGGATCTCTGTGAGTTTGAGGCCAGCCTGGTCTTCAAGAGCTAGTTCCAGGACAGGAACCAAAAAAAAGCTACGGAGAAACCCTGTCTCGAAAATCCAATATATATATATGACTGCTCTGCCCATTCAGGTAAG
Organism: Alexandromys fortis; assembly: GCF_014885135.2. Lineage (NCBI taxonomy): Eukaryota > Metazoa > Chordata > Mammalia > Rodentia > Cricetidae > Alexandromys > Alexandromys fortis. The sequence continues at coordinate 4,210,160 of NW_026067928.1, forward strand.
TTCTGAGAATTAAGCAAGACAAACAGGTGTCAGAGGATTCAGAGCACTCAAAAGCACTCATGTTATCTTATACAAAACACCTATATTTCTATTTTTGAAGCACAGCTCTGTTTGAGTCACTGCACTATCTGCAGACTGGAAAGGACAGCACAAACCTCTGAACCACACTCAATGTCTAAGGTTCATAGTTGGTCATCTTTAGCCTCTGCTCCCCTGATCTCAACAGTTTCATTTTGTTTATCCTCAGCACCAGAGGCTCCACATCACTAGGCAGGTTTTGGGTTGTGTGTTTGGTGTTAATGTTCCCTGAGTTCTGCTACTATGGGGCCTTTCTTCACGATTCCCCTTTTAGAGTGTGACTGGTTAGTAGAGTGTTCTCCAGTAACAAACCTGTGCCACCCATTATGGCAGCGGCTAGCCCCATGTGGCTATTGAACACTACTTGAGTTCTGGCAAGTGTGACTAAGGAATTGAGTTTGTAATTTGGCTGAGTTGATTCAAGTTTAATCTTAAATGGCCACAGGGGGCCAGAAACTCAATACAGGCCTAGAATATTTACTGCCTTTATAATTTTATCTCTAAAATCACCAACTTGTTCTTGTATATAATACACAGGTTACTTTATCTTTGAAACCAATTTTTGTGCGCTTATTTAGACATCCTCCCATGTTAACTTCTAACCCTATCAAGCTGCATTCTTTGCTTCCTCATATTTTCTCTATCAAGGGCCAGGTTCCATCTAGTAATACCTTAGACCATTTGTCTCTCTGTAACAAAACACCATAGGCTGTAAAATTATAAACAACCACAGTTTATGTTTCACTATACTAGAGACTGGAAGTCCAGGGTACACATGCAATGGACAGATTTGGCATCTGGTGTCAAGGCTACAGGCTGGTCTTCTATCTGGCAGGGCTACTTTCTATTTCCATGATAGTACCCTGTAGCTGCATTCTCTAGAGGGGACAAACGTGTACTCTTCCCTTGGCAGAAGGGATATAAATGATGAATTCATTCCTTCATGATAATCTTATTCATGAAGGCTTTGCTGTCGTGACTTAAACACTTGCTAAGGCCTCATCTCTTGACTGATCACACTGATGCTTATGTTTCAAGATGGGATTCTTGGTGATACACAGTCTCATAGTTAGGGTCCTATCAGGATCAGTATCCCTAGAACAGCAATTATTTTTTTATCCAAACATCTTTACTGAGAGATTATCACTACACTACATTTAGTTACCCTAAGGAGAGACAGACCCCCTCTTGTTACCAACTATTGAAATGATGGCCCTTGTGAGTTCCTCGGGCATATCATGCCGACAAAAAGAACTTGTCTTCCAAGAAGAGTTGCCACTCATACAGTTATGACAATTGTTGTACAATACTGGGTCGGTCAATACTGGCATGCTGACACCTTGACCTGAACAGCTCAATCCTGTGTACCTCTTACTATCTATTTAAACCTAAAACCTATGTCAGAACCTAGAAGATGGACTTTGTTCCTCTTCCCAACATGGCACACTGAATAAATTTCCTTCTCTGGGTTTGCTATTCCCGTTCTCACTGTCCAATTGGCCTCCTGAGGACTGATATCTGAGCTAGTGAATGCGCTGCCAGAGCCCAGGTTCTGATTCCAACACTTTTCTCGAGTGGAAGTGGCTGCCTCTCTTTCCTCACCACCTGGACCGAGTGCCCAAATCCTGCCAGGCTATGCACCATTGAGATCTTAGTTGAACAATTAACAACAGACTTTGAGCCAAGTTTGGTGGTTCACACTTTTAGTCCCAGTACTCAGCAGGCAGAGACAGGTCTCTTTGCATTTGATAAAAATAATAAAACTGTCTCAAAAAATAAAAACAAAGGACTTGGTACCATCCAATTCTTCGCCTAAAAACATGCTTGCGATTTTTGGGGAGGGGCCACCTAAATTCCTCCTCAGTAATGTATGTCATTGCAACAAGGGTTTCTGAATGCTAGTACCTTACTTATTAGGCATAGAAAATGGAGCCCTAACTAGAAAATGGATAAGCCCGACTTGATTTGGAACTCACTCCCAGCCTTCAGGGCCACAGAAAAGGGACCATTGCTAACCCCACATGCAAACAAAGGCAGGTGGCCTATATTGCGCCGCTTGTTCCCCACCCCTCCTCTGAGCAAGCCACCTCTCTGCAGGCTCATCTGTCCAGAGACATCCTGAGGAAGAAGATGAAAAGCCACCCTGTATGTGTCCTTTTTTTTTTTTTTTCTAGCACTAACATCTGAAAGCTTAGACCTCAGTCAGACGGGACACATTTGGCAGATGTTCAGGAGTGCAGCATTGCAACTGATGAACCTTCTTGGAACTAGGTCCCCAAGGGCAGGGGCAATCGAAGGGTGAACAATCAGATGCTGGCTGGACCCAGAAAGGCTCTGCTGTTGACTGGCTGCAGCCTCTGAGGGATGTCACAGCCCGAGGCACTATCAGCCTCTGTCTCTTTCTGGGATTCACTATCAGCCCTCAGACACCTAACCCTGTCTGGGACCAGAGGGAGAGGCTGTTAGCAGTGGGAAATGGGGCGGTGCAGGAAGTCAAGCTCAAGCAGGGAGTGAGGACAAGCAAGGCAGAGGGCTGGGAAGCAACGAAGTCAGAGGCAGCAGGGACCGCAGCTGAATCAATTTGGAGCTAAAAATAGCGCCTTGCCGCTTCTGCCTCTGCAGTGATTTCCTAAAGGTCTCAGCTGTGCCTTGGAGAAAGCCAGCCAGCCTGTGTGTCCCCACCTCTCCTCCCAGCTGGCTAGCTGAGCAAAACAGCAAAAACCAGGGGGAGCAAAAACGGCTTCCTCATCTTCAGGGTCTCTCTGGACTGCAGCCTCCCCGTCTCCAGAGCCCCTAGAAGGGCCTCGTGTTTCACCTGTTTTCCTCTTGACTGGGATAACTAGGAATAAGGTCCTCAGAGTCTGAAAAGATGTAAAAATTCCAGACATTCATGAAGAATCAAGATAGCAGGGTTCCCTGACTTTCAACCTGAGATGCTCTTTATCAGACAGAAGGCAAAAGTCCTACTCGTCAAAGATGGAGAGTTGCAAACCGATCCAACCCATGCTGTCCACAAGCAGACATTTGAACCTTCTGGAGAAAACAAAACGCGGGTTTGCCAATTAGTTTGGCTGTCCCAGGGGATCTTGATTTAGGGCTCAGTTTATGTGACTGATGTGAGCACCTGCCCTCACACCCTTCCACCTCCCTCACACACAGGTTTGGCACTCGGCAGAGTGATTGTCCCTGCAGCATGGGGAGGTAACCTTTCTGCTGCTACATCTTGACATTTGCATGGAGTCAAATGCATCATAGGTAATTGCACCTGCATGTCAAAGCCTCTTGATTTGTCTGTTCCAACCAAGGTTTGAATGAGGACTTAGAGCTGGGGGATCGAAGGCAAAAATAAAGTGCGCAGAAATTATGGGAGAACAGATAATGGGATCGGCCATAAAAAAGGAACAGTTGGATTGATGTTTCCTTCTGATTCCTGCAGAAAGAATCTGTTCATATGAAGCAGAACAGCTTGGGAAAGTGTCTAAACTCGAGTTTTGGTTTTAGAACCACTGTTGATAATTTTCTACCTAAGCTTTTGCGTTAAGTGTGAAATGTCCATCTTTCAGAAGGAAGTGAGAAACAAATAATACCATATTTAATCCCCAAATGCCCAAGGGTGTTAAGTATAGGCGAAGTGTTCAAAGGGGTAACCCAATCTCCTCCTATTTTAATCCTCAATTCTTAGCTTTAATCAGACAAACTTAAATATAGACACTCATCTCTGTAGTATCTGTGTGTAGAGTTAAAGGGTCTAGAATCTTGGAAACCATGACGTTCTGTAGGTGAATCCCAATGCTCACTATACATATAACTTTGAAATAATTACATTTTTTTTTGGAAAAAAAAATCAGGCCTGTCAGAGAGAAAAGTAGAACATTGCCAAACTTGCCAATTTGACAATCACAACAAACTATTATCGACCACATTGGGAATCTGGCTTGCTCAGGAGTACCTATTATTTACAGAAATATCTCAGCTGAGAAAGAAGCAAACATTGCCCCTGGGCTACTGTGATAAAATTCACATGACTTTCCAGGGATATTTATAACCTTCAAGGGAGATCTGCAGAAAATTTAGAATTGTCACAATGGTCCCCCTTGGTGCTTCTGAGAGTTGGGAGGACTATTTAAATATTGAATGGCTTTTTCCACTGTCAAACAATGACCTCTGAAGTGGAGCCCATGTCTGCCCTATGGGGTTCCTAATGCAAATTAGCAAAAATAGAAATGCTTAGGCTAAATACAAAAACAATAAATCAATAATTACGATATAATAGAACTGTTTATTTTCTTATAAAAACACATTTGAAACTATGAGATCATTTTTTAAATTTAGCTAAAGAATCTTAATCCTAGGAATGTTTAAAACACACATGACACTGTTATAGATCATCTTAGGAACACTCTGGTGTTTCAGGTGTCTTATTTGGATTCCCCACTGATTGGCATCTTTCCACACTGACATTGGCCACTTTAACCCTTGCCCAGAGAATCTTCTCCCATCTCTATTTGTCACAATATCAGACAAATTTAATGTTTTGTGGTCGATGTTAAGAATTTTATATGAATCAATATTGAAAATCCATATTTTATCAAATACAGCCATTGCTAGTATCTTTCCATAGTTAGTAATTTAAAAATTATCATGGCACCTTTTGAAATACGATATTTTTAGTGACACCTATCAAAATTTATATTTTTGTGGTTTTATGAGAAGAGGAAGTTTTTCTGTGCTCTGTATCCTTTTCCAAATTAAACTTTCCCCTGATATTTTATGTGTCTGTGATTTATTTTTATCCGTAATATGTTTATATAACATTATCTTTCATGTGAATGAACAATTATCTAGACATCTCTTAGTGACTAGTATTGTATTAGTTACTCGTTCTTCTTGTGATTAAAAACACCAAGGCAGCTAAGGAAAGAAAAGTTTATTTTTGTGATGTGGGAGTGATTTCTTATTAATAAAGAAACTGCCTTAGCCCATTTGATAGGCCCACCCTTAGGTGGGTGGAGTAAACAGAACAGGATGCTGGGAGAAAGAAGCTGAGTCAGAGAGTCGCCATGATTCTCCCACTCCAGACAGATGCAGGTTAAGATCTTCTCTGGTAAGCCACCTCGTGGGCTACACAGATTATTAGAAATGGGTTAGATTAATATGTAAGAGCTAGCCAGTAAGAGGCTACAGATAATGGGCCAGGCAGTGTTTAAAAGAATACAGTTTCCCTGTAATTATTTTGGGCATAAGCTAGCCATGCGGACGGCCGGGTGCCGGGGACGCAGCCCTGCCACTCCTTCAACACTTTTGCTTATATTTCCAGAAGGAGAGCTTCTCCATGATAGTGGAGCAGAAGCAAGGCAGCTGGTGCAGGAAGCTGAGCACTCACATCTTCAAACTGCAAGTACAAAACAGAAATAGAAAGGCGGAAATAGCCTGACTTCTCAAACTCTCAAAGTCCTCATCCAGTGAAACACTTCCTGCAAAAAGGCCAGATCTCCTAATCCTTCCACCCAACAGTGCCAGCGTGGGGGTGAGGTGGGGGGATCAAATGCTGGGGATTGTGGAGAGTATTTCTTATTCAAACTTCAAGCAATACTCCAGAGAGTTAGAAGGACGCATTCCCCTCTTAATGTTTCCATTGTGCATGTGTCTATCTCCGTGTTCTCAAATATTCCCTTCCATGTTTAGTTTTGACTGTGCCTCTGTCAGACATGAACTACTCCAGTCATGGTCCTTTTCCTAGAACGAGATCTTCTACTTTGTTCTTGTCATCCTTTTCAGACATTTGTTTGTTCCGTGTGGATTTTGAAATAAGCTGGCTAAATTTTCTAAACTTAAAAATCATGTTGGAATAAAGTGCACTTATTGGAAAACACTAAACTTTTAGTTTAAATCAAAGACAACTGGCTTCGTTTTAGTGATGTTTTCCTATTCTCACATGATTGCTGTGTGTGTGTGTGTGTCCTTATGTTGGTGGTTATGAGTACATATGTTCCTTATTTGTCTCATGAGTATGAGCATTTTTCCTCTACAAGTTTGCAGCTGAATTTTAGATTGGTTTCTGAGTACTCTGGATTTCTTTTCAGCTTCTGTAGAAAATGAAGCTGTTACCATCTCTAATTGGTTCTTGTCAATATAAGAGCATGCTGAGTGTAAAATTTCTATTTGGAGATGCCATCCAGCAAGCTTAAAGAACATTGTTATTACTAATTAAAATATTTCTATTCATTATTTTTGTTTAGAGGGAGAATGTTATTTGAAACAAACATAAATCTTATCTTACCCTTTGCCCTCTGCAGCTCACAACCCTATGTAAGGTAAGTGCTCTACTACTGAGCTACAACCCAGTTCTTTGAAGGTCTCATTTCTGCAGTATTCTCTCCCACCCCTGTTTTTTCTCTCTTCTTCCTTCTCTCTGTCTTGTCATATTGTTTTGTCCATACTCTCTATTAAAATGTTGAAAAACAGATTGAAAATAAGCCTCTTCAGAGACACGGTCTGCAACTTCACCCCATGACCCGACACCTCGCTGAGACACAGATTGTGACTAAACAGAAAGGACCAAGAAGTGACTGACCAACTCCCCACCTGGACAACCCAGTTTCTAGGTACTAGATCCCAGACAAAACCCGGGCCCCTCCCCCATTCACCTCAGCTGCACCAGCCCATCAGTGGACAAACCTCCTGAAGGCAGGCTGCTCCAGGAACCACCAGTTACACCCTGTAATCTACAAGTCCCACTCTGCCCTCAAACCCACCTATCCACTGAGCCCTCAGTAGCTCTCTGAGACACAGAAAGCAAGTGCAATGGTTAGTCCAAGAGAGGATTCCCCAAGACACAGACACTGACTACTATTGGACCAAGAGGCAAGGATACAATGCAATTGCCATCTAATTTCCAAAACAATTTTTTATAGACATTGAAAGAATAATATTCAGCTTCATATGGAAAAGCAAAAAACCCAGGATAGCCAAAACAATCCTATACAAGAAAGGAACTTCCAGAGATATCACCATCCCTGATTTCAAGCTCTACTATAAAGCTGTAATAATGAAAACAGTTTGATATTGGCATAAAAACAAACAGGTGGACCAATGGAATTGAATCAAAGGCACTGATGTTAATACACATAACTATGAACACCTGATTTTTAGCAAAGAAGTTAAAATTATACAATAGAAAAAATAAAGCATCTTCAATAAGTGGTGCTGGCAAAACTGGTTGTCAACAGTGGAAAAATACAAATAGATCCATATCTATTGTCATGCACAAAACTCAAATCCAAATGGATCAAATACCTCCGCAAAAATCCAGGCACACTGAACCTCATAGAAAAGAATGTGGGAAGTAGCCTTGAACACAGGAAACCACATCCTATACATAACACCAGTAGCACCGGCACTGAGAGCAACCACCAATAAACAGGATCTCCTGAAACTGAGAAACTTCTATAAGGCAAAGGACACAGTCAATAATCAGCCTAAAGAATCGGAAAAGATCTTCACCAACCCCATATTGGAAATAGGACCAATCTCCAAAATACATAAAGAACTCAAAAAACTAGACATCAAAATGCCAAATAATCCAATTGAAAAATGGGGTACAAATATAAACAGAGAATTATTAACAGTAGAATCTCAAATGACCAAAAGACCCTAAGGAATTGCAAAATCCTTAGCCATCAGGGAAAAGCAAATCAACACGACTCTTAATATCATCTTACAACAGTCAGAATAACTAAGATCGAAAACACCAATGACAGATTAGGCTGGAGAAGATAGGGAGTAAGGGTAACTCTCCTCCATTGCTGGGGAGAGTACAAATGTACAGTCACTCTGGAAATCAGTATGGCAATTTCTCATAAAATTGGGTATCAATCTACCTTAAGACCCAGCAATACCACTCTTGAGCATAAACTCAAAGGATGCGAATTCATACCACAAGGACATTTGCTCAACTATGATCATAGCAGCATTACTCATAATAGCCAGAACCTGGAAACAACCTAGATGCCTCTCGATCAAAGAATGGATAAAAATAATGTGGTTCATTTATGCAATGAAGTACTACTCAGTGATAAACAACAAGGACATCTTAAAATTTGCATGCAAATGGATGGAACTAGAAAAAAAAAATCCTGAGTAAGATAGCCCAGACCCAGAAAGACAAATATGGTATGTATTCACTCCTAAGTGGGTATTAGACATAATGCAAAGGATAACCATGACCTCAGAGCAGCTATGTATCAAGGAAAATTCTAAAAGAGACTTACATGGATCCCCCTGGGAAGGGAAAACAGGGACGATATCCTGAAAAAATTGGGAGTGTGGAGAAAGTGTAGAAGGGATGGTAGAAAAGGAAGGAGGAGAGAAGGGGAACATGAGGGAACAGGATGGTCGAGATGGGGACAGGACAGAGAGGGAGAGCAAGGAAAGAGATATCTTGATTAATGGAGCCATTATGGGGCTAGCGAGAAAATAGGCACTAGGTTATCCAGTAACTGATGGAAGCAGAAGCAGAGAGTCATAAATAAGCACTGGACTGAACTCCCATAGTCTAGTCCAAGAGAGGGAGGAACAGTAATATGAGCAAAGGGGTCAAGACCAAGATCGTGATAGCCAAAGAAACAGCTGACCTGAGGTAGTGGGAGCTGGCTGAATCTGGATTGACAGTGGGGGGAACCTGCATTGGACCAAATTGGCCTTCTGAATGTCAGTGATGGTTGTGTGGCTGAGGCAGTCTGTGGGGCCACTGGCAGTGGGACCAAGGTTTATCCCTAGTGCTTGAACTGGGTTTTTGGAATCCGTCCTCTTTGGAGGGATACCTTGCTCAGCTTAGATACAGCAGGGAGGGTCTTGATCCTGTCTCATAGCACTGTGCCTTACTTTGTTGACTCCCCATGGAAAATTTACCTTTTCTGAGGTGTGGATGTGGGTTGGTGGGGGATGGTCAGGTAGAGGGGAGGGAGTAGAACTGAGATTGGTTTATAAAATGAGAAAGGTTTATTTAAAAAAAAATAGAAAGTAAGCCTCCTTGTCTGAGCTGACTTTGGAGAGTGGTTCTCTAGTCTCTCATCATTGCACATGCATTTATAGATACTCCGCTGTGTGAGACCAGGGATGTTATAAAAAACAGATGGACAACAATTTACATGCTGAATCCTGATTGCATTTTCATATTTATTTATCATTTTCATTCACTTAATATATCTAAAAATAATCACATTAGCAGTTTACAATTACACTATTTCATTCAAGTATTCATGGCTTAGTGTAATTTTTGCTGATATTATTTTTATTTTATTTTATTTTTTCTGATATTATTTTTAAGCATTGGTTATGCATGAGATTAAGTCATCATTTTTTTTTAAATTTTGCCCTCCTCATTTTTGATAATGTCTTTTTAGATAAAGGTTAAGGAATTTAACTTTTTTTTTTTTTTTGGTATATTTGGATCACCTTAACATTAAACTCTATAGGAGAAAGAAAGCTAACACTGTAAATGTGTCTTCTTAAAAGAAACACTGATTCCATGGAGAAACCATTATGGAGTTTTAGGAGTAAAACTCATTAAAATGCAAATCAGAATCTCTTCCTTTCACCATTGAACTACTTAATTGTTCTATTCTTTCCGAAACCTACAAAGTCCTGAACTTGAATTCATCAATAAATTATGCACCAGCTAAGCAAAGTTCTGAAACAGTAAGAGGTTGCCAGCTATAAGGCATCATGTATAAAGTATAACACAGTCCTTCTGAGATAGATTAGACCCAGAAGTGTGATCACTCTAATTACTTAGACCAACTCCATAGCAACTTACTTTCTCTAGCGAAGCCCCACCTCCTAAAGCTCCCAGAAGCTCCCTCCCAAAAGAGTGCTGCCACCCGGGAACCAAGTGTTTAAACACATGACCTTGAAAATGTAGAGGACATTTCACATGTAATATTCCACCCTCGATCCCTTCAGATTCATGGCCATTACATAATACAAAATATATATCATTCAACTTCATAAATCCCTGTTGTCTTTCCTGATCCCAAGCACCTAGTCAATGGTGCCACCCACGTTGAGCATGAGTCTCTTCCAATCACAATGCCACATGTCGATTTTACCTAGAAATGCTTCCACAGATATACACGTATATCTTACCAGTCTTAGACGTCTCTCAATCCAGTCAAATATGAAAGCAAGATCAACTATCACAACTGGCATTTCTACTTGATAAAAATAATCATGAGGGGGCACTCCCTAGCTGTTTTGATTAAGAAAGTCATTTGAATGTTATTCAATTTGTCATTTATCACTTTATTTTTGAAGAAGAAAGCAGGCTGAGCTAGCTGTCTCTCTGGGAATAATAGTATGAATAGCATATACAGCAGATCTTTCTCCCCTGCTGTGAAAGATTGACCATGCATGCCATAGATGATGGGACTACACCCCCGAGCTTCTGACAGACCCCAGGATAGGGCCTGAATCAAGCTCAAGCATTGAAATGTACTATGATAAAAGTTTCTTCTCATCCTTGTTACTTCATTAGTTACTAGAAGTGCTTCTTGAGTACAATAAGTGTCATGGTCAGCTGCTGCTTCAAGAATGTCAGAAACTGTAACAAATATGAGAAAGTGAATCCCTTAAGTACAAGGAAGACTTTTTTTTATAATTTCAAGAGATATAAAAATCCAAGCAGAGGGGTCAAGAATCCAGTGTCTTTTTGAGGATACTTTCCTGAGTTACAGTTCATCTTGTTCTCCCTATGCCTTCACGGCAGAGAGACAGCTAGCTAGGAAAATATCTATTATTCCTCATTATAAGGATACAAACCTGATCAGGGCTCCACCCTTCTGAATGATTTATTCTTATCTCATTATATACCTTATTATGCAGCTTATTATTCAGCTTATTATAAAACTGTATAATGTTATACACTCCAGTAACGGTGATATTGAAGGTTAACTCAACATATGAATTTGGTGAGGACTCAAGTCCAAAGCATAAATTTTAGTCTCTTTTAGAAATACTCTTTCTAGTTTTTCTAAGAGTGTGTGTTTCAAAGTTTACCCATCCTACCCAGCAAACTGAGGATATCTTCTCTCTCCTGAGTCAAACAGCTATTTGACTTCTCCTATTCATTTAATGGGAAAAAGAAAAGAAAAATCTCAATTTCCATTCCCAAGGTATGAATGAGAATCTGTGGAGCACAGTGGAACCTCTGTAAACTTTGTAATCAGAGAAAGAAAGTTCAAAACATCTGCCACCAATGAGCTGGTTTGCCTTCGAAAGAGCAACTTCCCTCTTTCAGCCCCAGTCTCCTGTCCTATAAATGTGACATCATAACACTCATTTTATAAGCTCACTTAAATGTTTAAGCCTTTGAATATTTTTATCTGAGCCATTTGCTGGAAGCAACTGTGCACACTTAGGATGGGTCTGTGTTTCCCAATCACAGTGTAAGATATAAATTATCTCGGGAAATATCCCCGCAGACATAGAGGTATGTTTCGTCATTATCTGACAATCTGACACCTCTCCCTCCAGGAAAATTAACAAGAGACCACTCACTGCATCAGGAAATTCGGCACGGGGAGGGAATCTGGAGACATTAGCCTTCTGCATGTTTTAGGCATGTATGACAGACCAATGAAAGTGTTATTGCTGTTAGTATTATTTATTAAATCAATGCTCTATTTGCTTAAATCTCGACATACTGCTATTTTAAATAATTATTAGTTAATAATTAAAATACAGTGTCTGATGTGGGATGTCCTTCTGTGTATGTGGTGCTTTTATTGTTTAATGTTACTTTGTCCTATGGCAGGGCAGAATATAGCTAGGCTAAAAGAGAGAGAGAGAGAGAGAGAGAGAGAGAGAGAGAGAGAGAGAGAGAGAGAGAGAGAGAGAGAGAGTAGGTGGGGCTAAAGAGACACCATGTAGTTGAGACAGATGCCAACTCCTTTCCTGTAGGCCACAGCCTCATGGTGATAACACTGATTAACAAAAATGAGTTAATTTAAAATGTAAGAGTTAGTTAATAAGAAACCTGAGCTAATAGACCAAGCAATATTATAATTAATATAGTTTCTGTGTGATTATTCGATTCTGGGTAGCCAGGAATGGATAAACAGTCTCCGTTTTCAAGTATCAAACACGCAAAAAACTTGAAGTTGTAGTAATTGAGAACAGTTAAATTACTTAGGTCAAACTGAACAAGTGAGTCAAAGTTAGGACTACTGACATATTTCTATTTTATTCAGGTGCTTTAAAAAGTGCCGCCTAGGCCAAATGATTTATGAGAGCACTTTGTGGTATATAAGTAAGTGCCCTGCAGTATATTTTGTAAATACAGTGACATTTTAGTGATAAGAGCGCTCATTATAAGTCTCTGTTATTAAATCATTCCTCCCAGACAGGTTAAACTGCCAGGTTTAGGGTAAGAATTATAGGGTTTATAGATTCATGAAGTGAAAATCAGTATGCTTGAGCGGTATAATGCATATGCACTGTGAGGTGGGACACGGATCAAGGAATGATTAAAACACCAAGGAACCGAAGAATGGAGCTAAGCAATTTTGATATGTGTGTGTTTAAGATTTCCTAGAGTGACTTCTAAAACCCATCATGTTTGGCTTTGATGAGAATAACATGCTTCTAGCATTATCATTCTTACTCACTTAATAAAAATTATAATCATCATGGCAATATTTTCATTTAAAGACTAAAACTCAGATTCAGAATGAGACACCCCACTGGTCTGGCTGAGAGAGAGGGGCCACATGCTGGATTTGAGCAGGAATTCTGGCAGTTATCAGGAGAGACGGAAATAAAATCAATCGAGGATACATTTTGATGAAGCAACGCTGGATCTAACGCAGCAGCAGCCACATCTCTATTTATTGGAGAACTAAACCAGAAGAAACCCACGGAATGATAATGGAGTGATCTGGCTTGATTTTCTACATCTGCCACTCAATGAAAATCAGACCTGCCCCTCAAGGAGTACTGCAGGTCAATTGCACTTCTCAGAAGAGCCATTGAATTGGCTCTATTAAGTATGTTCTCATTCATAAAGTAAGGTTAATCAACATGTAGATCTTTCATAACTAGATAAATATTGATTATTAAGATGCCTACCCAGAACAACAGTAACAGAAGATCTCATTTCCTATTATCCTCATACTGTGCAACCCGGTGATGTAGACTAAATAATTGCAACCCTTTGAAACTCACATTTCAGAATTTTAACCCCCAATGTGAAATTATTATCAAGTCAGAACACTAAACCTTCATGTAAGGACTCTAGAATGCTCCTGCCATCTTTTTAAAAGTGTAAAGATGCCACAAGAACTTGCCATTCTGCAACTCAGGGGAAGAGCTCCGACTAAAACCTGTGCATGCTGTCACCCTGCTTCCTGATCCTGGATGCTCCAGGATTTGTAAAAAGTAAGTTTTTTTTTATTATTATTAACTGTCAAGTCTATAGTAATTTGTTATGCCGCAGCTCCACTTATGACACTTGCTTACAGATTTGGGCTGCATAGAATCCCAAGACAAGAAGGATTAAAGGTTGTATACAAGGACATAAAGTACATGGGCTCTTAGAGAAAGTGTAAGTTATCTTGAAAGACAGTGTCAGATTTGGGTCAGGATGACTTGAGGAGCTTTATTAAGACATCGATTGCTTCATCTAAAATTTGTTTCAGACTCTGGAAGTTTGGAATAATCTCATTAATTTGAAGGCCTTACCACTTCAGTAGAGATACCGGTGTCTAGCCATCACTCCTGAGAGAGAGCCTTTAGTATATGCCAAAGAATTTAACAGTCAATTTGCTATTTCTAGAAATATATATATACATATATACACATAGAATATTATTTCTATATCTCTATCTATCTATATATCTGATTGACAAGTTTGATACATAGCTTTTGGTTATTTGTGTGTTCAATATTTCTTTACAGGATGACTATAAGGATTTGACAGGTCCTAAACCTGTGATTCAATTGGCGCTGATTCAAGGTAATAAAAGTTGAGTCTGGGATTCTGAACAACGGTGAAGTGATTGCAAGCTACCTGTGACACAAAATAGAGAACCACTCCCCAAAGTTATCAGTAATCAGGAAAATCTTCTGAGGAGACATGGTGTCACACCGTCTTTTCTGACTCCCTGCAAATAATAACCAAGGATCTGCACCTTTTGAAGCTGGAGTCCACACTCCTGAAACAACACGAGGACATTCTTAGAATGCTGTACTCTCCACCCATTTCAACTTTCCACAGAAATCCTCGCTATACTTTGTTCTTCTTACAAAGACAAAAGTATGATTATATCACCCTCATACAAGAGCAACAATAAAAGCAATGACAAAATGTGTCTGCTGTCTGCTTCAAGGTAAATATCAAATTTCTTAGTTTTCTGTAACAGTTTGTATTTTTAACCTCCTCATGTGCTGTTCTCCACCCCAACACCTACTCTTCAGTCTTGTGTTCCTGGTCTCCACTTAGTAAGATTTTTCTCATTTGCCTCTGGCATATGGCACACTCCCCTTTTTATAGCTGTATATCTTTGTAGTTGGCTGTATATCTCCATCAAATCTACTGAAGTTTGATGTACTGATCCTTTGTGGATCTTCCTGGGCCTGAGTATCATCATTGTAAATAGTTGGACACAGATCTTCATTAAGTCTGATGGGTTAAATATTTATCAATTTCACCGTGTCCTCTAGACTACAATTAGACTTTTACATGATGAAAACTATGAATTATTATTCTTATAAACATGTTTTTAGCAAAACGTGAGTTTACATAGTAGAATCAAATGGTAGGAAAAGTGTCTCCAAAAATCGGCAAAAATGAATAACAAATAACAATACATTTGAGACCTTGGTCTAAAAAAGCCCGGGTTAAAACCGGTCTCGCTGAACATAGCGGACAATGAGGACTACTGAGAGCTTAAGAACAATGGCAATGGGTTTTTGATCCTACTGCACCTATTGGTTTTGTGGGAGCCTAGGCAGTTTGGATGCTCACCTTACTAGACCTGGATGGAGGTGGGTGGTCCTTGGACTTCCCACAGAGCAGGGAACCCTGATNGGGGGAGGGAAAGGGGAGGCGGTGGTGGGGAATAGACAGAAATCTTTAATAAATAAATAAATAAATAAAAAGAATTTAAAAACAAAACAAAAAAAATACATTTGAGAATCTGAGGAGGTCTGTTGACTATTTAGAAAAGAACTAATGAAAGCTTATGAATAAATTAATTAATAAAATAAAAGTGTAAGAGAGAAATGTTGATTTTCACAGTATATTGCTAACTATATTTTATAAAGTTCTTTTACTCCTAATAATGTAAACAGTTGGCTACCCACAATGTGTGATGAATTACTACTAGAGAAACTCACATGACAAAAAACAGTGATGAGCCTGCTATCTATACCACAAATAAATTCTGAAGTGGATCTTACCCCACATTTCCTGTGAAATGACGACAGCCCTAATCCATGCTTTGGCTGAAACCTTATGAAACAGGCAACCATAAAAAGTCCAATGAAGAACTTTCTGGATTCCTTATTCAAAGTCATTGCAAAATAATAACTCGCTGTTTTAATCAATTGCTTTGTAGTAATTTGTGAGGTGGCAATGAATCAGTAGCATCCTTATTATATGTCACTTCTTTATGGAGATAATTTTACACAAGCAAGGTAATCTTCCATTGCACCAAATATTTAACTTGGACTATGATTTTTTTTAAAAAAAATAGAATTTGTTAAGGGCCACAGAAGATTCTTCGGTGCATTGAGTTTGTGGCTCAGGAAATAGCTAAGAATTCAGAATCAATCTATGGAAGAAATGTTTCTAATGATATACTTCTATAAAGATATTAGGTGGATGCTTTCACAGCAGTATCCCATAGTAATTTTCATGCTAAATATATCCAGCTGCACTCTGGCCAATGATGCCCATGTGAACAGAATTCTAAGAGTCTGAAGATACCATTGTATGCTTCAAAAACAACCTCATAAGCTCATAAAAGATGAATTGTATAGGATAGCTGACTCTAGTTGAGTCAATAAGATCCTTTGTCTCATTTATTTAGAATCAACATACGTTGATAAGAGTGTTTTATCTGTGAGAATCCAGAATGAGTGCTTTGCAGACTTAGATTCTAACATGAAGGAATCATAGTAAAGATATAGGAAACATATAGGAAGAGTAAGCGTTTAAAAAGGGATAAACCTAAACCAAATGCAAAAAATGAATTATGGTCAAGCAAATACAGAACCACGTGAGTTCACATATGTACACATCTATACATGTATGTGCACACTCATGCATATATATGAACATGTGTATTTAAATACATGCACACACATTCACATATGCATACATGAACAACTCAGTCATGTTCACGTGTGTGCTCAAAGGTGCACATGTGTGCATGCGCTTGCACACACACACACACACACATGTACACAGACCTAAGGTTCCTTTAGTTAAATTTCAGATTTTTATTTTTTTTAAAATTTGATACATGTATATGAAATATGTAGATCCTATCAACAAATTTTTTTCTTTTTTAAAAATTTTGTTATAACCACTGAATCCAATTAGTAATGACCATATTCACATAGGTTTAGGACTTTCCCTTAGATCAGAGGGCTCATACTCTTGAAGTAAACTAAATCCAGCCTCCCCAGCAGACAGAAACTGCCAATAGCTCCTCATCTAGGCGTGGGACCTTATGAATCCCTCCCATACCCATGCTAGAATGTTGACTAAGTCTGTCTTTGGCAGGTAGGTGGTGTGGAGGCTGTGAGTACGTAAGTCCAAGGACCATCTCATCTCCATAAAACGGTCCTTTAGAGAAAGTCCCTCCAACCTCTGACCTTTACCATGGTTCTGTTCCTTTGCCAATGATGCTTCCTGAGCTTTGTAGGTATGTGTGAGATAGGGATGTTCCACTTATGGCTGAGCACTCCTCATTCATTCATGCTTCACCTTTGGTCAGTTTTTGAGTCTCTGTGTTAACCATTACCCATGACATAAAGAAAGTTTTGAAGAGAGGCGAAGGCTCTATTAACCTGTGGGTATAATGATAAATATTTAGAGGGCATATTCACACTTCGTCTCCTTTTAGAAAATAATTATAGTAGACTCCACAGGGTCGTAGAGTTTTCTAACCTTCCCGACCAAGGATTCTTGTTCAGGTCTACAGTACTAGGTATGGGTTTCCACTTGTAGAAATGACTTTAAGTCCAATTAGAAAGTTGTCAGCTGCCCCTCTTGACATAATACAAATCTTGTACCAGTGGTTATATCCTCCCAGGACAGTCACTATTATAGCTCCTGGGGACTCATAGCTGGGTAAGTATATTAAGGACTTTCTCCCCACAAAATCTTTTTAAACATCACCTAATGCTTGAAAGCTGGCCAACAAGGAAGAAGCTTCCAGGTTAAGTACCAGCTTGATGTCATCATGTCCTGTGACCAAAGTATATGCTATCTTCAGCAGGTGGGTATTGCCATCAACTTCTTGGCAGCACACAAGAGCAGTGACAATAGGCTGTATTGTTTCACTCCTAGTCTGAGACCAGGGTTCTTGTTTCTATTAAGAGGCTCAGAAAGCATTTCCTGTTAAGGTAGTTTATCTTAAGTATGCTTCTCTTTCTTGTATATTCAGCATCCCTAAGTGGGGTGAAAATTAGAGAGAAACTTTCACCAGCTATACCTCGAACATACTGTGTTGGATATTTTACCCACTGCCTCTTGACAAAATCAGACAGTGTGTCAGTGAGTTCTTCATGGAGTCCACAATTCACAGACAAGCAGAGGACTTACGCTCTTTTTTTCAACTTCTTGAAATATTTCAATATAAATTAAGCCTCATAAATATCAGAATCTTAATGGGAAACATGCCATCTCTTTCAGCAGTTTGCAGTTCCAAAAATCTGAATTTCTGATTTAGTAGGCGATGTTATAAAAACTGCCTATGATAGATTATTTATTTGCTATAGTCACAAGAATTATAGCTGAATTTCTTAGACTATCATTTTCTTACTATTATGGGATGTTATGGAGTATTTTGAGACACTAAATTAGAGTATTTAAAAAAAATTTAATATTTACTGCATCCATTCATGATACTAGCACTACAATAGAAAGTGCAAACATTTAAATGAAAACCAGAGATAGTCTCAGGGCATACTTTTACTAACTTTATGATCCCTGCCTACTCTTTATGTTGGGAAAACATCTGGTGTTTTGAAACCAGACTGCAGATAACATTTATTTATTAAAGACGTGTTTGCTGAGAATGTTCAATTGGCACAACCCAATGCCATTGAACACGCTTATGCACATGAGCGTTTCCTGGATTTATAAACATTTGTGATTTTTTTATAACATCTCTGGGACTCAGTTTTATGATCTAGAAGAGACTGATGAGTAAGTTTTCATATTTTTGCGTTTGTTGTATGGCTAAACCAAGTTATTTCTAGGTGTAGGAATTCCTGGCAGACACAAAAAACTGTTGTTATTATAATTTTACATATGCAGGAACAAATTAACCTCAACTACCAGGAACTCATTTGGGCACTAAAATTGCAAAAATTCAGCAGAAGGTTAGTACAATCAGCTGCAGCAGAAGAAAGAGTCTGCAAGCTGAGAAAGAAGAAGCCAAAAGCAAAGTCTTCACTTTGTGATTACAATGCTATATGGTTCAAGGGGGGCTCTTTCTTAGGCACAGCCTGTGCCAAGCAGAGAATCTAAACCTAAAGACAGAGATTTGCTAGCAACCTAAAAGCCAACAGAGCCTACCATTAAAATTCCGACATTTTACGCTGGATTGATTCCCTCCCCCGCTAAAACTTCTGACTTTCATTTGATATTTATAAATTATAAAGTGATTCTTGGCCCACAGTACTTTACCAAAAGCAGATTAGCACCGAAGACGTCCCTGAAGCACAGGACACACTCAGGTCCCAGCTGACAATGTAACAAGGGCGGTAACGGAGAAGAAGCCATCAAAGGACAGTTTCCGAGCTTCCATGGTAAACAGAGCCCAGTTATTAATGTTCAAAATGATGATTACAAATACCAAGGAAATGGAAATTTATGTTTGAAATGCTGTGTGTAACAAGGTTAAAGCACTGGCTTGGAAGGCTGAGCCAGCTTGTGTTTACATAACATAGGAAAAAATATTCTTGAAAATTCAGATACATGCACTACTCCAGTTCCTGACAATGGTAGAGAAATAGAGGCGTTGTTTAATGTATTCCATGCCTGATGGAGCCAAAGCTAAATAACATAGAATCGTTTATTATTTTGAAAGTACAAAAATGTATTGAATTATAAGAGGCTGTAAGAGGATATATCCACAGGCACCTATTCAAATAGTCTTTCACTTAAGCACTTCTGGCTCCAAAGCTGGTACTTGAGACTATAAACTCCTTTCAACATTCATTTAAAGCGCCATAAAGAAAACACAGCAGGAATCTGCAAAGAGCATATTCATGCTGAGGTATCACAGTACCAGATCTCCACAGAGTGTTCCACAGAGCATGGCTCTGTAGTCAAGCCAGGTCAGAGATCCAAATTTGTAATTATAAGGGTGGAAAATGAAAGCAAAGCAATCCAAGATCAATGCTTCCTCTTTTTAGTACCAGGAACACTTGACTCTACAGATAGATTTGCTAGCATTGGATTCAGCTGGAAGTTTGGAATTCTGCCTGATTGTAGACTAGGTGTTTAATTGCTTCAACATACTTTTCATTCTTGATTGAAAGTTTATTTCTCCTAGAAGTTGAGTTTGTTTCTGGACTCATTTTCTGATTGTCACATAAAAAGGAAACAACATTATCACCCCTTTCCAGCAGAGCTGGATGGCGCAGGTTCCCTTTCTCAGAAGCATCTCAGTCTTGGTTTAATGCTCTTTGTCCCCATCTTAAAATTATAGTTTAAAGCAGAGGTTCCTACATGTTCCCTCTCCCTTAAATGTTACAAGTTATATAGCTGGTCCCATTGATCCACTTTGAAATTCTGCCAAATCTGTGACATGATGCTTCTGATGTTAAAGAAATAGCTACAACATCTATGTCATAACCAGCCATAAAATTAATTTGAAAGTATGTGTGTTTTATAACTCCTTTTCTTGTGCCATGTCTTCTTTGGTTAAAATGTCATTTAAAAATTGACAATTAGAATTCAATTAGCCTAGAACAGATCTGTAGATACACACACTCTCACCCACCTCCACAGGTACATGTACATAAATACCCGAGCACACTGATATTCATATGTTCCTTGGCAGATTTCTACTGTATGTAAAAATGCCCATTGCGTTATATGATACCAGTGCTTTGAAAGGAGAAAATACATTTTTAATACTCCTACCACATCAAAAAAAAAGCAATTCTCAGTAGATTAAAAAACTAATTATATTGAGGACGCAATATTCTATACAGGTGTCGTGGCACATTCCTATAATCCTATAATTAGGAAAGACGAGAGAGAAGGATTGGTAAATGCCAGGAGGCCAGTCTTGGCAACTGGGCCCTAGGCCAGTTTGAGCCATCTTGTCTCAAAAAAGAAAACCTCTAAAGGAGCAAAATATAAAAACAAGCTCAGGGGATGCAGACATGTCTTACAATTAATAAGACTTACTGGTCTTGCAGAGGACCTGGGTTTGATTCCCAGCACACAAATGATGTCTCACAATCACTTGTTATTATTCTGGACTCTGTTCGCATCAAGCACATATACAGTGCACAAACATGCATGTCACAGAACATTCATATGCATAAAATTAAAATAAATAAGAAAAAGAGAACCAGCAGCGTCTAATGGGAAGACTCCCATTGGTAAGAACGTTTAATTTCGATATGACCTACGATGGGTTGCCAGCACCCACGCAACAGTTGACAACTCCCTGTGACTCCATTTCCTAGAGAACTACCGACATCTCTGGCCTTCTCAGCTTTACCAAATATGTCACGTACTTTCTACAATATCTTAAACATTCATACATACAAAGTGAAAATAAATCCCCACTCCTGACAATATTCCCCTCATAAGGATACCCTAAGGTAAACAACAAACTCAGAGAACCATAACATAGAGAAAGGCCAATATCTAGAAGAAAACTTCAAAGAATTCACCAGAAAATTAGACCAAAGTTTGAAGTGGTGCATTAAAGGTAAGAAAGATTAAATTAACAATAAGTAACAAACGATTTCCTGACACCCACCTTCAAAATCTACAGAGAAACACTTGTAGTCATTAATCCATTACAAGGTGCATAGCATTTTTTAGAATATTCTATGCCCATTGTTAATTCCTTTCAGGCAAAATATGAGCATAAGTTCTAAAACAATCATAAAGAGGTCAAACTTGCTGCAGAAAAAAGGTATCAATAGATTGGCTTCACTTTCATGAGAACAATGATTTTCTGCTTTCAATGTCCAACCCTAGCTAAGGCTAAGCCTTATAGATCTTCAAAAGTGGCGTCCAAAGAAGAAAAGGTATCAATGAAGTTCCTACCTTCTCAGTAGAGCTGGGGTCCTCTGGGTTCCAGAGACTTTTCTGCACACAGCCTTTCTACATAAGACACAAAATCAAAGTTCATCATTTAAAAACAAAAATATCACCTTTCCTAAGCCCATGAAACTTTTAAAAAATCATATACATTATTTAATCATAGATCAGTAGACATTTTTCTCTTTTATCTCCATTATTGGGATTTTTGAGGATTGCTTTAACAGACTGGGGTAGGACAGATGTTATGTCAAAAGTAAAAACCTAAAGCAAAATGAATAAAAAAGGGAATTTGGTGTAGTTCATCTGCTTTTGATTCTTGCTTCTTAAAGCCACAATTCATGATATGCACTGAGGTTCAACACATTGTGACTTCATATTCTTTAGATTGTGTATTGATTTGCAGTGGGGATAGCAAATCACTGGTGTCAATCTATTGACCAAGTAGTATCTAAACTTATTTGTAGGACATTTGGGAGATGCAAGGGCTGAGTTGTCTATTTTATTGTCTTGTTTAAATTTTCATTTTAGTCACTGAAGACTTAGTTATAGAAATTTAGAAATCACGGTGTATAACTAGCTGCTATAGACATTNTATATATAGAGAGAGACATATAATGGTAATCTATGATGACCTCCTCTTTCAATCTCAGGGTTTTTACTTGTAATTTTTCAGCTAGACTAAGAAGATAGATTTCTTTCAAGCTTTGTTTCCTTGATGCTAATATCTCAATATTGTGGTGATTTTAATAAGAATGGCAGCAATACGTATGCTCATGTATTTGAATGCATGTTCAACAGTTAGTGGAAAATTTTGGAAAGGAGTAGGAGGTGTGGTCTTTTTTATTTGTGGTTTGAGGAAGCCCATCCCCTGGGTCTCGCTTTGAGGTTTTAAAAGCCAATGCCACCTACCTGCCTCTCTCTTTCTGCCCCATACTTGAGGATCAGATATAAACACTCAGCTACTACTCCAGTGCCATGTCTGCTTACCCATTGCCATGCTTCCTGTTGTAATGGTCGTGGACTCACCTGGAACCATGACCCCCAGTAAAATTTTTCTTCTCTAAGTTGATTTTGTTGTGGTGCTTTGTCACACAGTACAAAAGTAATTAAGACAAATGTGCACTGTCCCACACAAGGTCATGTGTCTAAACACTTGTTCTGCAGCTGCTAATGCTGTATGGGAAAGTTGCACGTTCTTCGGGATGAAAGGTACATTTAGTTGTGGTAGGTCATACATCAGTCAGGCTTCAAGTCCCATGAGCTAGTCAAATTCTATCCTTTCTCACCACAGCCATGATAGACCGTTGCTTCTGGAATTGTAAGCCACAGCATTATCCTTTCTAGCACAATTTATGTGAGATGTGTTATAATAACATTGAAGAAAGTAATCCATAGTTTTGGTTTGGGCAATCATCCTGCCTCCAAAAGACTGAAAGGACTATGCATTTGTACTTTGCCTGTGCATCTGTGCATCTGTGTGTCTGTGTGTTTGCATTTCACTTGTGTGAAATTGCATGCCTATGTTTGTGCATATGAGCACGTGTGTTCATGAACAATGATCTTTTTTTAAATTTTTTTATGGACAATGATCTTAAAGTGTCCTCCAGCTTCATTTTTGAGACAGGATCTCCCACAGCTCTGGGACTTGACAATAAGAATAAAACTGACTGATGAGTAAATTCTAGGGAGCACCTGCCTCTACTTCCCCAGCTGTGGATTTGAAGTACTGCCACCACCACGAACAGCTAATAAATGTGTTCTGGCAGATGACCTCAGGTCCTCACTCTTGCACAGAGTAATCAGTTCACCAACTGAGCTATCTCTCCAGTTTCAACACCTCTATTTATACTTATTTTGAGGACAGCTTTATAGAAACAATGCTCCACAAGTTTAGCATGAGACTAATGTTTCGGAAGCCAGATACCAATATTATACAAAAAGTAGTATTTCCTTTTTAAATTTTAAGCCAAATGCAAATAAGTTTACGGGAACTCTGTATTTTGGGAATTACAAATAAGCCGTTTTGCTATAAGCCATAGCTCATTTTTTTCAAGACTGTATTAGAGGAACTTTGGAGGAGAGAGTTAAACTTTGGGCAATGGTAAACAAATTTATACGAATGATGCAAGTTGTTCTTGAAATTCTAGGAAGTTGTCACTGGCTTTTCTTAAAGGAGGTACTAATGCCATAAAGACATATGACTGGGAGATATTTTCCAGGATGTCATTTAACCTACTTTGTTTCCTGTTTCTAAATTCATAGATTCATTAGCATCTTTAAGTGGATAGGGAAAACTAGAAAGTATGTTTCCAAACTGAGATGCGTCAATTAAAAAATAAACAATTTCTAAAGAGTCACAAAACAAATTCTCCGCCTCTTTGTATCTCAAAAAGCTACTTGAGAATGAGGGCATCGGAATCAACCCAGCCCTTGTAAAGGATGACAATTGCCTGTTCTCACTCCTTATCAACTCAGTGAGGGTCTGCACTTGAGCGAGACTGCAGGCGCTCAAGTGGCTGCCAGATAGGCACCTCCAGGCTGATGCAAGGTCAGAGAAATTGTAACTTCATCCACTACAGATCCTGCAACTGTGAATTCCTTATGGGAACTATTATGATTGTAGCAAATCTGAGATTGTCTGGTAAAAATAGCATAGAGGAGTCAAATTATATGTGAATGGAGATGTAATTTCTATGGTAACCCATGTTTCCCAGGTTTCCAGAATTAGGAAATTGAAAGGTGATCAGTAATAGTTGCTAGGGGCCAGTGATAGTGGATGAAGTGATGAAATCCTTTGCCAAATGGCAAGTGGATGGATGGCTACAATTTGGCACCAAACTGAGAACCCTGCTGCTTTTTCAATGACGGCGATAAAGTGCTTGCTATCAATTTTAGAAACTGTTGTGACATGATAAAACATAAAAAGTAATCTCAATATCTGGGTGAAGAATGCTATCCCAAATGTCTATCTTCGTAGTATAATACTAAAGGTATTCTTCTACTTAGTTGATTTACAATAATCCAAAATTTACAATGAAAATGTACATTTTGAACACAACAAAATAATATTCTACTTTGAAAAAAATTTATGGAAAATAATTTATAATCCTTAAAAGACTATGTAGATCTTAAGATTTGTGTAATTTAATTATCTTTCATCGCTCATCTATCTATTCATCTAGCTATCATCTCTCTATGACCTATATCTCCTTACCTGTCATCCATCTCTATCTATCTATCTATCTATCTATCTATCTATCTATCTATCTATCTATCTATCTTTGTCATGTTTAGTTTATCCTGGTTTTCTGGGATATACAACCTCTGATTTTAGGACTTTGTGGAAGTGGGCAATCAATGACTGATCTAACTTGAAGTCCACACAACAAGAGGGAACCCATGTCTGACACTACCTAAATGACACACCTATTATTTTATATCTAGAATATGATTATAAGAAAAAACATACAATACGGATTTTTTAAACCTGAATTGTTCCAATTAATGTAATGACTTTTAAATAACATCTATTATCTTGCAAAATATCATTTAATTTCTCTTCATAGTTGTATAAAAATTCATCATGTGTATGTGCCTTATTATCTTAATTCATTCATCTGTTGATGGCTATCTAGGCTGAATACATTTCCTGGATGCTATGAATAGTGCAGCAATAAATATGGATTGCAGATATCTCTATGATATGTTGACTTAGAACCTTAGCTATTTTTAAGGTATGTTTTTCAAGTGATACATATTTAATGAAATTAATATTTTATCACACAATATAAAGCAGCCATTGATTTAATTACATTCAAAGTGAATTACAGTGGAGACAGAGTAACCTCAGCTTGTGAATAAGTGCTTGTTGAGCCACTGACTGAACACTTTTAAAAAGCCCAACAATCTGATTAAAAGGAGAGCAAAGTCCTAAGCTGACACTTGACAGGCAAAAAACAGATCTAACAGATTTATGTAAAAAATCCAGTATCACTAATTACCAAAAAAGTACAAATCAAAACTACAGCAAGTTATATTACTGAAATTTAAATTATCATCCTCAATGAGAAGAAAGAGAACAGCCCTGGAGAAGATCTATGCTGTTGGTGAGAAAGCAAAGTGATATTCTGGAGAACAATACAGATGTTCTTCAAGAATAAAAATAAAATTGTCACATGAACCAACATTCCTAATACTGGAAACACATTCAAAGCCAATGATGTCATTCTGCACTCCCCATTTATTAGAGTCATTTATAATTTCTAGAGCTTTTGACTTTACCTGCTCCACAAGCTTTTTCTAACACCTCCAATCTTAAGTGTTTTCTGTCTTTTCAGTATACTTCTAACTCCTTTGTTTCATCCTCCATTACCTTGTTGTCATCATCTGTGTAAGTATGTACTAATGTTCATCTTTTCAGATGGTGCAAATGGCTTGCACATAGTATAGACATGACAAATACTTGTGAAATTAATTTTACTTGGTCTCTCAGTTACCAGTAACCTACATTCTAATTCTTGGGTTGCAGTGCATTTTTGGACACCTAGCACCTCTCTCTTGATTCCAGGTTCTTTGGTCCATGACAGCGATCACCATCCATCCTAACTCTGATGATCTGAGATTGGTACTTGAGGGGAGGAATTCCTTCTCTCTCAGCTTCCTTGTAAGATCTTGATCTCTTTCATGTAACCCGTGATTTACACTTGAAGTAAGTAGGAAGTCAGTAAACTAGAGCAGAACCAGAGTCAACTTTCTGAATATACATCTCCACATGACCTGTACATTGTCTAATTTCCTAAATGTGCCCTTGTCTTTGCCAATATCCAGGACATGTATTAACTTTGGCTGACTCCTAGCATGCTATGTGGCCCTAAAGCACCGTTTATTAAACGATGGGCCACAATGATATATGAGCTCACAGAACTAAAAATGGAGGATGAAAAAAAATGGCAACAGTAAAACATTTCTGAACATGCAAGAACCAAGTATCAATTCTAAGTCAACTATGTCACAGAGTCCAGGCGTTTCTGGTGGTGCTCCTCCTCATTGAGACACATGACCCAACTGCATTCTTGAACTTTAACACACGACACACAAGGTTTCCACTGTGCACGTAGTCAGTCATGGTAGCAATGTCAACAGAAACTGCCTAAAATATCTTTATATCAGATTTAAGGTTCATTGGTATGACTGCAATGTTTTTACCATGCACACAAAGTTTTCTCTTCCTGTGAAGCCATACTGGTTCAATTATAGAAAACAAAGAGTTAATATGTTCCTAATTCATTCTTCAGCTACTGCATAAAACAATTATATATTTCAATTGTATTACGTCACAATGTTTGTTTGTTTGTTTGTTTGTTTTTTTAACTGCTGCTTGAGTTCACCAAAAGACTAATCAAATTTCTCTTGGAGTTAGACAGAATTTCTAACAATTTCTGGAGTGGTCTTACATATAATTCTGTTTTGTATTATTCATTTAGTTGAGGAGGAGTTTTTGGTACTGATTATAAAAATCAAAACATGGATGAAAATAATTGGAGGCATTTTCATCCTGCCATATCAAATAATCCAAAAAAATTGTTTTGTTATGCTAAACTAATAAGCACATCCATCTTGTTAGTATACAAGTCTGATTGTCTAATTACTAAATGGCAAACTATATATATACTGATTTTAAGGTAATTGTCTTTGTGATGTACTATCAATAAATGCTTGATTTCTCTGCCTATATATATACCTATAGGCATATATCCAAGATCATGTAAAACTTTCTCAGGCTTCAAGGGGTCACCGGTAAAGAGGCATACAAATTCCTTCACTGAGGGAATCAAATGCTCTCTCTTGAACATTACCAGGCAGCCTTATACACCATCTGGGCTTAATACTCTCAAGAAATATTTAAAGTAGATAACAGAAGAAAAACTGTGCTTCAAACACGTGCATCTGTGTTGCATGCATTATGACCAGTCATAGTCCATTTTGCTTGGTCAAGTCAACTTCAAAGCCTCTTTTCTAGTGAAGACGCTTTGTGGGAGTCTGACAATGCAGCAGGAAAAGTCTAGAGTCCCTACTTTTAAGAAATTCCTAGCAATGTGGAGACACATCCAGGTTCTGCCATCTGGTAGCCCTATGATCTTATTGAAGCCACTTACACTGATTAGTGTGTGTTTCTTTGGCTTTCAAAGTGATAATAAATATTTCTACATAGCAGATATGTTTTTGAGAGCCTCTAGCACAGTGAATTACCTGCTTGAAATGGAACAAATGGTACGAAAAGCTCTTCTGTTTTCAGACTCCATCCTTTAGTTCATGGCTTTAAACATTTTAAAAAATAAGTTTCATTTATTCACTTATGTATTTATTATTGGGTGTATTGTATGACATGTATGGGTGTGCATGTGCACATACTGCCATACATGTGTGTGCGTGTCATAGAGTTCTGAGGCCAGTTCTCAGCATTTGATTCTCTCCTTCAGCATACATGAAGCATTCTCTCTTTGTTTCTGCTATGCTGTGCTCATCCAGGCTCGTTGGCTTTGAGCTTATAAGCAATTCTTCTGTCTCTACCTCCTGCCTCACTTCACAGTGCAGAAATTACACATATGTGTCAGCCACTTTATCCAGCTTTTCACACGAGTTCTGGGGATCCCTCTGGAATCATCAGGTTTGTTCAGCAAGTGCGTTGTACTCACTGAGCCATCTTGTCAGTCTAGGAGTTCATATATTTTTTCACATTTTGGTTTTCTGTCCCAGTTAATCACTAGAGCAAACTGAGAATATTACTCACAAAGATTCTTAGAGAAATGTGATACTTAGGATTGAAAAATGAAGCAGGAAGAAATGTGATTTTCCAAACATCTCAAATGATTGAAAGGCGCAGCAGGGGGTGGGGATTACCTTGATATGAAAATTCTGCTTTATTTTCTCCCTTTTGCTCACAAAGTTCTCATCACTAGCATTCTTAAGTCACAGGATTCTTCTCAAATTCTCCTGGTAATGTTGGGGAAATGGCCACATGAAAGCCAGAAAATCTGGAGAATTTGGGTAAATGGCAATCGGATCATCTCTGTTTCAAATTCTTTCAGAAATTAGGACTGAGTTCCCTTGGCGCTTTAGCATGTGGATACAACAAATACCTTTCTTACTTATTATTGTGTTCTGTGGGTTGTTGTCCAAGATATGTTGTTTATCAATGAAGTTCATCTGCAGAGCAATGCTGGGCGGTGGTGGTGCACGCCTTTAATCCCAGCACTCGGGAGGCAGAGGCAGGCGGATCTCTGGGAGTTCGAGGCCAGCCTGGTCTACAAGAGCTAGTTCTGGGACAGGCACCAAAGATACAGAGAAACCCTGTCTCGAAAAACAAAACAAAACAAAAAAAATCTGCGGAGCAATGAGTACAGTTCCTCACCTAGAACGGAATCCTAACACCTGCTTTGAATACCAACTGGCATGCTGCCGTGATCACAGGCATAAAAATATTTGGGCCGATTAAACTGACCCATGCTAAACTGAGAACACCAAATAAACCATTCCTTCTTATACTTTTTCTCAGATACTTTGTCACAACAGAGCCAACTGACACAGTTGTCTTGCTTTAGGATGGTTAACTCCAGTTACACTTAGCCTTGTTCCCTTGTGCGGTACTTAACCTGAGGGTCACAACCCAAAGAGGGTCACATATCAGATGCCCTACATATCAGATATTTATATTGCCATTCATAACAGTTGAAAAATTATAGATATGAAACAGCAACAAAACACTTTTATGGCTGGGCTCACCAAAGCACGAGGAACTGCACTAAACGTTCACAGCATTAGCAAGGCTGAAAACCACTGGTACTGAGGATTGTTAGTGAAGAAAAGGACAACTTTGAAAGAAGTAAATTTTAGTGGGTAAAAATTACAGTGTTCTGAAGGCAGTTTCTTCTTGTTGAATTCTTCTTACAAATTATCTATGTCACTCATATAAAATACTTTTTCATCTGTATGTCTTCATTACATTACAGATAAATGGCCTTAACAATTCCTAATTGCAAGAGTCTAGGTTTTTGTGGTATCATCTCCAGCTGTTTCAACAATTAACTGTCAGTATCTATCCCTTCCTTACTCCACAGAGGATATGAAAAAAAGTTCATCCTAGTACTAATTCTCAGGGATAAGCCATAGAAAGATGTATTTAATTCTTTGTGACTTATCAGTAATTGAATTCAGTCTCTAACCTAATTTAGGTGCAGATTGGTAGATAGGTAAATAAGCAAATAAAAAGATTTCACACCTTTAGATACTGTTTCTCAAAAGCAATCTCAGTCATTTCTCCAGAAATACAAGCCTATCTCTGCAGCAATAATTGGCAGACAGAGAAGTGTCAAGGGAAGCGATGCTGAATAATGAAATAACAGCCATCTGTTTAAAGAGGCCTTGGCAGTCTCTTCCCATAAAGGGAGCTCTTGTTTCCTGTGCCAAAACTGGTCCAAGCAATGTAGAGAAGACCCAGAGGCGCTGTGGCTTTATTTTGCACATTAGGTACAAAATTTCCTTCCATTCTCAGGGCTGCTCCAGACTCAGCTCCTTTTTGAACCTAAGTTTCACATACTTTTCATACTCGCTGCTCTTGGTCTTACCTTGAGTGTCACTGGCAAACTGAACTACCTGGAGTCCATGCAGTGCAATGGAAAAACTCCATTCTTTGCCAAAATGGATCCTTCTAATCTGGTCTCCTCATTTTTATCATGCCTTCATTCCATAACCTCTTAACTTAAATCTCTACCAACTCCACAGTTTTCTTGTCAGTTCTTGGGTCCAGTCTAAAAAGTGAATGAGTCCAAAGCATCTTCCTGTTTAGTGTTCTGTTATTTATATTTAAGAGTGTTATTTATATTTCTTTGTTGTTGTTGTTGTTTTTATCAAATTCTCCTACTGTATTCACTCCATCAATAAGGATGAATTTAATTGTGACACCTGGGTAGGTAGGGTGGCTTATCTGACTACCTGTGTAAACAGGCCTTCATACTCCCTGAATATGAACAGTTCTGAGAGGTAGATATTCCTGGTATTAGTGGCTTTAAAGGCTTCTATTGAGGGTCTAACAGCTTCATATAGTATGTTCTGTAGTCAGAGATTCATAACTCTATTCTCACTCTCTGGTTTTCTTGAGGTTCAATACTGATGGAATTCCCTTACATTTCCTAGCATTTACTTTTATTACAATTGTTTTCACTATGTGCAGTTGGTATTTCTTTTTCTGTGCTTACAGTTGGTGTATAGAATATTCATGCATCTATCTGGCCACCAAATTCTGCCATCAAGACAACTCTTGCTTTTGGACTTTTTAGGTGGAGATCAGGTAGCATGTAGGGTGTTCCACACACACTGAAAGAAAAACAAATCTAACTCACAAAGTGGTTCCCTCAGTTACTCATTTTCCCTCCACTTACACTTGGCATGCGCTGTGAGTAAAGAAACCATCATACTCTGTGGATGAAGGAGAAATTGAAGAAGTATCATCAACACAGACAATGAACCCATCCTCACTCTTAAAACCTTTAAACTCTAGTACTAAATTATTTACTCACAGTTCTTAGTTTAGAAATCTATTTCAGGCTATACTGAAGCTATTAATTTGGAGTTCTTTGTTAGCCTTTCATAATCTTGTATTTTACTTTATAAAATTTGAAAACTGTGGTACTGATTTTTCCTCAAATTTTGAACACAACCATTTCGTCCTGTTCATATTAATAAGGTATTAATTATGAGTACTTTGACACTTTACTGAAGAACTTAATCCTCACACATTTAAGCTATTAACTATCATATTTGAGTTCATAACATCATCATATTTAAAAGCTATTATGTATGCTACCCTAATTATTTTGCTTGTGTTGATACTTTAAATCTGCTTTTCAGGTCTTGGTACATTTTACTAGCTCATTGTTTTCCTCCATCTTTAAAGTAAATATTTTAAAGTCATTTTACTACTCTTAAGAGCTTCCCTAGGATTACAACATACACACATAACTTATTACCAAAATTTACTGTTAGTTTGACCTATGCTTTCTTGCCAGACCATGCATGCAGTTTTCAACATTTTAATTCTATCTACCAAATTCCCATATTAGGTACTATTACTTTTAAGCAGTTCAATTGTATATGTTTATAAAAAATTATACAACATATATTACAGTATTTTTCTGTAGCTCATAATTTCCATTTGGATTTAAATTTAGACTTGAGGAATAAACTTTAATGTTTCTCTGAGTGTATTGTTCTTGTTGTAATAGCTTTATTTTGCTTAGCTGATGAGGTGTGAAATTTTCTATTATAGGACTGCAATATTTGAAAATAAAAAGTACGGGTAAAGTTAAATGCTAAGGACATTACTGAGTAGGGGTATTTCATTGAATAGAATTTATATATTCTATATGACATTGTAACAAGATGTGTCATTTAAAAAGAAAAAAATCACTGCTCAGTCAACTATGAAAAAACTTTGGTCATAACATGTATTACTTTTACAGACACTTGTTAAGTATGACAAAATCATACTCATACTTTATGATTGAAATGGTAGATAATAGGTTTCTGTACCCCGATAATAGCTTTCTCGACACAGTAAGCCAGATCAAGCTGAATTAAAAGTAAAAGACCAGGTTTATTTAGACAAAACACAGGTGATCCTCCAGCCCACAGAGATCGAGGCAGGGGAAGTGGCAGAAGAAAAATCATATGCTCCATCTAAGCAAAGGTATTTAAATACCCTGTAGTCAAGGAATGATGATGTGTCTGCTACAAGCTGGGTTTATACCCAAATATGGTGGCTTTTGGATGGAGTCTTCAGCAGCTGCCAGCTTCAGGGGAGAAGTTCAAATTTTGTATCTAATATTGTGTTGAAATAGGAGCTGTTTACCATATCGGAATAGAAGAAATGAACAGGGTCTCATCCTCTGTGAAAACAAAAAAAGAAACTCCTTTCCAAAGTATCATGTCCTTAGATCCAAATTTCAAAGTCAAGGCATCAAAATCTCTACGTTGGATTAGTTCAGCAGCATTTATAAGCAAATATCTTTTAGCATCTGTTGCTCCTTCCTCAGCATTCAAACAATTCAAAGAGAGCATAATAGCATACAGTATCAAGACTCTCTGTGTATTTTCCATCTTTGTACGCTTTATTTTAACCTCTATTTCGTTTATTTTTAATTTTATTGTATATTCTCCGTATCTTTGTCCTGGAATAACTCTGTAGACCAGGCTCTCCTTGAACTCTCAGAGATCCGCCTGTCTCTGCCTCCCAGGCATTGGGATTAAAGGTGTTCGCTACCACACCTTGAACTCACAGAGATCTGTTTGTCTCTGCCTTCTAGGCACTGGGATTAAAGGCGTGTGCTACCACACCTTGAAGTCACAGAGGTCAATCTACCTCTGCCTCCCAAGCGTTGGGATTAAAGGCGTGTATTACCACATACAACTTCTCTTTTTCTTACTTTTCTTTTTGTAAGAATTTTAACTTTTAGCTTGCATATATTTTTAACACACTGTAAATCATTTAAACATTTTCTTTATCTTTGAATCTCTTTACTGTATCTCTCTCTGTTTTTCTGACCACAGGAGCCTTTAAATTACTGAGCAATATGAGTAGGATTAAAGCCGTGGCTTTGCCAGCTAGATCCAGTCCATTCCTTAGCTTTCCGGCCTCAAGGCTGAGGTACCGGTTGTAGCCACTTTTACTGCCACAACTCTACGGCATTTCAAGGTCCCTGCCAGCAAGCGAGCTTCAGCAGCCTGTGCTTGCAAACCACAAGAACCGCCTGCGTAAAAGAGTCAGAGTTAGCCGTGGCAGGACAGTCCAGAAAGCCGGCATTTTTAAACGGCACAGCTTTTTTCCTGCTACAGATTAAAATCGAAAAGCATGCGTTCAGCTTTTGTCAACACCATTTAAGTGTTTTGTGGCAGGACCTCTTAATGAGCTGCAGGGTTTTGCAGCTGAAGCTGAGTCAGGAAGCCTCTCTTAGATGAGAGTGCTTGTTTGCTTCTAACAAGCAGAGGAGACCGGAGAAACTGCTGCTATCAAGAAAACATGCTTCACTCCATTCTTTCCCAAGCTTTCTCAGGCTTTTTGTGGATTCAGTTAGCCACACGTCTGGGCGCCATCTGTTGAAATAAGAACAGCGGCGGGGCTGCGTCCCCAACACCCCAGCCGCTTGGCTAGCTCATGCCCGAAATAACAACACACAAACTGTATCCATTGAAAGAACTGCTTGGCCCATGAACTCTAGCTCTTCTAGGCTAATTCTCGCACCTGGACTAGCCCATTTCTAGTAATGTGTGTAAGCACCCCAAGGTGCGCTTACCAGGAAGAGTCTAGCCTCCGTCCATCTTGGTGTCTCTGCTCCAGAGAGCAGAGCTGTTGAGTCTCCGGGAGCAGAGCAGAGTCTGACCTCACTTCCTCTTCCGCCCAGAATTCTATTCTGTTTACTCCTCCCATCTATGTTCCAAGCCATGAGGCCAAGCAGCTGGTTTATTATAACTTAACCAATGAAATAAACAGATTGATATATGACACTCCCACATCAATATTGGGTCATCAAAATGACTAAGTCTCAGTGAAACTTTCTCACCTGTCATTTATACTATCATACCTATTATGTGTTTACTTGAATGATTAGGTAAAATAATTCATGGAACACACTAGCATATTAATAATTCAAGAAAATGATAGAAATTGGGCCACTGAGAAAGCTTATTTGGTATAGGCACTTGCTACCCAGCGTGACAACCTAAGTTTAATATTTAGGCCCCAAATGATGGGGAGAGAGAACAAACTTCTGCACACTGATTTCTTTCACAAGTGCATACACGCACATGCTCACATAATAAATAATTGTAAAATAACTTTTAAATGGTAGGGATTGTCTCTGTGATCAGCTTTATTATGAACACTATCACTAAGACCATCACAGCCATCAACATTTTCACAGTCAAATGGACTCCAATGGACAGTATCAGACAAAGATAGATAAATGAAGTCTATTGAGATGAAAACATTGTGAAATCCATAAGAGAAGCTTCTCTTTTCTCTGGACGCTACTGGAATACTAGCTTATTCAGCATGCAGTCTAGGGTAAACCTGTGCTTTACCTTCTCCTCATACCTTCTCTTTATTTTATTGCTGCCTCACACTGACCCAAAGGAGCAAATCCTATCTTCAAGATCTGCTATAATAGTCTACCTATGCATATTATTTATCGACAACATTAATAGTAAAAACAAGAGGCTAATAGTATTTGTCTCATAGGAAACAACATGAAAATTCTTAATAGATGTGTCTGTTCCACCAGACACATATAATACATGAGTGAAACACAACTGCCTTAACTTTTGAAACTCACCCACAACTAGGAAACAGGGTTGCTCTTATGCTATCATTTGCATATAGAATAGAAACCCAAAAGAGGGCATGGTGCCTTTAAATGTAATATGAACACTTGGGAGGCTGAAGCAAGAGAATTAAAACTTGAAACTTGCTTGGATTACATAGACAACATTTCAACAAACAACAATGGTAAAACAGCAAAAAGTTAAGATGAGATTACAGGAATGGAAGAACTGAAAGAGATCACTCAAGTATGAAACGGTTCCCTGTAGACAGCAAAACCTTTCCCAGGGCTGGCAAGGTAGGTGGGGAATGGTCTCTCTCCTGTTTAGAATTTCTCTTAGCTACATTTTTCTAACATCTAGAAGCATGAACAATATTCCTAGTTACACAAAATGTCTAAAAAAATGATGTTTTAAGAGATTTATATTTAAAATACCAATAGGAAAAGACCTCACGGGTTCCCTTTAAGAACAAAAATCTCAAAGCTGAGTTGCTAATGTTCAAAACAAGCTTCCATCTCTTCATTTGCATTATAAAACTTGAACCTAATGAACCACCAGTGGTATAAATGCCTTAGAAGCTAGGTTGCCAATTAACATCTTTTTGGGTGTGCAGAGATAACCAAGCATAGAGGAAGTTAAACAAATTTGATTTTATTGTAATTATGTTGAAGACTAATTTAATCAGATATTTATCAGAGTTCCCCATGGATTCTCTGCAGCAGCAGCATTCATATTGTTTTCCTCAACACTTGCCACCGCCAGCCTTTCAATGGAAATGAGCAAACGAAGCTTCTGTAGAGCTCTGGAACCTCCTGTCTTTTACACAGTCTCATTCTTTGCAAGCAAAAAAAGCCTTTGGCTAGTCATGGCATGATTTGAGTTAAATTTCCTGGCTGCTGATGCCGGGTAGACTGGCCCTTTTGAGATCACATCATAGTAATTGCCCATGTGTTCATTCAGAGAATTCCCCTAATAAATCCAGAGATATCAGGAGAATGAAATGTAGAGGCAGGTGTGCCTAAGAGCTTCAGAGAATAGGCCATTCATTAGGCAGTGCAGTGCCTGTGGTGTGACCAGTGAAAAGCTTTGCTTCCATTTCTTCTCTCACTTACCCTTCCAGCATACTAGAATAGTTCTCTTTCTCACTTAGAAATACGAACAAGTTTGCATCACAAAATTCTCACCATTTTGTTACTTAGCATTTCTTGTCTGTTAGCATTCTTAGAAAGTAAACATGTCTTCAATGACATGGAAGAAAAGCTTCATATTTTGAACAATTTGGTGCAGTTTTTCACCTACTATAAAGAACATTGCAATCTCAGGAAGTGGCTATAAATCATCATTTGAATATCTTCATGCTGACCCTACCTGTAGTGGCTCCACAGTACTGTAAATTACATTCTTCTTTTGAGCAGCAATTTCATCCACTTCCTGAAAAGTTTCCAAAAGCTATTATGGACATCCACCCTCCTTTTTACAGCATCAAGGTTTCAAGTGGAAAAACGATAAATGCTTCTATTGACTTCTGTGTTACAAGCCACAGGCATCTTACACTGTATTGTCAAGGTTGTGGAGAGAGAGAACTTTGACTTCTCACGCAATTATCATGCTCTCTAACAGATAGAATAACATGTTATCTTGGGTTTGCCCTTCTGAAAAAATTTGCTGAGAGATGGATAGTGAGAAGAAAGATTGTGAATCCAGAACTCTTGGCGATACTTTTTTGGAAGGAGGTAAATGTGAATGGATCTTGATGATTATTGCAAAGTGGTTGTTTAGTAAACAAAGAGTTTTTAGAAAAGGCCCACGATTTCCTAAGTATAGCAGTGGATACTCCTGGGTGTGTGTACGTCTGGTCATCTGTGTGTGTGAGAGATAGAGAGGGAGGATAAGAGGGAGAAAGAGAGAGAGAGAGAGAAACAGAGACAGACACACACAGAGAGACAGAGAGTTTTAGGAGATTGTGTGTTATATGACCAGCTTTCATGCCACCTATAGGGAAAGAGAAGAGTAGAAATGTTGTGTGGAGCAGCGGGCTGTGTTCCCGGTGCCCAGCTGCCCGCATGGCTAGCTTTACACCCGAAATAAGAACACAAAAACTGTATCCTTTTAAATACTGCCTGGCCCATTATCCATATCCTCTTATTGGCTAATTCTCACATCTTGCTTAACCCATTTCTAATAATCTGTGTAGCACCATGAGGTGGTAGCTTACCAGGAAGAATTCTAGCCTACATCCGTCTGGGGTTGGAGAATCATGGTGACTGCTTGAATCTGCTTCTTTCTCCCAGCATCCTGTTCTGTCTACTCCGCCTACCTAATTTTTTGTCCTATCAGAGCCAAGGCAGTTTCTTTATTAACCAATGAAAGTAACACATAGACCCTCCTCCATCATGGAAGTATTATACAAGCAACATATACTTTTTTTAAAAAAAAAAATAGACCTTAATATGTTTTCCCTGGCTTTAAAGATGATGGAAAATTATTTATCTAAATGAGGCTTTTATTAATAATTTTAGAGCTGCTGTCTCCTACATAGTAGTCCCCTGGAAGGCCAAGGCTAATCAAGTTGAACAGGAGTCAAAACCCATTTTCTCATTCTTCCAAGCCCCATATTTCTTGGGGAAAGTACTTTCTGACTGCCTCTACACTTTATTCTTATTTTGCTGTAGCATACCAGCTGTGTTTAACTTGATGTATTTAAATATGATGCAACAGATGCTGAAGAGTTCTATGTTCATAATAATAAAAAATCAAGCAATCCAGGATTTCTGTTCACCAGTCACAGTGTCAATTTTTAACCATTTGCCATTCAAAGATCCCAAGCATATACAGAATATAAATTCCCCCAAAGCGTGTCTGAATATTTCCTGCCATAAAAATATAAATACTTCAGGTCGCATTGCTGCTCAGAAAGGGGTTCTTTTTCCTTCCATAAGTGACAATTGTTGGTTATGAAAGTTTAACAAAAAAAATGAATACTCTATCCTTTCATAAAACAAACATCCGAGTCAGGAAATATGGGAAGCCAAGGATGAGTGGAATTTGTTTGCATTTAAGGAGTGTGTGGAAAGAGTGCTAGATTCTGTTCTGGAGGTTGGAAGTTGGCTTGAAAGCAACTCTTCTTATTGCTAATGAGCTATAATTCTGTTCCTGGCTAATTCCATGTTTATTGACTTAAAGCAGAGCCAAGTATTCTTTTAGAATCACTTCAATCCCCCACATTTGTTGTCAATTTATAGGAGAGAGAAACGAGCTTTTAATGCATCCCCACCTTTCATTAAGCATTGGATTAGCCCATTAAGCTCACTCTGGCATATATTTCAGTGAAAATTAAATCCAATAACATAAGCAGTGTGCTAATTCACTGCTTGGTGTTTTAGTTTGGTAGAGATGCTATAACAAAATACTTTAGGTTAGGCGATTTATAAGTAAAGGAGATCCATTTCTCATAGGTCTGGAGTCTGAGAGATCAGCATTAAGCAACAGGGAGGTTTAGTGGGGTGAGTGCTTAGTCTCTTCTTCCTCTTTCTATGTCTTCAACATGGCAGAGGTGAACAGAGACCTCCTTTGCAGCTCTTTTGTAAGGCTGTAAATTCTATTTACAAGACTCTGCCACTGACTCAACCATTTCATGAAAGCACATACCTTTTAATACTGCCACATTGGCGACTCAACTTGAATCTATAATTAGAATTGCAGAACAAATTCAGAAAGATCTTCAGAAATGTTCACAATTACCTCACAGAAAACCAAGATATATAATTTCCAATCTACCTTCCTCTGTTCATTGGAGGGGTGGCTGTGCCATTGACTTTCAAAAAATAAAATAAAAGAGTTGTCACAGGGTACAACTTACAAGTGTACCCAGACATATTTGGATTTATCTTAATATTGCCTTGAGAAGCACAGAGTTTTGTGAAAATATTCCCATTTTTTTATGTTACTGTCATCTTCTAATTAAAAATAAAAAAAAAAAACCAGTAGCCCTCCATGTCTATGTATTTTGCTAGTTTAACTCAGTACTCAGAAAATTGTCTCAAAATGTTGAATTATACAAATTCCTTCAAAAGATGAAAGGACTTGGCATGCTTGGTAATTGTTAGATGTGGTCATCTATACATATTTAGGTTGGATAGCCATATTTTAGGAAACCTAATATGCATTCTTATGATCTCCGAACACGTATTTCTCTCATATTTCGCATCTTCCAAATGCATAAAAGATGCTGTTATTTAACTAGAGGAATTTACAGCAGCTTTATAAGTAATGAATGTGAGAGCTATGTTGAGGAATTTCTCATCCTGCATACAAATCAGAAAATGAGGCTTCAGATTGATGCAACATGCTCACATCTGGAAAGTACACATGCCAAACATTTCCTATCAATCGTTTCTCAGTCCAGATGTTCAGTGTCTAGAGCACTCTTCTCTTCCTGCATCCATTTTCTACTAGGAATAAAGAGGTCCCAGGCTGTCTTAGAATTCAAGAGAGTCTCATGTACTGTTGTGATTTTCGTTAGGGTCAAACATGCTCTCCTCTAGTATCTATTAATATTCTTACACTCCAAAACAACAGAAGTATCACCATACTTTATAAATTGCTAAGTACTTTTATTCACAGAGTCATAGAATAAGAAATTCCTTCTGAAGAGTAAAGAAAAATGGTCTGTGAAGTTGATCCCTTCTTGATTATTTGAAGGGCTGTTAAAAGGTAGGGACTCTTATGTGTTACTTTGTTTAGTTTTTCTTATTTATCCCTCTTAGTTATACTACCTCTAAATTTCTAGTTTAAGTATGTCTTTCTTTGAAAACGTCCTGATCATGTAGAGGGCAGTTTTATTGACAGCTCCTTGGACACTCTCCCCAAACCCTAGTCTTCTAAGAGGCTTGGCTACCTTCCTTCTCTGCTACGGCACTTCCATGCCAGTCTCAGTACCTTTAGCATTTTGCTGAAATTTAAAGTCTTTCCTTCTCATACCCATCTGCCTTGTTAGAGCTCATTTTCTTGCAAATGAAATTTTAACTTGTCAATCACTCAGTTCCCATGTACAGAGACTCATGAAGTGTTTCCCATAGAGCATTTGTGTTGTGCAATGTTGTTACCATAGTTTTAATTTGGGGAATTAAACCCACTTAAGATCAAGATAATCTGGTGAAAAATGTTCACAATTGCTATCCAGAAATTTCCAGAATTGCTATCTAGGTCTCCTTCTCCCCAGTGGCAACCAAAGTTCATCATTTTGTTTCCTAGCGCTCCAGCTACAAAGAGAACCGTGGTAATTATGGGCATGCCATCCTCCAACCACATGAATCTTTACAAGATTCTTGATACCAAGGGCTAGGATATTATCCCATGCAAAAGCAGGGCTGCTCATAGTTTTGCCTGAGATGAGGAATGGCATAAAATATGGAAATAAATATTACATAATCAATGGTTTCCCAACAACTTTCTGAGGTAGTCTATTTGACCAATATCTACTATAATCATTGCTAATCAAAAATACTTGCTAAAATCAAAGATGGGAGAGGATGACTAAGTGTTGAAAGGGTTTCATTAAGTAGAACTTTTAATTGAATGCACTTTAAAATTGCACATGGAAGGACTGGAGCAATGCCTCAGTAGCTAGGAGTTCACACTGTTCTTACATAGACCTCAGTTTTGTTCCTAACACCCAGAATAGGCCATTCACAACCTTCCAAAAGACAGCTCCAGAGGATTCAATGCCTTCTGGAGTCTGTAGGCCCTTCACTCCCATGCACATAAATTCAGATTCTCACTCATGCACATAATCAAAAAAGAAAAATTAACCTTTAGAGAAGACACATATGGTTTGGTGAGATGATTCAGTTGGTAAAGCATTTGTTTTGCAGTCATGAGAACCTGTGTTCAGCTCTCTAAACACAGGCAAACTGGCCATGGTAGCATGTGGCTATAACTCAAAGCGTTCCTGTGGTGGAACACAAGACTCCCCACATGCTTTCAGCGCAGCTAGCCTGACATGGATAATGGATGACAAGAGGCCCTGTTTCAAACAAGGTGGAAAGTGAGCATCAATACTTACAATTTTCCTCTAACACACACACGCTGTGGCATGTACACACCCACATTCACACCCATGAATATGCACACACATATCATATACACACATGCAAAGGAAAAAATCCAACAGCTAACATGTATTTATAGACGTATGAGTTCTGAATCTTGCATTACAATGGACTCCATACCCCTTCAAATACATGCATAAAAAATAAATTTGATAAACCAACTGACAACTGCATTGAGCTCCATGTCCTGTGTATAGGTTCTGCTCTGCATTTGAATTCTCTGATTCTGGTGACAGGAGATGCCTATCCAAATGGACTCAAGGAGATTTGGAGTTTAGCACCTCCTTAGATAAACCTGCCACAGCACATTGCTTTCTTACAATCTTTTCCCTGGTAAGTGGTGCTTTCAGTTTCTAGAGCTGTCAGAAGCCCTATCATAAAAACTAGTTTTCACTGTAGGACTCTGGGCTTCTGCTCTGCAGAGAGCTTACAATTAACTACCTGCTTTACATTGTTCAAAGTTCTGTTGTCAGTTTTGTCCATTTTCATCTTTTCCCTGTGACCACTGCCCACAGTTTAAAGCTTTGCGTACATACATTTTAGTACTCTCTTCTTCATTCCTTGTATATAATAATGAGGCTTCAGAGTAGACCCCAAAAAAGTGAATATGACATATACCTCTCTCTTCCATGGCATTTTCTAAGTCATTTATATGTGTTTATTATATTGACATGTAGATCCTGTTTATATTTTTAATAGATACCATATAGTGTAACACTCAAATTTACATATGGTATAGTCTAGTTCATATATAAGAAAATTGAAGCAGAGATCAGTATATTAGAGGTACATAGTAAAAGTTATATTAAATCCCAAGCTGCTTTACACCTGAAATAGGAGCATAGTAATATCTACACTGTGGATATGTATTTCAGAAATTAGAGTCCAACCCTGTTGTAATCGGAGCTGCAGGGCTGCGTCCCCAGCACCCCGGCTGCCTGCTAGCTTATGCCCCGAAATAACAACACACAAACTGTATTCATTTAAACACTGCTTGGCCCATTATATCTAGCATCTTCTCGGCTAACTCTCGCACATGGACTAGCCCATTTCTAATAAGGTATGTAGCACCCCAAGGTGCGCTTACTGGGAAGATTCTAGCCTACATCCATCCTGGGTTGGAGCTTCATCGCAAGTGCCTCAGAGAGCAGAGCTATTGCGTCTACCCAGGAGAGTGGAGCATGGCGTCTCTCTGAGCTCACTTCCTCTTCCTCCCAGCATTCTGTTCTGTTTACTTCTCCCACCTATGTTTTAATCTATCAGGGCCAGCCAAGCAGTTTCTTTATTGCTTAACCAATGAAATCAACAGATTGATATATGACACTCCCACATCACAACCCAAAATAAGATAGGTTTTTGTGTTCTTTTTCTATTAACACTATGTCTACTTTTTAAGTGATTGGTACTCAAGATCACAATATTTACCATCAAACCTGGACAAACAATCATGGAGCACCAAACAGGCTCTTCAGCATCATGTAATCTTCCTTATACCCATTGCTTAGGAGAAAAGTCTTATACTGTAAGTGACACTATGGTCCCCCTTTATGTTCATTATACTTTTGTTTAAACAATTATTCATAGTCAGCTGGAGTGTAAAGATATTAAATGAAGACGTCCCACAAAGACAGCTCATAAGTTTTAAATCATGCACCATGATGAGTTGCCTGACAAAATTTCATGCTGTCTAGCTTTGACCTGCTCAAGATATAAATCACCCCCTGTCAAGCATTGCTACAGTATATA
>NW_026067928.1:4253024-4292910 GCF_014885135.2 Alexandromys fortis
CCACCTTTAACCACTTAGCAGTCTTCTCCATTATCAGGAGTGGTGTACAAGATACAATAAACCAGATTAAGAAGCTGTTTTTAGAGATACATATTTAGTGAAATTTGTGTAAGGTTTAGTAATATCAGCAGTTTCAGATATCCGCTGAGTGTGAAAATGGTAAGGAGGTGCTCTTGTGCTTTGTGGAAAGCAAAGAAATATAGGACCTAGAAATCTGGTGTATTCATTTATGAATTGAAAGCATCCTGTGAAGTGACAATGGTGGGAGCCAGGGAAGATGTGGTTTCATTGAATGCTAATAATTTCTTTTAATTATATCTCAGCTTAGGGATACGATAAATAAGTGACTAGGAATTTGGGTAATTGTTCCGCTTTCTGGAAACTGAAATGGGTCAGATTTCCAGAGTTTGGATTATTTTTTGTACCTTTAAGGACCTGTACATCTCTAGGTATTTCAGCAGCCATTCAAGTATACTTCAATTCAGTTCTCTTCTTAGTCTTTTCTTCATTCATCTAGTCCTGCCTGATGCCTCTTCTTTCTTGGTAAAGCACACATGCTAGAAGCAGTACTTGGTGACAAAATGATCTTCTTGTTTATTTGCCCTGTTGATGTGGGAAATTTTAAGAGTTTCAATGGTAAATATAGCATGCTGTTCTTTAAAAGAATCTCTGAGTCATGATGAATATTAAATTTTAAACTGATATGACAAAGGATACCTAGAATATTTTTTTTATTTTATTTTCAATTTCTTGAGACAGTTGTGTCACGTTCAGCCTTGACCCGCAAGGATGACGCAACACCAGAGCTCTTCCTGCTAGCAGTCCTTAAAAAGGCATGGGCTACCAACCCCGGATTGCCAGGTGGGCACTGCCCATAGGTCCACGCATATGCAAGCAGCTGACAATCATTGCATGATAATAGCATGAGTCAGGCCTTAGCCACAATAGAAGTTAATTATCACAGAGAGCGCTCGCTTTCTGGATCGCGGAGGGCGGGAGCCAGTACCATCAGGTGTGGCTCCACGCAGCTCTCTACACAATTGCTGGTATGAGTAAACATTGTTTTGTGTATTTTGGAGAGAGTATTTAAAATGACATTGAATTTAGGTTGGGTGGTGGGATATCATCTGCTCCACAGAGAATTTGACTAGAATAAGGACAAAGGAAGGGGGCGATTGTCCCTGAAGCTTTTGTCCACACCTCACAGCTTGATGGGGATATCTCATCTCATTGCATTTCCATCTATTGGACAGAGATTGATGCCATCTCCAGTGTTGATCCTTAAGTCTTCAGCCTGAGACTAGATCAGTCTATCTGCTTTCTTCATTCTCTAGCTGGCCCCTTGTGAAATATAAAATTTTTCAGTGTATCAAGTCACTTCTCCATGTAAAGTCTCTATTGCCTCTGTATCGTTCACAACAAATATGGAGAATATCTGTATATTTAGTGGTTGGCAAAGGATGCAATACAAGAAACAGAAAATGAAAGCAACTCATACAGTTAAGAAAAAGAAGCAGATACCTAATAAGAAAACCTCCTGAGAACACTTTTCAGACCAGAACAGGGCTTATGGTATCAATTATTAGTTTCCCTGTAAACCTAAATATTGGATTATTAGATATTTATTAAATATGAACAGTGAAGTTACTTTGAACTTCAATAAAGTGGGTTGTGAGCACAGGATTGTAAACTTCCTATGGAAAGTTAAATCTTTCATCTTTCCTTGTCTTCTCTGGGAATAGTTTTATATTTATATAATGATGTTTGATTGATACCTATAGAACTTTAAGATGTTTTTGATATATTCTAAAGATCATATTGCTCAATTAAAATGCTAAATTTATTAAATAATGATTAAAAACTAAACAGGAAAACATCAAGAAATTTTTCTCCTTTCTGTTT
Source organism: Alexandromys fortis (assembly GCF_014885135.2). Taxonomy (NCBI): domain Eukaryota; kingdom Metazoa; phylum Chordata; class Mammalia; order Rodentia; family Cricetidae; genus Alexandromys; species Alexandromys fortis. The sequence continues at coordinate 4,254,927 of NW_026067928.1, forward strand.
AACAGCCTACAAAAGTATATCTCATTAAAGAGTATGTTTCTAGAATTATACCTGGAAACCTTCAAACACCAAGTAATGCAAATCAAAAGCACTGTTTTGGAAGAATTCTCCAATCACACTTCTCTTGACAACCCTTGAACTCAGTAAGAAATTACAGGAAACAACAACGTGCAGATGACTACTGCGCTTCAGAACTGAGTCCTAGGCAGAGAAAGCACAGGAGAAAAGCCCTCTACTTACACAACAGGGAAAGGCAAATTGTGCCAGCTAGGTCAGTGTAGCTATTGCTTCAATTTGTAAATAGACTTTTGTTTTTAATACATTTATGCTCATTTTTTTTACATATTATCTGTGCCTACTTTTGTGGTAAGTAGAAGAAGAGAGGAGAAGACAGAAACTGCTCCATAAATTCACTTTCATCTGCGTTGGTTCTGCTAAATTTCAATCAGTCGTAGCCTCAAACATTAGAAACACAAGGCCAGCAAGAACACCCAACAGGCGAAGGTGCTTGCTACTATTCCTAGTCATGAGTTCAGTTGCTGGAAGCTATCTGATAGAGGGAGAGAACTGACTCCCATGAACATGGGCACATGCATACACTTCCACCATCACCCCTACAATAAGTAAATAATTTTTTTTTAAAGTTGAAACACAAGATTAAATCTTGCAGTGTCTGCTTCTGCTTTTTTTCCTCCCCAAATGCCGAATGATCGGAAATTGAATTTGCTCTTACAAAAACCAAACCATGAACTTAAAAAGAAATCCACAAAATCTAGACTATTCACGGAAATATGGTTTTGGGGGAAAGGTAATATCTCCCATTAACAAGACAGCTAGAATTTGCCTCTAAGGACAGCAGCCAAGCCATCAAGTTGTGCATATCTATCTGGAAGCAATGGCTGGTTTAGCAAATAATGTTTGTATAATTAAGATTTATCACATCCTCTGACAACTGCAAACGTTTATCAACTCTAACACAGGAAAATGCTCTGAGTTCCATAATGTTAGAAACATTACATTCTTTTTGCTTTCATATGGAGTTCATTGGTCAAATGCAATAGTTATTTTAATCTAGATTTCCAAACTTACACTTCCATTCATGAGTTGATTGTTATGCCTTGCTCTAAAATGTTTCTCTCACATTTTAATATATATAACTTCAATTTTATTTGGAGAATTGGTTTTTGAGAGGCATGTTTGAGAAACTGAGAATATACAATTGGGTTGTCACATCCAATCCGTGTCTCCACCTATGTCAAGGCATATGAATCAGTTCCTTGATTTGGCATCTATTGCTGAAAGTCAAAAGCTTGTGCCTCTCTGATTATTATTGAAGCAAAGGGAGTCATGAGGCTATTCCAGTCATGGTAGAGAAGACAACTTGTTTTGTCCTATGATATGATTTTTCAGAAGGAGCATAATTATACACTACATTACATACTTCTCCAGGCTGTTGTAAACAGGGAGATCTCTGTGAATTTAGAAATAACTGTAATAACACAAATTTTAATGATTGACAGACATGAGCCAAAATGTAATCATGAGAACATGGCTTCAATTTCATATAAAAGTTTTTTATTTATTGAAAATATATTTCTTGGAATAAACACTTGTATGGTAAATGAATACATAAACCTTTAAAAATAAAAACAAAAGAAAAGAAAAAATGCAAGCTTTCTTCCAGATAAGTAGTTTCTTTTTAAGTTATTTTCTTCTGTTAATTTTGTGAGTTTATATCTACAATCTTGAATTAAGAATAGTTCTTTTCATTTGCCTCATTTTCAAGCAGTCTAGAAGTAATAATTTGAAGATTGCCCTATAAAGAATATGAATTGAACTAAGGTAGAACTATTCAGGGGACTTCAATCAGCTTTTCTAAATGTAATGATCTGATTTGTCTTGTGACATAAAAGCCACACATTCAAATGCTTTATACCTGACAGCGTTTTATAGTAATCTAGACGCAGCGGTCTATAGTAAAACACAGGAAGCTTAAATCAATACTGAAATGTTTACTTACTTAATTCTCAAAGGTCAATGCAATTAAGCTAAGGCTGGCTTGCATAGCTGCAGTGTATGAATTTTGCAAGGTCAGAAAGACCACCAGAAAGTATGTTTCATTATGTGCTTGGTTGTAATGTTTATCAAATGCTACCACTAAGCATTCTTCACTGGAAGCATCTCCTCAACTCTTGCCTTTCCCTCTCCAGATAAGTGAGACATTTTCTACTCTCTTAAAAACCACAGGAAACTTTCTGCCTCCCTCCCTCGTCCTTTTCTTCTATCTTTCCTACCTGCCTGCCTCTTGTCTTGTTCCGTTATTATATACTGGTCTAGACCTTGTGAACTCAACGCATCCTCCTGCTTAACCTCCTCAGTAATTGGAATTAGAGGTTTTTAATATTGTGCTTCATTCACATAAAAAGGTTTTTCTACTGTACACAGCCACTTTCTGGCTGGCTTATGATGATAAAATACTGTAAGATAATAGCATAAGTTATACCTGTACGGAGTACCAAATATCTGTATGATGGAAATTCTATGCGAAAACTTTTTAGAATCTCTAAAAATTGTTTTATATGTAGATGAAGAAGATCCATGCACCAATCTAGGACTGGTAATTATTTGATAAGCTTAAAAGCTTGAAAGCAAACAACACTCAGCAAACAAAAAGAACTTTATTTGGGAAAATGCTGTTCTATGTTATACATCTTTCCGTAGGATTCTCTTGAGTCTTTAAGCAAAGAGAACTTATTTTCCTTGATTTTTACTGGTTTTTGTCATAAACAGGAATTGCAGAATTAAATACTTATAGTGCCTCTGCAAACTATGTAGTAAGGTCATTTTATTTCCCTACTTTGAAATGTCATTTGAAGTGATTGATTGCCAACGTTTGTCTTTAGCCAACTTTTTTCATTATATGAGAGTTTGAAATATATAATCAATAGAGTATATAAAATATAATTTATCAAGAGTTGTGTACCTTTAAATTAAAATATAAAGACTGGGAGACCCTAGCATAACTATGAAAAATTCATAGGTGTAAGATAAGAGGAGCGGTTCAACTGAAACAATGACAACAACCTTCCAGCATGTATGATTAGAATATTCATTAGCTGTTAGGATAAGGAAGTACTGGACCGGCTTCTTGACACTGCAGAAACTAAAAATACAGTGTTTTTGGCAATCAAAGTTTTAGCAGAGTGCAACCTAACGTGTTCATCTTTAAGTTTTAAGTAAGAATGCCTACACTAATGATTAAGAGGATTGAAGGGAAAGTTATAAAAGGAAACTGTTTTTAGGGGGTATGCTGTATGTGTTGAAAATTGTGGGGTGTAAGCTCTTGTAACTACCTTTATTTTACCTGTCAGAAACACTAGTGTAAATCAAGTGAAGGCAAGTGCACTAAAGTTTGTGTGATGTCTATATAACATACAAATATAAGAATTGTTCTGACTTTTCAGTGTTTTCAAGCTGCCGTTTTTGTGTGTGTGTGCACTCTGGTCTTCATTTTTAAACAAATCATGTTGCTTGCTACCACATGACTGAAAATAATGAGCAGCAGCAGATATTGAACTTTATATAACATTTATTAATATAAACCAGGACCCTGAATGAAAGCAATAATTATAGCAGTGCCACTAATGAGGAAATATTTTAAGTGTTATGGATTTAATAGCACACAGACCTTGGTTGACACAATTTAAAATGACAGATAAAATTTAAAGAGTTATATTTTACATTTATGATCAATAAATTATCAGTAGTTGTGTCATGTAGAACCTAATCATTAATATCGTTTCAAAACCTCGGTCCTAACATAGGACACTTAATGCTTTATATCTAAAACTAATTTTCCTTGAAATGTGCACCCATTTCCATCCCTGGGAACCCACAGGACCTCCCTGGGAACCCCAAAGGCCACTCTGACCAGGGAATCAAGTAGACTAACTAATCTCTCTCAATGCCCCTAACTCCCAGCCCCAGAACTCATTCCCAGTTCTTTAGTAAGCTATCTATTGTGGCTTCTCATCCGCTGTCCACATTCCTAGCTGACTAAGCAGATCGTGGTGGGATCCCCTTTTCCCCCTACCTCTTCTGGAATTCCTCAGCCCCACTTCTACCAGATCCCCATTTTTATATGTCAGCTCCCAATATATAGAAACATATTTTACCTAAAACCCTCAGCAGACATGCCCATCCGGATCCCAGAAGAATTTCCTATCAGACAACACATGGTTACAATACTCTCCTAAGACCCAAGGAGGGCAACAGAAACCACAGGACAAAACATTCACCCCAAGAAGATAAGACCAGATATCAGAACATAGAATTACCATCTTCTCAGTCCCTAATTCTATAATTCATAGAATCACAGATGTTAGCTATAAAGTCAGTTACTAGAGGAACAGTTAGATCTACTTAGGAAATGGGAATATAACAGTAAGTTATGGATGGATGGGGTGACTGTAATGGGAGGCTCAAGTGGGGAGGGGAAGGGAAAAGGAGAGACTATGAGGAGAGATAGCTAAAATTAAGGGCTACGGAAATCGAATGCAGTAGACATTTGCTAGAATATCTAGAGAGATGAATGTAATCTAAATGAAATTGCCAAAAAATGGAGAAAACCGAGCCCCTGACTGCATATTATCTTGTTACCAAATGAATCTTCTCATACCAAGATTGGGTTACATCTAATAAGTTGTTGGCAAAGGATTCCCATGTGAGTCCCCAAACAACCCACCCTATTGCAACCTATAGAAGACTATAGGTTGCTCTTCACAAACTGACAGTAAGTCCTCAATGCTGAAGACAACATCTACAAAACTCATTGGATCAGGAGTAACACGTCTATAAAATGCTTATTATGTAAAGGATGCAATGCAAATCTTTATGTATACTGTTCTCCCAAATTCTCAGAGGCAGACTGTATTATTGTTTTTATTGCTATTACATTACAAAATGTATAGCTCAATTAGAAACAATAAATAAATAAAGTTAAAAAGCAATTGCAATCAGTAGTAGCTGAAATTGTAGTACTTTATAGAAGGCAAACCTGGCTTTTAGAATGTAATTTGTCTAATGGTGTAGTGTATATATGCTATTAATTTTTTGTTAATTACTGTTATGCTATGTCTATAGTTTGTATCATTATGGTACAAATGAGCCTTTGTATTGTTTTCAGTTTTCACCAAAATTATACCATACTCTCCATGAATGGGCTTTAGAGTTTTGAAATTGCAGTATGAAAAAAGAAAAAAAATACTTTTTGTACATTTTCAAATTTCAGCCTCTACAAGTGGAAGACTTATAGAAGGTCCTTACTTAAGGAAAAATTCTAGAATAAGCCCTGAAATAGTCAATGTGGAAAATTATTTTGGAGGATTACTATAAAGATCACCACAAATCTGGATGTAAATATGAATGGTGTACTTTGAAAAAGTATACTACTCCCAGTATGACTGTATTGGACATCTCTAAAGCATAAATTATTTCCTTGTAGAATTGGACTGAAGAGTGGGAAAAATGCTAGAGCTTAAAGAAATATTGTTACAGTTACGAAGGGTTGCTTGCTCTCTCTCTCTCTCTCTCTCTCTCTCTCTCTCTCTCTCTCTCTCTGTGTGTGTGTGTGTGTGTGTGTGTGTGTGCAAGAACAAGTTCACATAAGGCTGCAAACAAAAAGAAATCGACATTTCATGAATGAAAAAACAATTCTTGGTAGTATGAGTGTCAGCTTGTCATATTTCATAGGAAAAAGGATCAATTGCATAAAAGTTCTGGATGTATTAAATGATTTCTGCTGGGACCTGAGTCACATAGGACTGGTAGACATAACTTTTAGGACATAGATGCTGCCTGTGTGACAAAGCATTGTGATTTGGGGGTCTTTCCATGCTTTCATAGTGAACCAATAGATGTTTGAATAATGAAAACACAGTATGTTTGCACCATGGTGCACTACTTAGCCTTAAAAACAGACTTATTTTCATTTGCAACATTATACAAATTTCTGCAGGTCATTACACAATGAGAAAGAAGCCAGGCTCCGAAAGGCAAATACCATGTGTTCTCATTTCTATAAGAAAGCTAATACAACAAATCCCAAAGAAGCAAAAAGAAGAATAGTGCTTGCCAATTTCTGGCAGGGTGGGATTTGGGGAAGATGATTCAAAGGTAGAAGGACTTTAGCTACTTGATGCAAACACCTTGAGGACAAATTTCATATTAATGCACCTTAAAGGTGCCCAGAAGAACTTCTGTCCACTATCTTTGTGGTGCAAACTGAGCATGTTCAGAATTATTCGTCAGCCTTATTATTGTTGTTAACATAGACTACATGGCCTTAGGCTAACCATACTCCTAAATGTGTCCACTGTCCTTAACAATGACCTTAAACTGAGCATGCTCATAGAGGTACTCTCTAATTGAGCATGCTTTAGAATGTATCCATTCCCTAAAGGAGTACATATTAAAATCACTTTTCCATGTGAGTGTATATTAGTTTCTTGCATAAAATCTTCAGGCTTCCATTGTTTAAGGAGAACATTGCTTTGAAAATGATTCCTGCACTCTCCCATCGGGGGCTTTGCACTCACCAAGATGCAAATCCATTGAGTTTGTTTATAAAACTTCCATTACACAAAATGAAGAAGGTTTTTGGTTTGTGATCTACTGAACATCAAATCCAGTAAATCCTATGTGCATTTCAAAACCTAGAAGATAAATTTCTAGTGTTTTTACTTTAAAAACTTAAGTAATTAGAATCATGGGAATGATTTCGGATTGATTTAAATGTTCCATATCATATTTGGGAATCAGAACTTCACATTGTATCCCATACATACATGAAGCCATAATATGTCAGATATAATTAAAATGAACTGCATATTTTAAAAACAATATTGTATAATGAAATTTATATAATAAAAGATCTTTGTAAACTTTGTAAAGGCCCATTGAAATCACCTCTTTTTATTGCTATTAGAAACTATGCAAACAACTTGTGCTTACCTGTGAGAAGAAATAAATTGTCTCTACGTTGCTTTCTTCCTAGGATTCTGCAGTTCTATGTATTTTCTTTCTCTTGAGCACAGTAGAGGCTCCGTGTGCACCGTGTCTCTGTTATTTTGCCTCTATTCCCTAATGACTGACACTGCTTCTAAATTAACCTCATTTTTCTTTGATACTTTTTGTGGAAAATCAAAACTCTATCTTCCTCTAATGCCTATCACTGCTTCTAAATTAACCTCATTTTTCTCTGATTTTTAAAATAAACTGCTTTCATAGTCAGATTTCACCATGGCTGTCAAATGGCTTGCAAAGAGTTACCTATTTACTAGTACATTGTATTTATTATACTGCAGTAACCTGATTCTTTCTAGTTGCATTGCCTGGAGGATAGACATTTGTGTTCATCTCATGCAGCAAAAAAGCGAGAATTCCCAGGAGCTCCATACAGTACACAGACTCTTATACTGAGACAAACAAATAAGGGAAGATGTATTATTCAGAATACAATAATGTGTCAGTGTGCAAAAGAGAAAACTTGAATCAACAGAATGAGATTCAAAACAGAGCCTATCAACTGACAATTCAAGCAGAAACTCATGAAAATGCTGAGTGGGATATTGCCTGATCTTCAGAACCTGTGTTGACTCTTCCTATTCACTCATAAAGGCTTGTGGTAGCATGTCATTCATGCACATACAATATAGCTCTAAAAGATATTCTATCCTGAGTACTGCTGTATCAAAACTAACAATATTATATAATATCATAATAGTACTCATTTTATATTAGTCAAGACATGATAATATCAATACGTCAAATAAGTGTATGTTATATATACATATAAGCTACACCGATGAACAAAATGATACTTTTTAAAGCACTGCAAATTATGCAGAGAAGACCTTTGGATGACGTTAATAGTTTAGATATAGTTTTAAAGTAAACTGCTAAATAATAGCTTCTATACAAGCGAACATAGATGAAAAAACATATGTAGCAGTATCTGAGTGTATAAGCTCCAAATTGTATCATTTCAGAAGATCAGGCCATCTACAGTCGACACGTTAGCAGAATAAGCATATCATTCCAGGTAATGGCCTAAAACCACTCCCTCTGTAAAGATCATCACTTGAGGTGAGCTACAACACTTTTTTTTCTTTTTTTTTATTTACATGATGTTTTTTTTTTAAATATAATTTTTTTTATTGAAAAAAAAAGATTTCCGCCTCCTCCCCACCTCCCATTTCCCTCCCCGTCTCCCTTTTCCCCCCTCCTCCCTCTCCTCTCCCCCTCACCCCCACTCCTCTCCCCCTCCCTCTCCAGTCTGAGGGGCAGTCAGGGTTCCCTGCCCTGTGGAAAGTCCAAAGTCCTCCCCGCTCCATCTTGGTCTAGGAAGGTGGACATCCAAACTGGCTAGGCTCCCACAAAGCCAGAACATGAAGTAGGATCAAGACCCAGTGGCATTGTCCTTGGCTTCTCAGCAGCCCTCATTGTCCGCCATATTCAGAGAGTCCGGTTTTATCCCATGGTTTTTCAGTCTGATTAATATCTTGCATATCACCATAGAACCTTCATCTGGAGATGGATGGAGATAGAGACAGAGACCCACACTGGAGCACTGGACTGAGCTCCCAATGTCCCAAGGAGGAGCAGAAGGAGGGAAAATATGAGCAAAGAAGTCAGGACCACGAGGGGTGCACCCACCCACGGAGACAGTGGGGCTGATCTATTGTGAGCTCACCAAGGCCAGCTGGACTACGACTGAACAACACTTTTTTTTTAACTGACTAAGATGTTCCATGGGCCTAATGTGACCTCACCATTTTAGTCTAGTATTGCTCATTTTTATATTTTTGACTGTTCTAGATATTCTTGGAGCTCAAGTTAACTGTTTAGACTTTATCAGAAGGAATTGTTGAGTTCTACTGACTTATAGCACCAGACAGAAATCATCTTAGATGACAGCTCCAAGCTGTAAGTTGGTCACGGATTCAGTCCATACAGAGAAAAGCTCCGAGGCACAGGCATATATAGGGCAATGACTTGGCTGGGCTGTCCAGAGATGGGAACAAGTAATACTGGAAGACTGGAGAAAGAGAAGTCTGAAGAAAATACATGATAGAGGACGACTGGGAGTGGACCCAGAGTATCGGAATGTTCATAGTTCCAGTTAGCATCTATCAGAGACTATCTTCCAGAGAAGAATATTATCACTCAGATAGAGAGTACTCAGTCATTCCATCAGTTAAGAGTGAGTGCTTGCTGTTCAGTCATGAGGACTGGAATTCATACCCCAGAAGTTAGTTCTACTGGCTCATAATTACCTGTAATTCTATCTCTAAGGTATCTGACACCCACCCTTCTTTTGGTCTGGTCAAACACACACACACACACACACAAGAACATACACCAATACAGACATGTACATGCCAACAAACACAGATACAAACAAAAATAAACTATGCTCACCTTACTAGACCTGGATGGAGGTGGGTGGTCCTTGGACTTCCCACAGGGCAGGGAACCCTGATTGCTCTTTGGGCTGACGAGGGAGGGGGACTTGCTTGGGGGAGGGGGAGGGAAAGGGGAGGCAGCGGTGGGGAAGAGACAGAAATCTTTAATAAATAAATAAATATTAAAAAAATAAAAAGCTACACCAGAAGAGGGATGGAAAGATAATAAAATCCTAAAAGTCAGGGAGTTTTCTGTTAAGTTTTGCCTTCTTATAATATCAGAAGCTACACCAATGAAGTCTCTCTTCAATGACCATCCAGATATGAGCGGAACAAGGAGAATAGCAATGGACATGCCAAAGTGAACAGGGGGAAGGCCCATGAGGCTTCAACCCTACAAAAAGAACTATAGACAAATAGGAAAGACTGAGGGCAGAAGAGGTGATCTTTCCCAGGGAAGAGCACACCAATTGTTTGTCCACTGACAAACAGTCATCCCTAAAAACACACATACAACTAACATTCTCAGGACTGAGCAGATTGTATTTAGGAGTATATATCTATAGATACAAATAAATACATACAATAATAATTAATGGGGAAAAGGCCATGATTTTGAAGGAGAGAGGGGAGTGGCATATGGGAAAATTTGGAGAGAGGAAAAGAAAGGGAGAAATAGCCACCAGTGCTTTCATGGGTTACTTCTCCATAAAGTACTTTCTCTAGACCCTAGAAAGGAGATTTCTGCTTCCATGAGACAGATCTTCAGTCAGTTCCCCCTACATGACGTCATAGCTTCACTCAGTGAGCAACAGACATGTCATCACTAGTAAGATCGTGATCTCAAGTCTAGAGTTACAAGCCTTCTTCTAGACATTTCTATCTCATCTCTAGAGGTAGCAGCTATTCCTTATGCCTGGGATGACTATGACTGAATTTCCTAGGGTTCTCTTTATTCAATACTACTCAAACACCCATTAAAAGTTAATAATTTCTTATATTAAACTTTTTCTGTTAGAATCACAGTTGGAAGCAGGCCAGGGACTCCTCTGCGAACCCAGAAGAGTCTCCCAGGTTTAATTCCCAGTACCCACATGTCTCACAACCAACTTGTAACTGCAGGTCCCGTGGATTCAGTACAGTCTTCTGGCCTCAGTGAGCAAAAGACACACAAGTGGTCCACAGTCATACGTGCAGGTAAAACACTCAGGCACACAGAATAAAAATTAATAATATTAATAATTTTACACCTCATGTTATCCTGCCTCAGCTTCTTAGTACTGCAATGTTAGGGTGAGCCACTATTACACAATTTAAATCCAATCCATTAGAATGTCTGTGCAAGTGCTCTAAGCCATCCACAGCTGCCTTCTGTTTCTTCCTTAATCAATGGCAGCTGCATGTTTGAAGTCACACAAGTTAGAACGTTGCAAATGATTCCTCATAATGCTCTTTCTATGACTAACCCTAAACAAACAACAAGCAAGGAATGCTGGTTTCTACCATTGTCGTCTCTTCCTTTCTACTCTGCTTCCCCTACCTACAATCGCTGGTTTTTAACCAGGTATCCCTGTGTTCCGTTTCTGCCGGAATCCTGAGGAAGGGAGCTCCCAAGAGTGAACCGAGTTAGCAAACAGGCACAGTGGAGGAAGAGGAAGAGAAGCTGTGGCCTGCGGGTGACTTCACTGTCTCAAGAGAAATGAGGAGCACGGCACAGCGACTGGCACTCCCCAACTACACCAGAGTCATTCGTTGAGTAAATAAATGCAGACCTGCCTCTTAAGGCAAATGCAATCAATGGGGGACCTAATTTATTTAAGTGAGAACAAGAAGAGAGAGTCATAGTGAGGTATACTTCTTCAAAACACTGTCTGGGAATAAAACATTTGCTAGGACCCTGCCAATGATATGGAATTTGATATCGTTTTATCTTTCATGTTGGCTAATTGAACCTTAAACTTCTTTATGACCATGAGCATATTAGAAAACAAGTAGTCAACATTTATGATCTATATCTCTCACAGACACACATTCCTGGATATTTCTGGGGCTGGTTAGTATAAATATAGTGTTTTGGTGTACTTGTTTATTTGACACTAGAAATATATCACAGAATAGAGGAAGAATAAAAATCTATGGAAGGAGAAAAATGTGAGCTATTATTTTTAAAACCCAACAGAAATATCTGTTGCAAATTCCCTCATGTTTATCTCCAATCTGTAGGCACTTTTATTTAAAAAATTTATTTAAAAAATAATTACATTAAAGAACTATATTTTATTACAGAAAGTAAGTAATTTAGAGTCACAAGTTTAATAAAAATAATGATTTTCTGTTAAGACTACCGTAGTTCACATAAAATTAATGTTGATAAGATGGAATTATAGTTAGACAAATGCTGAACTATTCTTAGGGAATGCTGGTTGCTTTGAAATTATCCATTCTTCAAATGTGAAAACACCTAACCGCAAGAGTTTATTGCTTTCTAGGTCTGTGTCTTTGGTTGCAATTGTCATTGTCATCTTTATTGATATACAGAAAGATGAATTCTAAATACCACCAGGAGGTTTTCAGAAATAATGATATGACTTTAACAGAACAGTGGAACATAAATTTTACTAAAAGTATATACTGAGGTTTCTTAGCCATGATGGGTTAAAAAAAAAACTCTTTCCAGAAAAAAATCTTTTATTATTTATATGAAACTTTTGGAATCAGCTAGAATATAGTGATTGGGACTAAAATATCATGCTCTTTATTTCTGCTCTGGATAGAAGCCAAACAACAGTAATTGCTTCTATGCATTGCCTAGAAGCAGGTGACTCGCCATCTGGACGTGTGTCCTCCACTTCAGTGAACAGGCCTGCTGATAAAATGCTGTACCCATGGCCTTCAGGCAAAGGATGGCAGGGGAGAGAATACAGTGTTATGATCCTGATAATGACTTCCTTTTCCTTTAGGAATTTAGTGCCCCTTGCATTTGGGGACAATATGAAAGAAAAAAAATCCTGGACAGGAGATTGAAAGGTGGTTTATGTCCCAGAAGTTCAAGCTCTGATTGCTGTTGAATGTTTCTGGATTTTCTGATTTTAATTCAAAGTGTTATCATAGTTATAGCCTCATAAAAAATTGTTGGGTAGCAAGCTAACCCTACCAATATGGATCCTGAAAGGGAGCGCTATGTTCAACAATGGGAGATAGATACTTTTCCTATCCAATGTAATTGTGTAGGCCAAGCCAGCAAACTCAAAGTTTCACTTCAACAAACCTTTCATTTTCTTTCTATGTTTGTTGTAACAAGCCATTTCCGGAAATCTCTACCTTTTCTCTCCTCAAATCAAGGAACATTACATTCCTGGTTGTCTTCCTGTCTATCTGTGACTTATATACTTTCCCCTTTATGTGCAATTTCTTAATCCAATTGGTTGGACTCAGCTGACATTCACTGTGAGGACAGTCACTGGTTGCCTTGTAGCTATTACCTGACAAGGCTGTAATTAGTTGCGCCATTTTACACCTGCTTTCCCAGCTGGGGACTGTGTTCTGCTATACAGTGATTTGTATCAGAACTGAAAGGGTCTTATTTCAAAAGTGAGCTCCACTGTATCCAGAAATAATGTAAAATTGTACTCATTCCACATGGTAGAGATCTGACAGCAAGGAAAATACATTCATTCTTCCTTCGAGTCATTCTTATTCATATAAATGTATCTTTCCTCTACCATTTGATTCTTCTGACAGTCTTAGTGAATGGCATCTAATGGAGAAACCCAAATTAAATCTTTCTGTGTTGATAGCTCCTTGTTTATTAAATAAGCTTGTTATTACAAAGATGCTTCAGGTAGGGTGGCTGTTCATAATATTTACCATAAGAAGTGGAACTACCCAATAGGAATATGTCTTTCAAATAAATCAGCAGATAACTTTGATAACCCTACTTGCAAAAATATTAATATACCAAGTTAATCTTCTTCAAGTATGGAAGATGTAGATTGTGTGTTTGTTTAACACCTGATGTTTCTAGTAATTTTCCCAAAGTGTTGGCTGCCTATAAAGGAATGTGGTCCAGAAAAATGAAGTAAGTTTTTCCCAGTGAACCCTTGATACTAAAGCAGAGTGCCTCACAACTTACCTGATCTGCAAGACGTTTTATTACAAATAATCTATCTTCAATTAGAAGCATAGATGGGAACATTTGTGTGTGTGTGTGTGCATGTATGTTTTCCTTCATGTATGTCTGTGAACCACGTGTGTGCAGTACCTGAGGAGACCAGAAGAGGACAATGGGAACTGGAATTATCGACAGTTGTGAACCATAATGTGGGGTGCTGAAAAACAAACCTTTGTCCTCTGGAAGCATAGTCATTAGTAAAGGTATTTTAGTATAGATTTGAATACAGGCTTAAGAAAAGGAAAGAGACATACAGGCTGATGTGGAGAAGTGTACACCTGAGGACATAAGTGTGGGTTTCTCTACGAGAGACTTCTATTTCTTTTTCTAATAGGTTTTTTTTTTTTTGTAGGCTGGCTTACTGAGATTAGTTCATGTAAAACTGATATTTTTCTATAACAGATATAGAAGAATCAGAAGTAATAGTAAGTTCCAACAAATACTATATAAACATACAGTTACTGATCAGGCTGGCCAGACAGGTCATCCTTAGAAGAAGTATTAGAACAGTGGTGTTTTAGGTAAGTGTCTGGAAGCAATCAGTTACCTCTCTTTAAATCAATTATTTGTACCAACAACACCATTTGTAGACCTAGGTATTGATTCAGAGCTCTTAACTGCAGAAGTAGTAAGGTCTGAAAGTCCTTCTAAGTAAGCTTTTATTTAGATGATAAAATCACATTTAATCCCAGGAAATTAATATTCAGAAAAATCATTCACAATTTTAAATACTTCCCCCCCCTTGTGAACTTGATCTGAAAATTCCTGTCACTGCCTTTCTGTCCTTTTCTCCATATCTGTTGTTTTCTCTTTTATCAGTATTGAGAAGCTTGTCATCACCTTTACCATGGCATCATTTCTTTGCTCCTAAGCAATCCCATACACCATTTTCTCTCCTAGTCTGTGCTTCCAGCTGTCCATCTAGCTTAGACTCTCAGTAGTACATCAATCCCAACTTCCTATAAAATTCTCGTCCACCCAACTTGTCTTCCTTTCTCCAGATAGTCCCATTCAGGCTGCCAGACTCCTTTTTAGCATTTTCCTGTCCTGTTCAGGTGGCACTCCTGTGCCCCTAACTCTGTATTAACTCTGCCCCTAAATCTGCATTCAACAACATCCACAGTCTATTAACAAATTGCCCTTTCTTTACTTCTGTTGGTCCACTCTGAATATTATCTACTTATGTTTACAGATACTTTTGATATATTTTGTTATTGTTTTTCCACAACGTGAATGCCACAAGTATTCCTCTATACCAGTTCTATTCAATTCCTGACATCTTTCCACCTTGTGATTATTTTCTATGTTTATCTATCTGCCCTGAACAACTTCATGTCTCTAAGTAATAACTACAACACAGAAAACCATATGCATACACAAATGGTACTCATCTATGATCCAACAACATATCTTCTATTTTTCTTTTTGTTTCATTTCTTTTCATGTCAAGTATTCCCTTGTTAGTCTATGTAAAATTTGTCTTGACAATTAAACTAAAATCTTCTAGGCAAGTATCTTTAGAGTATCTGGAAAATGGCCATTGTAGAATGAAGGCTCAATAAATCTATGCTGAATATACTATTTCTTTTGAATTTTGAGAACTGCATGCTTATTGCAATTCTGGATAATGGAACTTCTATTATACTATTAAATAATCATAAAGACTGTTCCCTTCTGTGAAGCACTTGGTTATATCAAAAGAACGATGTTCTTTCATTTCAATACTCTTTAGAAAGGATGTCTTACATATTCTCTTTTGAAAATTCTTTATAATAACGCCTTGTTAAAATGTAACACTTTCACAGAAATATGAATTGCACATGAATTGAACTCCATCTTGCCAAATTCAGGTTGCCATAGATATGCATGCTGAATGCATACAATGATACATTTTTTTATGGCCACTTTTAGCCAGCTTACTTGGATTTCACATTGGGACGCCAGTTGTTTTGTGGTATTTTTGCTTTCAATGTTTTTTCAAGTCATTCTTTACCATATAAATGCTAAATAAGAGCAGTTGGCTGGATGCCAAATTATTATCATTGTTTACAAAAATAACATTGAAACCAAACATAAAAATTTTGATTAATTTTATGTTGTGGTTTGCCATAATTTTTGTTTCAAAAAGGTACTTTGGTTGGAAAGATCAACCATATTTCATTTACTTTGTCCAAGATTTTTTTTAAGATGGTCTTCCTTTTATGGTGCTAATTATCCTGGTCGGATATTGTATATTTAATAAATGTGGGTTGGTCTAAATGCTTGATGCCACATTGTTCAATTTTCTAAGGTAATAGGAAATATTAGAAAAAGAATTAAAAGAAGCATAATACGTTTCAGATTTAAGTTCTATATCATTTACATTGAATTGTATTTATGTGTTGTTGAGACAAGAATAGTACAATTATATTTCTCAGAATCATTTGTAGATATAACTCTAGATCTAAGTTGGGAGTACACAAATTGCATGTAAAATTCTGTGAAACTAGATCATAGATCTGAGTCTTTCTGGAAGAGAGGCTGAGTTTGAGACACTGACTTTGTGTTTGCAGATTATATCATCAGAAGTAACAAATTTCCCCAGATCTTTGCCACCTTTCTGCTTCTTCAGCAGCCTCATTACAGCCTTATATCCATTGCTCTTCTTGGAAACAATAAATTCTGTTTCCTCAACCCTCTTAATGGTTTTTCTTTTTAATGCACAGTTACAAATTCCTTCTTTTAGGTTGGTAATGTGGCTTTTGTTCTCTGCAAGTGAATTCAGTTAGTGAGACATCATTGTCTGCTATAACTTCTAAGTTCAGAATTATAAATATTAAGCCAAGATCTATAGGTACATCTTGAATAGTGAACTGGCAAATATTTGTTTTAGAATAAAAAAATTTGACCACAAGTAATTTATTAGGAAAGTAATCCTTTTCTCACCATCATAGAAATTGCCAAAACTCATTCCTCTTAACTAATTATTACTTTGTTAATGAGGTATGGCACCCTACCAAAAATTTACATCTGGCCATTTCTTCATTGTGGTTCTAACACTTGTAGAAATCAGTCTCTGATTTCCTCTTTTCATTTCCATATACTATGTACATTTTAATTAGGAAAAATGTGATATTTTGATTTGTGTCTATATTGGCTAATGATTAAATCAGCGTAACTCATATAATTATTATCTTCAACTTTTATAATTTGTTTGTGTGAATAAATTCAATTCCTCTTCAGCATTCTCGAAATTGATGACAATAGTTTAGCATTTAGTTATTTAAAATAATGTTTTTATTTATTCTTTGATAATTTCATGTAGCGTTCTTTTGATCATAATCACTCCCCTCCCTCCAATCCTCCCAGATCTTCTCCAGCTCCCTACCCATTCAAATTCAATTTGTCTACCTGTCTTTCTCCATCTTTACCTCGATTAGCCTGCTTCCATCTTAGGCATAAAAGCTATCTTATAATAAAAACAAATGAGATGCATTCTTATTTATTATTAAATCTTTTCTCAAGAGTTGTGCTATATCCCACCTGCAACCTTGACGACAAATGGTCTGTACTGATTGTTCTAGGACACGGCAACCACACCTTTGTACCCAAAGATTATCATGACCATGTTGTTAGAACTACATTGTTATGGCCATCTTTTTATGACTACTTTGTTATAAACACCTTGTTATGACTGCCTTTACATGATATCCCATTTAGTGCTGAGCATTCCAAAGTTTCTTATTCTCTGCTTATTGGTGAATTGTGGATTTCTATGTTAAGTTAGCATCTACTCCAAGAAGCTACTTTGGGATTCATTGATCTTTGTGTGAGGTTTAACAATGTGTCATTAGGAATCACTTTCTTGCTATGTTGGTCCTCACCGTTAATATTCAGTTTTCTCATTTTACACTCAGTAGACATCTACAGAGCATCTACTCTGTGAGAGCAGCAGGTCCTAGTGAGCAGGACAAACACTGCAACAGGAGAAACTCAGTCCTTCCCCATTGGAACACAGATTGCATTGAAACTCCCCATGCAGTTAGGTCACAAAGTCAATTAAAGGTAAGTCAGAAGTTTAGGATGTTAGTGATCTGTATATAGAGGGCACTTATTTTGAAGCTTACATTGTAGATATAAAGGGTAGCCTGGAACTAATCCACAAAATGGGGATTATATTTATTTACTGTAATAATGATAGGAAAATAGTACTGCGCTGAATTTATGGATAAATCAATTTAAAAATCTATTTGGCTATAGTGATAGGAACTATAATCATGTTAAACTTTCAGTACTAATACCCATGTGGAGAACGTGATGAGAAGCAATAAAAGCTTACTTCAACAGCTTATATTGAAATGAAATTCAGGTTGCTATTATTGCTACATGTATGCCACTTAAATCATTTCATAGGGCTGGAAAGTCCTATGAAAATTGTATATCAATTTACTGGCATTATGATCATATTTTAAAAAAGAATATAAAGGAAACTTGCCAAATATAATAAATTAACTTCTGTTTCAAAGACAGTAATTCAGACCATTCATGCAATTTTCATCTGTTAAGTTAGAAAAGTATGTGTAGATAATGTTAGAATACTTTTAGTTACATATCATTTATGTATCAGGAGATTTTCTGTTAGAAATCGTCAAGCTTCATATTATTTGCTTCAGTGTGAATATATGTCATTGTATACATATCAAATTTCCAAAATTAGAATATGCACTTTATGATGATTTTTATAAAGCAGAATTAGAAAACTATAAACTCCAGATCTTTCATAGGAAATGATTGTTTCTTATACCAAATTATAGATCAGCTGTAAGACAGGGTTCTACTATCAACTCTAGAAGATTCTTTCTTAGATGGTCACAAGATATCTGTTTTCAAACTCTCCAACCCCTGCCTGAGCAACTATGCACTAGCTCTCTCTGACTTCTACTTTTTTTTTATTAAAGATTTCTGTCTCTTCCCCACCTCCGCCTCCTCTTTCCCTCCCCCTTCCCCAATCAAGTCCCCCTCCCTCGTCAGCCCAAAGAGCAATCAGGGTTCTCTGCCCTGTGGGAAGTCCAAGGACCACCCTCCTCCATCCAGGTCTAGTAAGGTGAACATCCAAACTGCCTAGGCTCCCACAAAGCCAATACGTGCAGTAGGATCAAAAACCCATTGCCATTGTTCTTGAGGTCTCAGTAGTCCTCATTGTCCGCTATGTTCAGTGAGACCGGTTTTAACCCAGGCTTTTTCAGACCCAGGCCAGCTGGCCTTGGTGAGTTCCCGATAGAACATCCCCATTGTCTCAGTGTGTGGGTGCACCCCTCGCGGTCCTGAGTTCCTTGCTCGTGTTCGCTCTCCTTCTGCTCCTGATTTGGACCTTGAGATTTCAGTCCGGTGCTCCAATGTGGGTCTCTGTCTCTGTCTCCTTTCATCGCCTGATGAAGGTTAATATTCAGGAGGATGCCTATATGTTTTTCTTTGGGTTCTCCTTCTTATTTAGCTTCTCTAAGAACCCGAATTATAGGCTCAATGTCCTTTATTTATGGCTAGAAACCAAATATGAGTGAGTACATCCCATGTTCCTCTTTTTGGGTCTGGCTTACCTCACTCAGGATAGTGTTTTCTATTTCCATCCATTTGCCTGCAAACTTCAAGAAGTCCTTGTTTTTTACTGCTGAGTAGTACTCTAATATGTATATATTCCATACTTTCTTCATCCATTCTTCAATTGAAGGGCATCTAGGTTGTTTCCAGGTTCTGGCTATTACAAACAATGCTGCTATGAACATAGTAGAGCATATATTTTTGTTGTATGATAAGGCCTCTCTTTCTTACTGAATCTCTAATTATTTTCTGTATTCTAAAAATTGTTTTAAATGTAAAATTCATGTACGCTCTTGGCAGAACATATTCACCTAGAATAAAGATGGGAAACAAATCTCTATACTCAGTGCTAAGCAATAGGCAGTGAACACACACTACGAGTAATGTCATTGGGCTGAAAACTTCTATTTGAAGGTCATCAAGTATAGATTGCGCTTTGACTTTCATTTCTCTTAAGGCTTATTGACTTTCACCTTAACCTTGTTTCTGAATGGTAATTGTTTCTAATGAGAATACCAAACACCAGTAAAGTAAACCATTTAGCCATATGAGTTAATTTAGTTTCAGCCTGATACCTTAGTGAATAATAATAGACTTTGATGAAACTTACATGCAATATAATAAGTTGACATATAATGCATTATAGAGATTTCCTGCAATATAATAAATCTACATATAAGGTATTATAAAGATTTCTCAAAAGTTAAAATCATACGAAGTGGCCCACATTCTAATTTGCCTCTTTTTTTTGTCTACTATTCCATGTATCATACATTTATCTTCCTAGCTATGTCCTCATTTGTGTGTTTTAAACATTTGTTCATCAGCTTGTATCTCCAGGCCCACCTCTTCACAAGAAATTAAGATGTTGTAAAAGGTAAGTAGTTTGTGAATGGGTAGAACAACTTTATTCGACTCATTCTCTCTGCATCATGGTCTCTTGGCCACATGATCCACTAGAAAATCAAGTACATTTTATTTTGTTATAACTGAATGTATTGAAAGGAGGGGTTCTGTATATATTTTTGTATATGTCTGCATTTTTCATGAATGAATTAGGATGAGCATGAGGGTAAGTAAAGCTAGACAAAATTCTTGTTTGAAAACCCACAGAGGCTTGAGGGAAAGATCTTCCAATAATAATAAAAGTTCACCATGAGTAAATCTCAGGCAAACATAAAACCATCTTGTTGACTACCTTCCTCCCACATTCATCAACTCAGCACTTTTGCTTGTGATAGTTCACCTTGATTGTCAACCTGGTAAGACTAGGAATCACCATGAAAATGATGCTCTGAATAGGTCTGCGAGAGATCGTCAAGAACAGTGGTTCTCAACCTACCTAATGCTATAACACTTTAATACAGTTCCTCATGTTGTGTGTGACTCCAACAGTAAAATTATTTTATTGCTACTTCATACCTGAAATTTTGCTACTCTTCTGAATCTTAATATAAATATCTGACATGCAGGATATCTAATATGCTGTTCCTGTGGATGTTGTGACCCAGAGGTTAAGAAACACTGATAAAGATTAAGTTAACTAACTTTGGGTGGATTCACTTTGATGTGACTCATACCTCTTAAAATATAGTACCCCTGTCACATAAAGTTGTCGACTCAAAATAGAAACCACTGGCTTCCATATTCTCATCATTGAGTGAAGTTGAAAATTACACAGATATAGTCTTTATTTAGTAACAGGGTACCATTTCAGCACATTGTATCAAATATCATTTATTAGTGGCTTTTAAAAAGTTATTGCTAAGCCATGATTTGCTGTCTCCTTGTATACTTTGCCTTGCTTCAACTTTTGTATTCTAAAATAGTCACATTTACTTATACTAGAAGGAGAAGATATAGTGAGGTGTATGGATTCCCTTAAGCCCCTTAAAAAATCTTGTGTGGTCTTTGTTCACGTGTCTCCAATGATATTATCATAGCCAGGATATTGACACCAAACAGTGAGATTGAAGGATATTTCCATCATCTGGGACTTTTTATATCAACTCATGGTTTTGGAGGCATCAAAATTGCTGGACCCATTACGTTATCCTAAATGAGCTGAAATGATGTGATGTAGGAAAGCGGCTTACCTTGTAACTGCTGGAGAGAGATTTAGGTGACATAGTCCTCAAAAGATATCCCAGTCACCTAATGTCTCCAATTAGGACCATATCTTAAACATTCTATCACCTCCCAATCAGACTTCATTGGGATGATCTATTAATTAGATTCTTTGAGGAAAACTTTGTACCCAAACATATCATCTATATTTGAGTCTAGAGTCCTTCTGCCAATTATTATTTTTTTCTGTGAGTCTCTAGTGGAAGAATAAAAGCAAAGACTACAAAAGCAAGGGCAAACTTCTCTCTGTCCAGAGTCTCTCATGGTCTCAAGTGAGCGGTACCCTGTGCATGATCTTCCAGATTAAGTTCAGCCGTAAGGTGAATTATTTTTGGTTGATTCAATCTGCATAGGTTTCCCTTTGAGGCCTTAAGGTGAATTATTTTTGGTTGATTCAATCTGCATAGGTTTGTTTCCCTTTGAGGCCTTCGGCACACTGCCATTTGTTCCTTGGTCTTCATACAACTTGGACCTTAGCAATGCTCAAAGAAATTTCCCTTTAAAATTATTTAGCTTTTTAAATTTTGTTAGGAGAGATACAATATTAACTTGTGACATGCTAGTGCCTGAGTAGAATAGAACTCCTGAGGACGTGTGTCGTGTCCTAGTCAGGCCCGAAAAAAAGGAAACTGTGAAGTTAAACGCCATGATTACAGAAAGCACCATAAAGAACACGAATGAGCAAACCACAGAAGAGAAGATGACAACCATCATGCTGTCTACCATCAACAAAGCATCAGATACGAAATCTGTGAAGAATTATTTTAAGTTGATAGTCAAAAGACAGACAACTGAGAAAATGGAAAAGAGTAAATAATTACTTCCTGATTAAAAAAAATAACAAAATATCCAAAAAAAAATCGTAAAGCTATGTAATCTTACTGTCTTCAGAGATACAAAAGAGAAAACTGTAATGAGCTCCCATTACAAAGAGAAGATTTGCTGAAATTAGGAAGACCGACAACAGGAAGTTTCAGGCAGGTGTTTGTATTGATATAGCCACTTGGGAATAAAGTTTGACACAAGCTACACACGCATTTGCTATGATCCAGCAATTTATCCCCCTAGACGTTGAAAACAGAGAAGGAGGTGTACGAGGGTGCAGGCATATGTGTGGGTTTGGTGAAAAAATTTGCAGTAGCATTCTCTTGAATAGTCACATTCTCGAAACTTCCCAAATGCTTCTTAGTAGAATGAAGAAAAAGGAAGCATAGTAAGTTTATACAATAGAATTCTAAGCAACAGTGAGAATAAACTACTTCTTGACAATAGGTTATTGTGTAAAAATGGCAAGCACAAATTAATTTTGTCAGTCTATTTACCCAGCATTGGGAATGATGAAAAACTAAAGTAGCATGCTCAAAGTCAGGAGAGAGGGACCCATGAGAGGAGAGAAGGGATCAGGGAGGCTCAGAGACTTGGGGAGGCATCTGCGAAACAAGTAATGTCCCATTTATTTACTCAGGAGTTGCCTAATTGGCTATAATTATTAAATGAATTGAATTTGCAATAATTAAGTGAATTGAATACTTATCATTTGACTTATTATCTATTTATGTTCTTAATAGAAGTTACACTTCATTAGCAGAATCCATTTATTTAAATTTCTCAACCTTCTCCATCTTCATTTTCCTCTAACCGGGGATGGGTGAATGGTGAATGAGGGAAAGGCATTTTGCTGGGCATGGCTTTGGACGTGCATACCTGCGGTTTATACTGGCACACACACTTTAGTCGTATCCTGACTAGGGTTTTGTCCAAGGAATTCTCTGTGACAGCTTAAGGTTGGTATTCTCTTATGCTGCTATAAAAAATCACGCCCCAAACCTGCAATATTTTTATAATATCTTAAGGTTTATTTTTTCCAAATACAGCCAGTTTCTCAAGTTTGTGTTTCTGTCAGTACATCTCTCCAAATTTTAAAACATATTCATTTGCCATGGTATTGAAGCCTGGTGAAATCATGACTTTCAAGGGGGTATGTGAAACATCCATCACGAACCACCTGCTAGTGTACGGATCTGGATTTCCGTCTCGTAAATGATGTACTTGGCCGTGAAATATGTTTGCTATCAGAACGCCAATGTCTTGAACGTCTCCGTCAAAAAGCTCCATAGGCAAACGTCAAGCCAGCTCTCTACCTTCTCTGCATAGGGTTGATGGCTCATTGTCACTTATGTTCTGCACATGAATGAAGCTCTTTTTTTATTTTTATTTTTTTATTTATTTATTAAAGATTTCTGTCTCTTCCCCGCCAACGCCTCCCATTTCCCCCCTTACCCTATGAAGTCCCCCTCCCTTGTCCTATAATTCATGATCCTGTGATCCTAGAGAAGCTAAATAAGGTGAACCCCCAAAAAATCATATAGGCATCCTCCTGAATATTAACGAATGAAGCTCTTGATCTCGTTTACAGCTCAGCTTCCAGGGCTGTCCCTACTTATGCATTGAGGGTAGAGTTTTTAAACGACTGGTGCCCTTGATGTTTCATCTTCACCTGCAATCATGATTAAATTTTACATGATAAAACACGATGCTGCAAAGGCAGTTGAGGTTACTGTTTGGTTGACCTGAAAATGATCAAAAGCAATGCTATTTGATTGGTATAACTGATAACATGAACCCTCTAAGAATTTTTTTTCCAAAAGACTGCAGAATAGGATGTGTGTGTGTGTGTGTTTATAACAGCATTTTTTGTGATAGCCAGAACCTGAAAAGAACCTAGATGCCCCTCAACTGAAGATTAGATAAAGAAAATGTGGTACATTTACACAATGGAGTACTATTAACTGATAAAAATAATAATAAAAATAAAAAATGACATCTTGAAATTTCCAGGCAAATGGATGGAACTAGAAAAAAAACATCCTGAGTGAGGTAACCCAGACCTGAAACAAAAATATAATGTATACTCATTCATAAGTGGATATTAGACATAAAGCAAAGGATAACCAACCTACAGTCCAGAACTCCAGAGAAGACAGGAAACAAGGGGAACCTTAAGAGAGACACAAATGGATCCCCCAGGGAAGGGGAATTAGACAAGATCTCTTTAGTAAGGTGGCAGCATGGGGGGATGGGGGAGGGTGGTAGGTAGGTTGGAATGGGAGTAGAGTAGGGAGGAAAATATGAGGAATCAGGAAAGTCAAGTTGAGTGAAGGACAGAGACGGAGAACAAGAAAAGAAATACATTGAAAGAGGGAGCCATTATAGGTTTAGTGAGAAACCAGGCACTAGGGAAATCCCCAAGAATTCACAAGGATGACCCCAGCTAAAAATCGAAGCAATAGTGGAGAGGGTGCCTAAAATGCCCTTTTCCTGTAATCAGATTGATGACTACCTTCATGGTCATCATAGAACCTTCATCCAATAACTGGTGGAAGCAGATGCAGACATCCACAGCTAAGCACTGGGCCAAACTCCGGAAGTCCAGCCATAGAGAGGGAGGAACTGCATTATAAGCTAAGGGGCCGAGACCATGATGAGGAACCTCACAGAAATGGCTGACCCAAGCTAGTGGGAGCTCACTGACTCTTGACTGACAATTGGGGAAACAGCATAAGACTAAACTAGGCCCTCTGAATGTGGCTAACAGTTGTGAGGCTTGGGCAGTTTGTGGGACCACTAGCAGAGGAACCCGTATTTATCCGTGGTACATGAACTGTCTTTTTGTAGCCCATGCCCTAGGGATGGATACCTTGCTCAGCCTAGATACAGGGCAAGGGCATTGGTCCTGCCTCAAGTGATGTGACAGACTTTGTTGATTTCCTATGGGAGGCCCCACCCTCTCTAAGTACTAAATGGGTGGGGGTGGGGGAGAAGATGGGGGAAGGGGGAAGTAGGAAGAAAGGAGGGAGAGAGAACTTGGATTGGTATATAAAATAAGATGGTTCTAAAAAAAAAAAGAAGAAAGGAAGACAGTGAATCATCGCTGGCTTTCTGAGACGCACATAAAGGACCAAAAAGTGGCCACTGGTTGCTGATAGCCACACTTGGCTGAAAGTTTGTGTGAAAAGAAACCCCTATACTAAAACTGCAAGAAATTCTGTTCTGCTGGCTATATGAAAGCACTTCAAAGTACTTCTTCAGTTAAGAACCCAGCCCTGCTTCTGGCCTTGGGGGAAGTATGTTGTTTCAATGTCCTGCAAAGTTCACTTGTTGAAATTAGCTTCTAAGGCAACAGTACTGGGAGGTGTAACTTTTATGGAGTGCTTAGGTCTTAAAGACCTCTCTCTCACGAATGCATTACTCCCATTCTAATAGGGCGAGCATCTTGGAAATGGGCTGTAATCAAAGGATTAGTTCATGTTTCCTTTCCATCTAACACTGCTGTTTTCTTACCTTTCTCCCCTCTTTTATGGGATGATACAGATAGATGTGGGGCCCTGATATTGGATTTTGTAGCTGTCAGAACCATAAGAAATGAATTTCTATTCTTTGTAAATTGCCTGGTCTCAGTTATTCCTGAGTGCAGTGGCAAAATGGAGTAAGACCCTAAACAGAGAACCTACCCAGACTTCTGGTGTGAAAAACTATGAAATAATAAATTGATATTATTCTTTAAGCTGTTCATGATAAATTGAATGATGAACTTATAATACACTTCTGACTTAATATACTAAGTTTTCCCTAATTTTTCATGCACCAAAGAATACACCCTCCCAGAAGTGGAATCCATATTTTAGTTGAATTATATAAATTTAACAAACAAACGTGTTGAAGGACAGTTTGGCTTCTTGAACACTTGTAATGAAAATTTAAAAGTTAGTCATTAGGGGGGACGTGTTATAGATTTTTTTAAAACCTCTAAACAAATCTTAGAAGCGAAGACTCTGTTCTTTCAAAGCCATTGGGCCTATTATTATCCCAAGTTCAAAGCACCTCTTAAAATATTTCTTAAGACTGTATTCATTAGCCAAGAATAGGTATCATTTTAAAATGCTAACTGCAGAGCACCCTCCTGCCCGCATAATCAGTGTTCATGCATTATCTGATATGTCTTTATGACAACCCTGCGAGGGACTGATTGTTATGCCTAATGTAAAGATGAAAAACTTGAGATCCAAGACATCTGTAATTTATGTCCAAGGTCACCTAGCTAATAAAAGCCAGACATGGGATTGGAAACCAGTCACTCCAACACTGTCACACTCTTAATTGCCACACTTTGCTCTCGCTTGGTTCAGCGATGATAACTGCCTAGTGGGTCTTATATCTTCTCCCACAAATCTTTAAATAAAATTGCAATTGACAGAGTGATTATTCTGGAACACTGTGCCATACTGAATAATGTTATTCTAAAAAAAAAACCCTTGAGAACATCTCCACACCATATCTACTACAAGGGTTTTGGTGGTTATTTATTTAGCAAATGAATTTTGTGTTCTACAGGGCACTCAGGATGCAACACTAGTGAGATTCAGTTGTTCACAATGCGGAGTCCCAACCCCTATCTTTTACTTTGAAAAATAAACACCCTTATATCTGAGTTGAGTATCACTGTCACTAAATACCTGAAACCCCCCCACACAAAAAAAAAAACTTAAGGAAGAAGAGTTTTAAATTAACTCATAATTTCATAGTGTAGAAGGGATTGTGGCTTGGGCTTTGAAGATGGAAGGAGGGTATTGTGGCACAATTTCCTCTGTTTCCATAGTTCAAGAAGCAGTAGTATGCAAGTTGAGACAAGAGCAAGTTCTAAGGCATGAGTTTACCACCAGTGACTTGTTCCGTCCACACTCCCATCTCTTCAACATCCCCAAACATCTCCAAACAGCATCAACAGCTGGGGAGCAAGCAGTCAAACATCTGGGCCTATGAGGACAATCCACAGCTGGTGCCCTCCACGGGCGTCGGCTGTCTCTTATGCAGCAATGCTTTTGGTGCAACTTCAAAAGTCTCTGTGGTCTTCCAGTCCCAACACTCTTACAAAGGTCAAAGTCAAAAGCTTACAATGAAACACTTTACTGTGAGGTACTGTAAAATAAATAAATAAAAACAAATTATAGACTCTCGTATTGTTGAAATAGGAGCGGCAGGGCTGCGTCCCCGGCACCCGGCCGCCCGCATGGCTAGCTTATGCCCAGAAATAATTACACGGAAACTGTATTCTTTCAAACACTGCCTGGCCCGGATAGTTCCAGTTCCTTATGGCTAGCTCTTACATATTGTTCTAACCCATTTCTAATATTCTGTGTAGCCCACGAGCTGGCTTACCAGGGAGGATCTTAACCTGCGTCTGTCTGGAGCGGGAGAACCATGGCGACTCTTCCTCTAACCTTCTTTCTCCCAGAATTCTCTTCTGTATACTCCGCCTACCTAATTTTCTATCCAATAAAATGGGCCAAGGCAGTTTCTTTATTAGTAAGAAATCATTCCCACATCATCGTATTATGAGTCTCAGTGTAAAAAAATCCTCATCCCAAAGAGATCCAATAAGAGAAGACTTGAACAAAATAAGATCAAAAACCCTCAGGACAAACACCAAACCCTGCTGCTCTAAGCAGGATTCTAGGGCTCATGACGTCATCACCAAAGCCCCTAGTAGACTTAGCTATCCTAACCATCCAGCTGTTACCTCTCCTATGCATGGTCACCTCAACTCAGAGCCTTCATCAAGTGTCCCACATTTCTGGCATTCATTATCCTGGAATTTTATCGAAACTTGGGCTTTATTTTCCCAGCTTGTCATACAGGTCCCTCGGGAACTTCACGAAGGGACACCGACATCACTGCAATGCGTAACACATCTGGATTACTTACCACAAGCCCCTCACCACGCTTTCCTTCTTTCCTAACCAGAAAAGCAATGCTATGTGACCAACAACCATTAAAACCTGTGCCCAGCTTGAGATGCAGGGTAGCTAGGTTGGACCACAGACACAGCCGCCTCTGAGAACCTGCCTGTCTGAACCTGGGAAGGCAGGATGCCTAGTGAGTCTCTCATTTGAAATTTTCAAATGAGCTTTCACTGAGATGCCCTGCAGCTGTCCCTCGCCGAGGGCTTGCCCTCAGGCATCTCTCACAGCCTTCCAGTGCTGAGGCACTGATCTCTTTAACATTTACAGCCGCTTCTCCAGCAACTACTCTGGCCTTATTTCTCCTCACCCATGTTCCCTTCCGTTGCAAACTACATTTTTCATCTCCTTCTGCGCTTCTTTCTGTTGTAAATCTAAAGCAGGGAGCCGGAATCCTGCTGCAGCTTAAATGCTATGCTGTCTTGAATGGCTTCCATCAACAAATCAGTCCTTCTGATTTAGCCTCACTCGACATTTAAAGATGGGGACAGGGCAGGATCGGATTCTTTGCCAGAACATGATATGAATGGCCCAATTGCAGACAGAGTCGTATGCACCATTGAAACTTTATGAGCCAAGCCTTTGCTCTCCACATTTCTTTCTACAGCGGGCTCTCATGAACTCCTGTCAGAGTAGCCTATGACACGCCACTTTATAACATGCTAAGGCTTTTCTAGCCCACAGCCCCGAACTCTTCCCTTTTCTCCCCACAAACCTGCTCTAAATGCTTCTGACCCATTTGGTAAAAGGTATCACAACCCCACAGTTGGCATCAGTGTTTTGCATTTTCCTCGTCACAGCAGCCGTGTGTCACGTGACCAGAGGTGGCTTATGGGAAAAGGGGTTTAACTAGCAGTTTCATGGCCTGGGAGGCAGGATGAGTGGAGCTTCAGCTGTGGCGGCAGGAGATTGCATCTCACCTTGTTATACTTCCGCAAGCAAGCAAAAATGAATTAAACAAGAACTGTCTGACTCTACCCCCATGTGCCTGTTCTCAGTGACCTTCCAGCCTGGTCTCACCACTTAAAGATTTTTACAAAGTCCTAAAACAACACCACCCATCGGAAAGTTAAACAACTCACAAACTCACAACAGTTGTCAAACTGTTGACACCTCGCAGTCAAGCTGTGACGCCTGGCCGACCACAAAAGGGTACATATCAAACAGAGGTGCTTTCAAGTATCTTTAGTGGGTACTGCCTCTTTAAACTGTTTCTCCACTGTGAAAAGTCGATGCTCCCTGAGAATGTTGCCATGAGATTCCATTTAACTGAGTTGAGTGGTCTAGTCAAGATTCAAATTTGAATTGGGCTGGATTACCTTGCAGAGGTGATAAAGGTAAGGACCTAGTGTGAGAATAACCTGACTTAAGGGAATTCACTGTCCACATCTCACCAAATTAAATTTTCTGAAGTGCTTACTCATTCACCTTCTGAGAGATATTGAACAACCCTTAACGGGGTGTAAAAAGTATATAAACCAATCTGCGTGCGTGCGCGTGAGCTTGTGTGTGTGTGTGTGTGTGTGTGTGTGTGTGTGTGTGTCTACGAACATGCATAATATCATTTTACAGCCAAAACGCTTTGTAGAGTTTCACTTGTTAAATGGGGAAACGTGGAAGAATTAAAAGTAAATATTAAGAACTGAGGTAATTAAGTGAAAATTTCTCCTTCTGGTCTATTTCATTGTTAGGGGATGAACATTGCAAGAATCTGTACCAAACTCTTCCAAAGTGGATGTTAATGATTTTTAAAAGCATTTTTAAATGATCTATTTTTATTTTGTATGCGTTGGTATTTCGTTTGCATATGTGGCTGTGTAAGGGTGTCAGAGGCCTCAGAGCTGGAGTTGCAGACAGTTGTAATCTGTCACATGGACGCTGGGAATTGAACCCAGGTACTCCGGAAATGCATTCAGTGCTCTTAACTACTGACCTATCTCTCTAGCCCCCAAAGCTAATGACATTTAAACTACGAATTAACACTATTATTCATTTATTTTTCTGACTAGTAGAAAATATCGACCAGAGTCCTGGTATGGCAGCGCATTTCTAGAGTCGTGAGATACATCAATTTGTAGCAATTTCATTGCAATAAATACCTCGACTTGGTATTAATGAACACTTAAGGAGATATTGGAGTCAGAATTTAAATATGATAGGTGAATATTACAAAAATATCAATATCTAAATGAAAAAATTGTTCTCTGTATTTCTACTGTCTGGTTTTAAATAAAAACATAAAATACTTTGTGCATCCAAATATCAGCTGTTCTTAAGTTCCATCAAATTGAGGATGAGCTAAGTATTGTTAATAATTTTGTAGCTTTATTCTTAAGAGAGTGCTATATTCCCTCAGTAACTTCATTTATTTTCTAGAACATTCAGTACTCTAGAGAGTATATGCCACTGAACGGTTTGTGTCCCATTAAAAACATTCTTTATAAAATGAACTGTTTCTATAATAAAAGGGATGGTTTGCTTTTAGACATATGTGAGTGCTTTAAGTCCTTATATCTCCCAAACATTAATTTGGATTAGTTTTTTTTTCATATTTACAAGAGAACTTGTGTATGGAAAACAAGAGTTTAAAATTGAACTTCTTCGCTGCCTGATGTGTGATTTCCCTCTGTATGCTATGAATATGTTTCATTGCCATAGGTTAATAAAGAAGCTGCTTTTGACCAATGGCTTAACAGAATATAGCCAGGCTGGAAAAGATATATGGAGAGAGTAGGTGGAATCAGTGGGAAGCCATGGAGTCAATGCAGGAGACAGATGCTGGACAGAACCTTACCGATAGGCCGCAACCACATGGCGAAACACCGATTAATAGCAATAGGCTAATTTAAGATATAAGAGTTAGCCAGAAATATGCTCCAGTTATTGGCCAAACCGCATTGCAATTAGTACAGATTTCTGTGTGATTGTTTCTGGAGTCTGGGCAGCTGGGAAACAAACAAGCACTGTCTGCTAACAACAGTCTAGGCCAAATTAGCACGAGTTTCAGTAGAAGGAGTTTCACAGTAACCAAACCCCAGAATCCTGTTCACTGTTGCCTGTGCAGGAATAATTACTATTGAAATCACTCTTGAATAGTTAGCATGAGTTAAAAAATAAAATCTAATATTGTAGTCAATTTTCACCACTCTTACTTACTGAATTAATTTAATAAGGATAACTATCTGCTCTGAGTTCACCCTTTGGGAGCCACTGTGAAATGTAAATTTAAGCACATATAATATGTAGCATTATATATACCATTATTTTAGTTATTTAGAGAAACATAACATTTACCAAATAGGCATTAAGGATAAAAATAGGTTAATAAAAAAATTTTATGATGTTGAACACATTAACATTTGACAAAAAAAGTCCTTCATCTCTATAAATTTGTGAAACACTAAAAAATTAAGAACCCAAACATAAGTTGTTTTCCTTTTAGGGATGGGATCCAAGTTCTAGTCTTTAGCTATACAGGTGAAGTTCTAATGCCTTCTAACACAGAGTCCTGTGTTCTATTTGTAATTTTATAAATTAGTACAGTGTTTCTCTTTAAATTTTAATCTCTGCATCCATCTATTCTTTATTAATACCATTTAAATAAATGACTTCAAAGGAACACATCTTATTGGTAATATTTATTTTCATTTCTAAATTGTAATCATGGTATATAATTTAAGAGGTCAGAGGAAAAGCGTTTACTACATGTACACATTTCAGTTACATTATATTTGTATTTCCACCTGTTTTCCACCTGCCATACTCTGTTTCAAGACAAACATGATAATGATGGGGGAAAGAAGTGATCTTTTTGCTACTTCTGCATCTCCTTTTCATCCTCCATCCATGCCCATAAGATGTTCTCCATCCCATCATCCCATCAAAACATTTCACTATTGTAATAAAGAAATTCTTTCTCTGCAAACTCCTTTCTTGGAGTCTAGCAGTCTTCTTTTATTTGAACCCATCTTCTGGAAATATTCATATACTTTGTCCTTCAGAGTACAACTCTTCTTGCTGACCTTTTGCCATCATCTGATTCTTCACAGGGGTCTTGTTTGGCAACTTTTCCTCCATGCAAATTTATATGTATAGACAAAGTAAATGCGTACTTTTCTCCTGAAAATAACAGGTCCACAAGTGCCTTACAAAGGTTGTCCATCTTTCTCTACCACTGTGCTACATCTATAGATGCTGACATACCAACCATCACTGTGGGCTGTGCAAACTTAATGTGTGTAGTGGTTAACTTTACATGTCAGCTTGACTAGACCCTAGGAGGTATAAACATTCTGGATGAAATCTGCTTTGGTGGGTTTTAGAATAGCTTGGGATTTTTTCCATCCCTCTAATTTCTTCATTTAGAATACAAATACAATCCATTTTCTGTTCTGTCATTTACATAAGGGAGGCACATAATTTTACTGTTCACAGAAAGAAGAAAATTCAGCTTCCTAATGAATCCTGCCTTATACCACATATCTGCTTTATTATATGTTGAATGAGGCCTTGCACTTTAGACTTTAGGGATAATGACTTAATTTGGGGGCAAGGTAAGTCGTTAAATGAGCCCATAAAGGTAGAGCCATAATCAAGTAGCCTTGTAAGAATAATCTCTTTCTCACACTTCCCCAACCCTTGCTCTCCTTCTTTACCCTTTGCAATGAATGGAGAAACGAGTCAACATCAGGCTGTGACCATGTTGGCAAGTTAGTTCTAAGAAAATGAGTCCCACTCTTTAACTAGCTCAGTCTATGGTAATGTGTTACGGCAGCCGGGGCTGACTATGGTGAGCAGGACAATGGGGAATAAATACTGTTTTCATGACATGGAAAAATAATGCATTGTAACAATGTAAGCTCCATAATTTTGAACATCTAAATTTTAACAAGCATTCAGAATTCATAAATTATCCCAACCTAGCTGAGGAGCCATCACATGACAAATATTGCTAAACGAGGTACTCAGGATGGATTTACAAGGACGTACTTATAAAAATATTGAGACTAACATATTTATGCAGTTTACTGTAAAATTAATTAGAATTTCAAATATGTGATTTTGCTCTATCAAGACAGTTCACATGAAAATAATTATAATTTCAAGCCCTTCATCAATAAAATAAAATTTTAACAATCACCAGCAATTTAGTAAAAATCTAACAACAAAAGTAAAATGTGAAACATTTGTGAGCACAATACTTACTTTGGTTATTAGCTGCTGCTCTAGCTAAAATGCTGACTGAGGGTTCTTGACTCTACAGCAATGGTGGCCAGTATATTAAGCCATCATTATACTTCAGGAATATGTGATTATGGAATAACATATAAAACAGCAACTAGACAGTGAAAACGCCAACTAAAATCCCTTTCTTGCTTGCTGTGTTCACTCAGTATGTGTTTATGACCGCCTCCTCTGGGCACTAAAAGATCCTGAGTCTGGAAACTTAGTTCCTTTAGGGATACAAGGTTATTTCTCATGTAACTCTCCCATTCAGTATGATGGAGACTAAAAATGAGGCAAATAGACTCATTTAATAAATCAAAAAATAATTCCACCGAGTGATGAGGGCTCCATGCATGAGGAGAATGTGGGGTGATGGCTTGTTACGAGGACTAATAGGCTGTTTCGGATGGCATTGCAGGTGACTTCTCTGCGAAAATGGCATTGAGCTGACACCGTGTCAGCAGGAGGCCATCCATCCCAAGAGCAGCAGTCCATTCTTATTGGAGAAGATTGTGCATGAAATATAGACTAAACAGTTTATTTCTGAAATGCTTAGGGGAAAAAAAACCATGAAAGAGTTGCAATCGCCTAAGATGAAGAACATCTTTAAATGTGTACAAAATGCTTTTAACTTGCATTTTTTGTCTAGGTTATTGTTATTATGATGACTATTACAATATTATTACTTGCTTTCAGTTTCCTTGGTGAAGACAAATGTACCTGACTGATTTACTCTCTATGTACTTTTAAACTTAACCCACCTATGGGTATTTAATATGCTAATATATGTAACTGGTAGTATTGCAGTTTTTAAGAATATAGTAGAAATCGTCATATTCTTACTTCTGATGAATTAGAAATTTTTTCTTCTTCCTCATACTTATTCTGATATATTTAGACTGCTCAAACAATGAGATTCTGAAAGGAAAATACAGTTTGATTTCATTTAACCTAGGCTATATACTTAAGATAATAGTTTTGAAATATATTTTCTTTACACAACTAGAAACACTAAATCTATAAGTATTTCCTGACATGGATTTTGTGTCAGAATGAGCCAAAACTGAATTTTCAAGTTACTGAATATACAGTATGGCTTACATATACTTATTTTAAAATACTTGCATTTTCCTGAGCCATAAAAAGTAAAGTATTTGGATAGATTAGTGTTGTACAAATAATAAAAATCCCAGAAACATATATTGGATTTCAACCAGAAGATCATCAGAAAAGCAGGGCAGCCAGCCACTGGTTCTTGCCAGGATGAAAATGGTTGATTCTGCCTCCACAAAGCCTCAGATGGACACTGGCACTGAGAGCTGTCTCCTCCCATCTTATTCCTTTCTAGTGGTGGGATTAAAGGTGTGCACCACCACCACCTGACTCCTATGGTTGACTAATGTGGCTGCTGGAATTAAAGGTGTGTGCAATTACTGCCTAGAATATATGGCTGACCATACACTGCTTTGCACTGATCTTCAGACAAGCTTTATTTATTAGAACACAAATAATATACCACAGTAGTCTAGATTATGAATATGCTTGACTTTTATATTCCAAGGTATTTGTTCTTTATTTTAATATCTCTATATAAGTCTATATGTGACTGTGATAGTTAATTTTTATCACTAAATTGACTGGAAGCCACAATTAGGAGATCCATATCTGAGTGTCAGAGTTTAAGGGGAGGAAGACTCTCCTGGAATGTGGGTAGAACTATCTCCTGCATTAACACCTTGAGCTGGATTAAAAAGAAGGAGTCAGAAGACCATAAAGTTCCACTTGCCATTATAACCTCTCTGAAAACAAATTATGACTTGCCACCTCACAGTTCCATCATGCCTAAAATCTGAGCCAAAATAAGTCATTTGCTCCTTCGGCTACTTTGACCAGGAATTTGGTCAATGTGATGAGAAGAGTAACCAATAGAGATATTGGTTTTAATAGATGGGCCTACTACTGTAAGAAATCTAGCCAGGAGGTTCTCAGCCCTTCTGAACTTGATTATAGGAGGAAAGTTGAAGAACTGAAGCTTTAGTCTAGAAGACCCTTGTGTTCTACAATTAAAGATCAATAGGCCATTCTGGTGAAAACGCAGAAGACTACAACGTCAATAATACATAGACAGTGGAGAGTAGGCTGAGGCAGTTTCAGAAGGGAGCAAAGACACTATTAGGACCTCATCTATAGACATTCATGTTACATTCTGGAAAATAATACAGTTATTACCTTGAAAACTTTTGTGAGGCTGAATTCCAAAGCAGTGGACTACTTTGTAGACTGAGGCTGCTTGTTTGTTTGTTCCTGGCCACCACGACCCAAAATAATCACACAGAAACTGTATTAATTAAAGCACTGCTTGGTCAATCACTTAGGTATATTGCTAGCTAGCACCTGTGTATTAAATTAACCCATTTCTATTATTCTATATTTTACCATGAGGCCCATGGTTTACCAGCAAGTTTCAGGGTGGGCATCTGTCTCTTCTGGCAGCTATATGGTGTCTCTCTGATGCTGCCTACTCTCTCTGTACATCTCTGTTTGATTTTCTGTCTGTCTTTACTCTGCTAAGCCATTGGCCAAAAGCAGAGTAACCAATGGCAATAAATCATATTAACAACATATAGAGGGAAATCCCATATCAGAATTTTTTTTGGTAGAGGGAATTTTAAGACAGCCCATGGAATGGCATTTCATTTGTATTTTAATAAATAAAGCCAACCTGAAGATCCGAAAAGCAAAGCAGCCAGTCACTTGCTCTTGACCTTAGTTCAGAATGGCAATCGGGCTACAAGAGCTAGTTCCAGGACAGGCTCCAAAGCCACAGAGAAACCCTGTCTCGAAAAACAAAAACAAACAAACAAAAAAATGGCAATCCTGCTTCCAGGAATTTCATAATGAGACTGTGACTAAAAGCTGTCTCCTCTCATTTTATATTCCCTTCTAGGGCTGGGATTAAAGGCATGTAGTGTTCAGTAACTATGGCAACTAGTGTGGCTACTGGGATTAAGGGCGTGTGTTACCTCTGCCTGGTCTGTAAGTCTGACCCGTAAGACTGTTTTATGCTCTTATCTTCAAGTAAGCTTTATTTATTAAAACACAAATGAACTTCCAAAAGCTTTATTTATCAAAACACAAATGAACCTCCACTACAAGCCTGACATTCAGACTTTTGCATTGCTGTCCCCTCTTGTCTACATTGAATAAGAGAGAACAGAAAGCTTTGGGAAAGTTTGCACCGTATGGAAAGGAGTAATGGTTCTCAGGCTGTGAACAAGTTAGACACAGGTGATAAGGTCCTAGTAAGATGAGCACAACCAAGGAGAACCTTTTTCTTTTCCATTGATTCAGTAAGGAAAAAATATGCCTGAAGTCTGGACCCTGCCCCTTAAAAGTATTTCATTAGGAGACTGAGTTGAGAATGTATTGGAAGGGTTCACTGCTCCCAAACAACCAATTATGGAAGAATATTCTCAGGTTTAGTTGTCAAGTTGTACTGAGAGACTACCATAACTATTGGGGAAGGAGGACAGTCTACATCTTAAGGTAGAAGCAGAGATTGATAGTTTTGTCCACATTGTACTGATTTTTCTGGGATAGAAAATTTTAAAGTCAATGGAGTCACAAAGCCTTTCACCAAAATTCCAGAAAGCTGCTGAAATCAAGCAGTGTGTGGCAAGGTAAGGTTCTATGCAAACAGGCCCTTGAAGGCCATCCTGTAGAAATCCTTGAAGTATAGTTATAGTATAAATCAATTCTCTTTTTTTTTTTGTCTATAGGAAAATTAGGTCTTCAGGGGTCAGACTTTCTTAGACCATATCCATTGCCTCACATTCTTAGTCAGAGAGACTGTTGTATTTGTAGCACACATAAATACCTCAAGTCTTAGGTATGAGCTCTGTAATCATGCAGTCTATTTTAGAAGTCAACAGAGATGATGGAAAACAGGCCTTGTCTGTGTTACTTTCAAAATAATGCCCACAATATTACTCTCTGGCCTCTGGCCCTCTCAAATTGGTGTTGTATCTGGAGAGCTTCAGCATGGCATGAGGTGACAGTCCCGCTAAGTCATGTTTGTAATTATTGAGATGTTTTTAGAATTGGACTTTAAAGTATCCTTTGAATATTGTATTTTCACCCTATTTTTGGTATGCTGCTTCTGTTTGACATAAAGCAGACATTTTGCATAATTGTGATATAAACTTGGATGTTAGATGCAAAAGTGTCTATGTCTTAAATATTTCTATTCCTTATCAACTGTGTGGTCTTCAGTAGTATAATTTCATTCTCTGAAATTTCCTCATCTTAAGATGAGATAGTGATAGTTCTTAAAGAGTTAGTATTGATGAGAGGAATCTCATGGTAAATATTAGTAACTTTAGCAAATGGTACTATTAAATGGGAATTTTAAAATGTTTATTTATTAATTTAAATATATCCTTCTATTATTATCATTCCTTTTAAAGTTTAATAAGTTGGGAATGCAACTCAGGATAGAGAGCTTGTATAGTATTCACAAAGCCCCAAGTTCAATGCCCAGTATCTTATTTCTCTCTCTCTCTCTCTCTCTCTCTCTCTCTCTCTCTCTCTCTCTCTCTCTCTCTCTCTCTCACACACACACA